>NC_142506.1:23301666-23670000 GCF_057876585.1 Rhinolophus sinicus | reverse complement strand
GATGATAAACTGGCTCTTTTAAAAAAGGTGATACAAATTATAAAAGACTCATGTAAAAGGTGGAGAAATACGGAATGTGAAATACTGAAAGGGGGGAATATTCAAAGCAAGAATTACAATAGAGGAGAAGGGAAACATATCAGGTTTACATAGCAGAAGTGGAATGTGGGAAGTCAGTAAATTAGGAGAACATATACGGGATATCAAAAATCTTTGTGGGAATACTTTTGGGGACTTTAAATCAGCTCATGTCACTCCTTGACTCAAAACCCTCCAATGGCTGCCTATCTCCCTCAGAATAAAAGCCAAAATCCCTCCAATGGACCCCTATATGATTTTCCCCCTTACTTCTCTATGACTCTTTTTATTCACTCCTTTCTAGATACACTGGACCTTAAACATGCCAGTCGCAATCCATGCTACCCCAGGGCCTTTGCATAGTCTGTTCCCTCTGCCCATGGGGATATGAACACGGCTCACACCCTTTTCTTCAAATCTTTGCTCACATGTCATCTTTCCATTGAGGCCTTCTATGATTATCTTATTTAAAATTTCAATTTTTCAATGTTTTCTCTGACCATCTTGCTCTATTTTTTTTTAAATAGTATTTTTCACTTTCTAACAAAATGTATAATATACTTATATATTATGTTTATCTTTTATTTGACTCCCCCCCTCCCCCCAACTAAACTGTAAGCACCTTGAGGGATGGAATTTTGTCTAAATTTTTTCATTCATATATCTTAATAATCTAAAAGTAATGGCCAATCAATATATGAAAAGATGCTCCACTTTATCAGCGATTAGGGAAATGCAAATCAAAACCACAATTAGGTATCACATCACATCTGTTAGAATGGCTATTATTAGCAAGACAAGTAATAACTAGTGTTGGAGTGGTTGTGGAGAAAAAGGAACCCTCATGCACTGCTAGTGGAAATGTAAATTGATACAGATACTATGGAAAACAGTATGGAGTTTCCTCAAAAAATTAAGAGATCCAGCAATCCCTCTTCCAAGTATCTACCCCAAAAAAATCTGAAACATTTATCTGTAAAATTATATGTACCCCTATGTTCATTGCAGCATTATTCATCATGGCCTAGACATGGAAACAACCACAGTATCTTTTGATAGATGATTGGATAAAGAAGATATGGTACATATATATACAATGGACTATTACTCAGCCATAAGAGACAATGAAATACTGCCATTTGCAACAACATGGATGGATCTTGAGATTATCGTGCTAAGCAAAGTAAAGCAGACAGAAAAAGTCAAGAACCACATTTCACTCATATGTGGGAGGTAAAACTGAAAGCAACAAATGAACAAGACAAACGAACAAAAAATCATAGACACAGACAACAGTTTAGTGGTTACCAGCAGATAGAGGGTAAAGAGGGTCAAAGATATAGTGATGGAAGGAGATTTGACTTTGGGTGGTGAACACACAATGCAATATATAAATGATATATTGTAGAATTGTACACTTGAAACCTGTATAATTTTATTAACCACCATCAGCCAAATAAATTTTTAGAAGGACACTTTAAAAATGTCTTTTTTAAAAAATGAAACAATACTTGACAACATAGTAGGCTCCCAGTGAATATTTATAGAATGAATGAATGAATGATGATTTGTTGCTTGCTCTGCTAACACCAACACCTGGCACAAAATTGTTGCTGAGTAACTGAATGAAAGAATCAATGAACATTTACGGTCACGACTAGAAAAATCTTACATGTGTTGAGGTAAAATTTCACTTTAACCTGACTTAGGTCAGACACCAAAATGTAAATCAAAACATAATTCAAAGGCCTACTAATTATTTCTTCCAGCTATTGGAATTTATAGTTCAATCTTTAGCTGGGAAATATGTCATCATAAATCTCTGGAATCCAACATCCCACTCTCCTAAGCTAGAAGATAAGATTTTTATTTAGGCAAAATTTGTGAGATGAATACAGTTACTGGGAGACAATTTGAGGTATGGTCTTGGGTGATCCAGCCTGGAGAGAAGGGAATATAATCTAGTTTTTCTTCTTTCCATCTCAGTGATTTCAAATAATTAGTCACTCAAGCCTGTGCTTTCACAAAATTTTAAGTAATTAAACACAGTATATAAATACTGACCATGAACATAAAACATTAATCTTCCAAAATAAAAGAGATTATTTTTAAATAAGGAAAATTAACATATAAAATGCACTGTGCATATCAGTGAGCTAAAAGTATGTTATGAAATATTTTTTAAATATTTTTAAATATAATAGCTTAAATTTAATGTGAAAAAAATTGATTTTTGGCTGAAGTGGGTTTCAAAACAACCTTGGTATTTTTGACCTTTTCCAAAACAAATGAATCATGTGCAATCTGACCAAATGACTTTTTTCCAGAAATGGCTCAAACTCTAGCCATGTTTCCACCACTACCTTGTGGCAAGAGGAGATATTGACAAGTAATGATAGTTACTTTGACTTCCTGTTTTTGCCACAAAATCCATCTTCTGTTCTGATCAGCATTTTATTCCACTTGGGCATGAGACCAAATGGCTAATTGGCTTTGGAGCCAGGAGACTGGACCAGCCTAGGTCTTCCCAGGTCTTCCTATGTCCTTTTAATAAGACTTGCATTTAAGGGTACATTCATATAGAAGGGTTGTGACAAGCTACAGTGACCCAAGTTTTAACATTTTATTGTTATTCTTTCTATCACCAGCTCACAAAGGCACTTCAAATTATTCAGCATAGTCTTGAAAGAGATCACAGTAGGTAGTATTTTCACCATGGCCAAATGCAGGTTTCAAGTAAGATTATAAGTAGGAAGCCAGTTTTTATGTTGTCTTTCTCCTAGAGAGGATGTTACTTAACAGTGATGTCTATTTTACTTTCAAAACAAAGAACTAGGTTATAAAATACAGCAGTGCTTCTTTATCTTTGCATAACTTTTAATCACAGGAGAAATTCTCATGGAATATTAACTGAAGAGTGCAGATGACAAAAACAATAGACTCCAATTGCACCAAAACGTAAAATTAGAAAATTTTGGCTGTTAGATAACTTAGTTTTGTATTAGTGTGTCCGTTAAAATATTTGGAAAATGTAATTCTAAGCTGTTGTTGGTCTTATTGTTGTTGTCATGCCTAGCTTTGTTAGATTCTCTTTAACAAAAGAAGACCAACCACAGTTATTGTTAGCTCCTTCTGTAGACCATGTAAGCCAGAGTATGGGATACTCCAAAGAAAAGAGAGCTCACCCTCTCACAGGGAGAACCAAAGGCCACACCCAGAGATAAATTGTGAGAGGACTAAGAGGGTAAGGGTGACGAAGTACTCAATTATTTCAACACTAATCGCAAAAACAAATGATGGAGGCCACGAATGCAAAAGACATTTCAAGGTAGTAAAAACTGGTTAAAAAAGTAAAAAGTGATAGAGTCTACATAATGTAAAACCCCAACAGGTGATGACACTGGAGTGATATTTCCTATGCAACTGAAGAAAATGATTTAGACAAGGGCTTTCTAACAGAACAAGTATTTAAGATTTTTTTTTAAGTAAATGTGTTCTGGAACTTCTATTTGCTATGTTTAAAACCAGTTCAATACAATTTAATATTTCTCCTTAAATTTATATTTTCTATATGATCTTGATCATACCAGTCACTGTTTTGCCAACCATGATTCTTTCAGGAATACAACCCCTGAGTTTAGAGAGATACTTCTATAAAATTTATAGAAAAAAAGTGCAAAATGTATTAATGCTTATCTATGGGTAGGGAGATCATAAGTAGTTTTTCTGTTGTGTTCCTTCCTATTTGTTCCAAATTTTCTAAAATGTGCCCTTATTATTTTCATAATCAGAAAAAAATCTGTCTAAAAATAACTGGAATGTTCTGGGAGACCAAGAGAAAGGATCACTTGATTAGTTGATAGAATTTTTATACTGTGGCTGAGTTAGTACTTAAACTCAGTTATGTGTTCATATGTGGAAAGTCTTTGCCTGGAGATTTGTTTGTTTGGGGAATTATTTTGATTGGCCAGAAGGCATATTCCTGGGCTAGAAATGACCAAGAATAATTTCACTTGGTAGATGGGAAAAGGCAAATGGACGAAACTACTAAAATAGTTTGAATTATCTCGCTCATACTGATTTGTTAGAGGAAGGGAGTCGGAGGAAACAGATCTGCCTTTGCCAAGTGACTAGTCATTAGCGCTTTGTAGACATAAGCTTCCCAAATCTTCCATCTAATATAGTCTTCATTCATTCCCACCTCAATAAATGACATCCATTCACTCAAGTTCCGCAGCTAGAAATCTAGCAGTCAATTTTGACACTTTCTTCTCCCTCATCCCTTACATCAAAGGCATCACCAACCATCAACTAATAAGTAGATTTTTAAAATTGATATATCTATACAGTAGAATATCATTTAGCCATGAAAGGGAATAAAGTACTGATAAATGCTACAACATAGATGGACCTTGCAAACATACTAAGTGAAAGAAGCTGGACACACATGGCCAAATACAAGGTCTGACAATTAGGTCCGTGAACTTGTTGCAATCACGTTGCTAAACTTTTTTGATATCAGAGTTCCATTATGAATTTGTACTGGACAAAAAATTAACCAAGTTTACTATTTGGAAGTGCTGAAAAGGTTGTGTGAAAAAGTTAGACGACCTGAACTTTTCGCCAGCAATTCATGGTTCTTGCATCACGACAATGCACCAGCTCACAGGGCACTTTCGGTGAGGGGATTTTTAGCCAGGAAACAAATAACTGTATTGTAACACCCTCACTACTCACCTGATGAGGCCCTCAATGACTTCTTTCTTTACCCAAAGATAAAGGAAATATTGAAAGGAAGCCATTTTGATGATATTCAGGACATCAAGGGTAATACGACAACGGCTCTGATGGCCATTCCAGAAAAAGAGTTCCAAAATTGCTTTGAAGGGTGGACCAGGTGCTGGCGTTGGTCCATATAGTTTCCCAAGGGGAGTACTTCGAAGGTGTCCATAGTGATATTCAGCAATGAGGTATGTAATACTTTTTCTAAGATGAGTTCGCGAGCTTCATTGTTAGACCTCGTATTGTGTGGTTCCCTTTATAGGAAATATCTAGAATAGACAAATTCACAGAGACAGAAAGGAAATAAATGGTTGCTGTGAGCTGGGAGGAGGAAGAAATGGAAAGTGTGTTTGATTGCTAGGCCTGTACCACATAAGAAAGTACCACAGACTAGGTGGCTTAAACAAAAGAAGTTTATTTTCTCGCAGTTCTGGAGGCTAGAAATCTGAGGTCAAGTGTCAATAGTGCTGATTTCTTCTAACTCTTGCCTCCTTGGCTTGTCGATGGACATTTTCTCCCTCTCTTCACCTGGCCTTTTCTCTGTGCGTGTCTTTGTTCTAACCGACTCTGTTTATAAAGAAACCGGTATTGAATTGTGACCTACCTTATGACCTCATTTTACCTTACTTTTCTCTTTTTAAAGGCACTATCTCCAAATACAGTTTGTTTTGAAGTACTGGTGGTTAGGATTTCAACATATGAATTTTGCGGGGACACAATTCAGGCCATAACAGGGAATCACTGCTTAGTGAGTCTATGAGCCTTTCCTTCGGGGTGATGAAAATATTGTGGAACTAGATAATGGTGATGGTTGCAAACATTGTGAAGGTACCAAATGCCACTGAATTGTACACTTAAAATACTTCAAAATGGTAAATTTTATATTTTGTGTATCTTAACACAATAAAAAAGTTCATCTAGTCATCTTGAGTTTATCTTATAAAATGCCTCGAATATGTATACGTTTGCAATCTCTACCACTCTAGCCCACGCCACCATTATTTCTTACGTGATGCACGTCAACGATTTCTAACTACTCTTCTTGTTTCCGCTGCTGCTCTGCACCACTTTATTCTCTGCACTGAAGCCACATGGGTCTTTTGGAAATGTGGATTTGATTGTGTCACTCCCCAGATTAAAACCTTTCAGTGATTTCTCATTTTATGTAGAATCAAATTCAGAATTTCTAGTAGCTATAGGCTTATCATGCTCAGATCTATATTTCAGCCTTGTTTCTCCCTCACTGTTTAATTTATTATAATCTCAACCTGTCATCTTTTCACTTTTGAACAAGCTAGGATCATTCTCATCTTCAGACTTTTGCATATACCTTTCCAGTCAACCTACTACCCTGCCTTCATTCTTTGCCTACTAACATACATCGTCACTCTTAAATGTCACTTCCTCAGATTTTTCTCTGATTTCTCCAACTAAATTATTCTCTTTTATAGGAACTTTTTCTTTCTTCAAAGTACATAGAACAACGATAAATTACCTGTTTTGGTTGGTTTAATATCTGTTTCCTCCACCAGACAGTAAGCCTTATGAGGATAGGAACCATGTCTATTTGATGAACTGTTGTATCCTCAACACATAGTATAGCACACAGTACACAGTAGGCACAGAATTTTTTTAATTCAAAAATGTTATTTGATTAAATAAGTGAAAAAATAATAGAGTTAGACTAAAAGATTTCAAAAGCTCTATCCGCCTAGAGATAATGTGGTTTGTAATTAAATTTACCTGATTTTCCTAAATTGTAATGATTGCTTAAAAATACACAGAAACTGTCAGAATCTCACATAATAACGTCACAGTGCTCTAGTGTGTCTCTCAAAAACTTCCAGTAAAGCACATACTTAAGGACTAACTCCTGCTGAAACAAAGACTCAATAAAGATATAAGTGGGCATTAGTAAAATAGAGTATATAATAGATTTAATCAATAAAATAAAAAGTTAGCCTTTTTTTTTGCTAAGTATATTAGAGAAAAGAACAAGAAAAGATAAAATAATGTGAAACAAAGAAAAGGATAGCTATGGGGATGGAATGTAAAGAAATCTTGACATAATACTACGAATAACTTTCTGTTCAAAAAATAATAAAAACAAAGGAAACTAACAATTCTCTAAGAAAGTGTAAATTACCTTAAATGACTCAAGAAGTGGTGAAAACTGAATACATCAATAAGCATATTAAAAATCGATTCCTATAAGAGACACTAGCTCAAAATGAATTTATAAACCCGTTCTATTCAACTTTTAAAGACAATTAGTCTGTTAAATAAATTTTCCAAAGCATTAAAAATGTTGACTACTTCAAAACTCATTCAATTAAGTTGCATAACCCTGTTACAAAACCAGAAAACAAAGAAAAAAATTTTAAAATGGAGAAAACTATAGATTAATCTCATTTACAAACATAAGTACAAATATCTTAAGTTAAATATTCACAAATTAAAAACAGGAATTTTTTTCCAGAGATTAACATAAATGACCAAACAGGATTTATTCTAGAAGTGTAATAATGGTTTAGCATTGGGAAATCTATTTATATAATTCAACTAGATTAAAAGATTTACAGAACATTATACAATTATTACAAAGAGGCATTTCTTATGAATCAACATTGTTATTAATAATGTCAAACTAGGAATAAATAGGTTTCTCCTTAATTTGATTTAAAAAATGTCACAAAAACTTAGCAAACGTCATAATGGTGAAACATTAAAAGCATTCCCACTGAAATCTTGACCAAAATAAGGATACCCAAAACTATCATGGCTACTAGAACTGGGAGGTCTAACCAATGCAACAAGGCAAGAAAAGGAAATAGTAATATTAGAATAGGGACCCAAATTTTTATTATTTGCATATGATAGAATTGTCCAAGACAAGGAGTGAAACAATAATTTTACTAAAACAGGTTGTTACAATGTCAACTTACAAAATTCAATCACTTTTTTATATACAAGTAAAAAGCTAATTTGAAAATGAAAGAGAAAAAATCCAACTCAACAGCAATCAAAATTATTAAAATACACATAAGTAAACTTAGCAGAATGCCCAAGACCTTTACAGGGAAAATTATGGGATTTTATTGAGGTAGGGTATATATACTAAAAATTAAATAAACAAGCTTCAGGATAAGAAAACTCAATAGTGTAAAGATGTTAATTATACTCAAATGAATATGTAAGTTAAATACAAGATGAATTAATATTCCAACATGATTTTTTAAAAAAGAAGTTATGAGGGATTTTTTTTTTCAATTCATCTGAAAGAGAAACATGGAAGGCTATCCTAAAAAGAAAAAAAAAAAATTGAGAAGGATAAATAATGACAGTGTACGTTGGGAGGTATGGTCATTCTTTAGTTTCCTATCTTTACTTAGAGAAGAGAGAATGTTTACTCCTCCTTGGAGGGAAGTTTTATTGGAGTAAATACGCTAAGATAACTGGGTTTGGGCTGTCAGCCTTTTCTTCATAGGGCTGGTTGAGTAATTACTTTGCAGATCTCACCCTCCCCACAGTTAGAACCTAAGATCTAGATCTATAGGAAAGAAATAGAAAATCTTACTTTGGCCCCCAGACAAAGTACATCTCCTTACACAGTATATTGGATGTTCTATAATTTCAGATTACTGGACATTACTCAGCCAGTGTAAACCTGATGCTGCACATTTTTATTCTTATTGGACTCTAAGTGTCTATTGTGAATTGGGAGGGAGGGGAATCCAGAGTAAAGGACGGTGAGCAATCAGCAACCCCAAATCACCAGTAAGAAAGTTGCCTTAGGGAACCTCAAAATGAACCAGAAAGCAAAAAGACAGCTGTCAATTTAAGATATAATTAGGATTTAAAATAATGAGAAAATAGTGTTGAGGTCATCAGCTATCTATTTGTTTTTAAAAATTATATCTACACCTCACAGCAAACAAAAACAATTTTGGGGTTATTAATAAATAATCAAATACAAATATAAAAACCTACTGACTTATTAAAGGAAAGTACAGGAGCTTATTTTGACAATCAGGGAGCCGAGGAGATCTATGAAACATGTTAAACCCCAAAGCCATAAAAAGAACATTAACAGGTTTTCTAAATGAAATCAACAATTTCTGCACATTGAGACATCCAACAACAAAGTTAAGAGTCAAGTAACAGACTGGATGAAAATATTTGCCAGTGATAAAACAAAAAGAGAACCACCAAAAGTTTCCTATAGTTCAATAAGTAAAAGCAAAAAGCCTAATAAGAATTGTGAATGACAGTTATAAACTGGCAGTTCTTAGAAAAAATACAAATGGACAGCATCCATCTGAAAATATGCTTAAACTCACCAGTTTTCAAGAAAATTCAAATCAATCTCCCCTATCTCATTAGGAAAACTTAAAAACATCAATAATGGCCAATGCCAACTAGTACATGAACTGGTGATCTCATGAACTGTTGGTCGATATTTAAGCAGGTTCAACCTTTGTGAGGTTAATTGGACAATATTTTTCAAAATCAAGATTCAGATATTCTCTGACCACAGTTGTATCCTACCAACCCATGTTTGATGTCCTTATCTTCCCCGGCTAGCTCTCACCCTTTTAGTGTGTGAGATCACAATTCGTACACTCAGTTTCAACCAAGAACGGTCCCAAGGCTGCAATTCAGTTTCTCCTGACATGTTCAGTCAACGTTTCTCAACCATTCTCCCACGTGGCTGGGTTAGGAGGGGTTTCCGGTTTCAGGCCCATTCTGTGACTGAATCAGCACCCTCTCCTATGTAGGCAAAAGATGAAGACCTCAACTGACTGCTGGGGTCCAGAAAGTAAAAGAAAGAAATGAAGCAGAGAGAGTAAGAGTACACGAGTAGATGTGGTAGGATTTGGAAAGCAAACTGCAGAGCGTGTGCTCTGGCCAAAGGATCCATATTTATAGGTGAAATATCCTGACTTTTAAACGGTTTACTAAGTTTAATTGATTCACTACTTTAAAACAAAGAGAATATAATTTGTGGGGGGGCAAAGGAAACATAATTTGGCTCATGAACAATTTCTTGATAAGCCTCTAATCTAGCCTCGGCCACCTGTACAGTACTACCTTCATCCATGGTTAGTTTCCCTGGCAGCTCCTGGTGTCCTGGCCACACACCTTAGGCAGGACCACCACAATCCACTGGAGGCCCTGGAAGTGTTGTTCCTCCAAACATGAGGGGTCTTATTATGGTGGCCATTCCAAGAGGCTCCTTGCCTCCCCTGCAAATGCATGTACCTCTTCCCCAGTGACAAGTTTTTCATACCATGGGAATGGGGTGGTGGTGAACAGCACTTAATTACATAAGAGTGCTTGCTCATCTTTTCATTACAAAGTCACTCAAGTGACTCTTCCCAGAACAGTATAAATTTGCTACAACTACACACTCTATTTCCAGAAAGAGATGCATCTGGTAAATCATGCATTGAAAAAAAAAAAGAATGTTCTGTCTATTAATCCCCCAACCACATGATGACTGGCAGGAAAGCCATACATTTAAAGCAACGTGGACAAACAGCAAATGCAAAATGTATTCTGCCTTCTTACAGAGAAAGAGTTAAGGGATCCCAACCTCCAACTTAAAGACCAGTTGGGACAGGAGGCACTGTTTCAGAGAGTAAAGAACCACATTATGTCTGCCCCACAGAATTCTAATGCTGTCAAGTATGGCAAGACAGATGATCCTATTTACAATTATATTTTACAAAGCAAACCAGATATAACTCAGTAACTGTGCATCTAATTGACTTAATTGCCCCATTTATCACATGACTTAAGTGAGCTGATGTTTTCTACTCTGCTTCACCCATGTAATTCTTGTAATGTAAGAGCTGAGACATGGTGCCAGGCGTGAGCGAGAAATTCTCTCTCCTGAGAAAAGATATCATTGGAGTGATGTTGGCTTTGGGTTCCAGTTTATTGAAAAATCAATGTCCATTTGTGCGACCAACACATATGGCTTTCTTCCAGGCTGATGATGGCTTTGCGAGGCTGGCTATCACCTAATGAAGTCAGATCAGCTTACCCAGCACCCGAGTTACAGTTGGCAAAGTGACTTTGTCATTAAAACCCAGTTTATCATTCCTGTTGGTGTTTTTCTTCCCATTTCACTCCCTCCTATCCATTTCTTCTGAAGCCACAGTATTGTTTTTCTCTCTGTAGATAACAGGCCAATGGCTCCAAATTTTAACATTTTAAAGGGACCCAGTTTGATGTTTGGTGCTGAAAGGATAAACAACTTTTTCGTATGTCTGTGTGTCTCATTAGAGGCAGGAAAATACATATATATGTATATAGTCCTACTCAGTCTTGACTTGAAATAGACATTTTTATAAGTCAGAGCCAAGTTTTTAACAGGCTTAATTGAAATTCGTCAGCCTAGATGTCTTGGGTAAATCAACAAGGCTGGGTTTGCCTAATGTGTTGATATGTTCCAATAAACAAAAGTCCAGCTGACATTTTATGTGAATCTTTTTTTTTTAAATGATTACCAGTAAAGTAATATGATTTCCCCATTATTAAATGGAGTGGCAATCTAAATTGCAATGCTTTTTTTCTTAATTTTTTTTTTTAAGAGAAAAAATGTTCTTTTTCCCTGGAGAATACCCCCAGAGTGATCGTCACTGGCAACAGAAGCTCTGGCAACGCAGTGAGATTTTTTTTCCCCTGAAATTTGCCAAGAGTAACAAATAAGTTTGTTAGGAAGTGCCAGCTCAGCCACGAAGGAGGGTTGCTAAGTTCTTACTTGGGTCCATCATGTGAAGGCCTCCTTCTCTAGGAGTGAGGAATGTTTGGGTTGCAGGTAACAAAAACTAACTGGTTAATGCTTAGGAGAAAAAGCAAACTTTTCAGGGCTAGCAGGAGGTCACAGAATCAATGGGAGGATAGAGAACCAAGGCACTTCTGGGCCTGCGGGAAGGAAGCCAAGGTCTTGTAGCCCAAACAACCTGGTCTAGAGCTGCTGCAGCTTTGAAAGACTCTAACTGGTCCCTTATGTCATCGCGTTCCTGGTTGCAGAGTCACAGTCCCATGTTGGAGCCTGTGGTTGAGAGGGCCTGACACATTTGCTCCCACTCTGGCTAATGGTGCTCCAAAGGAAAGGGACATGCTATCTTTGTTTTCTCCCTACAAAGAAAAGGGAGTTGGTGGGGAAGTGCCCCGTATGACAAATGTCCTCTACACTCAGAGGAGGAGCCCCTGAACTGGGAGGTCATGAATGAAAACTGCCGGAGAGGTTATGGTTTCGTAAGTGTTTGGCATGTGCCTGGAATATTCAGAACTAATAGTCAGAACAAGACAGTGGAAACAACAGAGTATATAGGCACTTGTGCTCAGCAGTCCTGTAGAGTTGAAATCTAACATGAACACCTACATTTGCAATGTCTACAGCAGGTCTGAACTGGGAAATGTTATAAACTGGAAGTGATCAGGAACATTTTGAAAGATTCAAGCTCGCAGCAGTCGTTTACCCGTGAAGAAATGCAGTCTTATGAGAGAGATTCAGTAAAGAAACATGTAAAACGGTTCCTGAAGGAAGCATAATAAATAAGGAACCAGATGATACAGGCATATGCTAGTTAAGTAGAATCTCCAATAAAAATTTCAAGATTGGATTGAAATATAGATAAGACATAAATTCACAGTGTTCCACAATTGTAATATGTATATCACACACACACACACACGCACACTTAGTTGACTCTTGAACAACAACAGGCAATGTGAATTGCCAGAGTTCACTTATACATGAATTTATTTCAATAAGTATACAGCCAGCCTTCTGTATCCCCAGGGTTTTTCATCTGTGGATTCAACCAATCACAGATTGAAAACAGTATTTTCAATCCACATTTGGGAATCCATGGATGGGGAGAGCCTACTATATACATTGTTCTGCATCATTTTATGTTAGGGACTTGAGATTCCACGGATTTTGGTGCCCAAGGGGGTTCCTGGAAGTAATCACCTGTGGATACTGAAGGATAACTTCAGTTACATTTTTGGGGAGTCAAATTATATATAGACTTTTGACTGTGTAGGACTTATATACAGGATACACACACACACACACACATTATTCCTATGCAATTTCTATACCTATATGGTAATCACTGTTTTTACACAGTATTTGATCATATAATTAGCGAAACTTCCCATCTAGTCCTTGTCTAGAGCCATATGTTTGATTCTGGTCAACGGGTTTATTTTAAAACTCTCAAGTTGGAGAAGGGAAAGGAATCTGCATTTATAGAGTGTTCATGGTGTTCTAAGTATTTTTCCATGACATATCATTTAATCCTCACAACATATGTTCAAGATAAGTATAAGCTGCTCAACTTACAGATAATAAAGATGAAGTTTAGAAAATGTATGAGGTTTGCCTAAGGTCACATATAGCAAAAACTAGTCTTGTATGTATGTGTATGTGAGTCACAAATATTCGGTCCTTCTGTCCTTATCTCTTACTCCCCAAGTCTGAATTCAGGCCCCATCATTTTAGTAAAATAACGATAACAAAGGTTATCAGCGACTTCCATGTGACTAAGTTTAGGGATTATTTTTCAGCCCTCATTTTACTGCAGGCTCAGCAGCCTATCACACATTGTACAATTCTCTCCTACTTGAAATGCTCTTGTCTTAGCCTACTTGGGCTGCTATAAATGCAATACCACAGACTGGGTGGCTTAAACAACAGAAATTTATTTTCTCACAGTTTTGGAGGCTGGAAGTTTAAGATCAAAGTGCCAGCAGATTCGTTGCTGGTGGGGACACACATTCAGGCGAATGTCTCACTGTGCCCTCACATGACCTCTTCTTCATGGACATGAAGAGAGGGAGAAAGTTTGGTGTCTCTTCCTCTTCTTATAAGGGCACTAATCCCGTCATGAGGGCTTCACCCTCATGACCCCATTTAAACCTAATTATTTCAAAGGAGGTAGTACCTAATTACTTCTCCACTTCCAAATACTATCACATTGGGGATTAGGACTTCAACATATGAATTTTGGGAGGACACAAACATTCAGCCCGTTACAGGATAACCACACTTGCATGGTTATTCTTCTCCCTCACTGACCACTCCTGTCCTGTTCCCTTTCCAGTTTTATCCATTCTTACTGTCATACCTCTATTCTTATTCTTCTTGCTATTCCTAGATGATCTTATCCATGTCCACCTTTAATAACCACCCAGAAGCCGATGTCTTATTAATGTATCTCTAGCCCACACCTCTAATTTTTTAGTCCAGTCTAATGTATAAAATTGATATCACTAATGTACAAAATTGATATCACTTCTTGGGATATCAGAAATACTTCAAAATCATTGTATCAAAACTGAAATTATAACCTGCTTCTCTCCGCCCCCCCCCAAAAAAAAAAAACCTAAGCAACCTACTACGTATATACTTGCATGCATACATACATAAATGTGTGATCTTTTTCAGCATCCTCTGTTATAAGGAATGGCATTACCATGAATCACACTTTAATTTCACATGTACTGGCATGATTAGTGCCTGCTAGTTTATCAGTCAGTCAACCAAGATGTTACTATAATTGTGCATCTACTCTCTGCTCCAGCATTGTTCAAAACTCTGGGAAGACACAGGTGAACTATACAGGCAGAGTCCCTATGCAAAGGATCATGTGGTCTAGTGAGGGGATACAGAAAATGAAAAATAAACAGGGGGATGTGGTAGAGTATGACTGACTTGAGAGGGCTGCTATAACTAGGGAAACCCATTGTGAAAAGGAACCAAATGACTTGACACTTCAGTGATGAAAAAGGTGTAGCCACATGCCATTGCTAAGGAAGAATAGTCAAGCAAAAGGAGCAGCAACTGCAACCCATCTTGGTATGGAGATGAGTTTTCCATGTTATAGGACCTAAATGTAAGCTCCTGTGGCCAGAGAATAGCGCGAGAGGATACTGGAGGGAGATGGGGGTCAGAAATTTCTATGACAATGACTTTCAGATTAGATCCTTGGAGTAAGAAAGAAATACAATAACAAAAAACAAAACTGAGTTAGCAGTTGGAGGAAAAATTGTATTTGTAAGAGTTAAATAATGGCTCTTCATTGTACCTCCTGAAACATGAGGAAAAGAAAACTGGCCGGGCATATTCTCAATCTTGACATTAGGTTGGTGCAAAAGTAATTACAGTTTTTCTGTTTATTTTTAACCTTTTAAACTGCAATTACTTTTGCACCAGCCTAATATTTATATTCATGCTGTCTCCCTTCTACGGGAAATTTGGAGGCAGATGTGGACCTTTATCTGATGTCTCTAAATTCACCCCATGACAAAAGGACAAAAACTGATGAGTTTAGAAAACTGTGAGAGGACTGGAAATTTTGGCTAATATGTTCCTTGTATACAGAGGAATGAACATAGAAATTCTATTGACATCTAATTGCTGGCATGTGCAGGCTGATAAGTGTTACCAAATGCCTTTCTGAGTAAGTATGGGGCAGTGTGGAAAGAAATGTTTCTCTGTTGGCTAAATGGTGAAAGCAGTAACCTATTAAGAGAATTATTCTCAGAGGCTGAATGTTAATTGATTTTATGTGCACATCAAGAAGCCAATCAATGACAGGCTTGTAGCAAAATAACAGAGCAAAGAATAATATACGAAGCAGATTGTAGTCAAATGTGGAAAGCATCTGATCTTATCACTGGAAATATCTAGTTTAAAGAACACACTTTTTACCAGTTTAGTATCCATAAACTCCAATGGAGCCTCTTCTCTTTCACTCTAAACTATATATATAAACTTTTTTTAACTAAAGGATATCAAATTTATAACTATCACCTTATTTTTTTTTCTTACTGAAATGGAATTCATATAATATAAAATTATCCATTTTAAAGTGTATTATTCAGTGGTATTTAGTAAGTGGTGGATTCTGGGAAATGTAGTTTCAGCTTAGCTAATTGGACTCTACCACAATTACCAGGAATGCTTATGGAAGAAATGAGTAAGCAAATGCAAGAAACAATGTCTCTGCAATCATTTTTGTAACTTCTTTGCCTGCAGCATGTGCGAATATTTTCTAAGTACCTTTTATGAGCTAGGAAATGGATTGGACACTTTACATTTTTATTACCATTACAAAGATGAAGCAAGAGAGACACAAATGGTCAAGTAGCAAGGTACTTAGCTTACGGAGCAAATAACTGAGCTAGAAATAATTAAATATATCCCATTGTAAAGCTTGGGTCTGTCCCCTGTACCACCGTGCTCTCCACAGCCCCACCTTGATCTTCTCTATTTTGTGCATAGTGATTTTTTTTTTTTTTTTGCTTCTTTTCCTCCTCCCCATTTTCTTCCTTTTCAAAAATGAAGTGGGAAGGAGCATCTTTTTCTCCCCATGTAACTGTTATTATGAACTACCCGCTCTCGAAATGTCTTTTCCAGTAGTGCTTGTCAGACACGGTATAAAGGCTCAGCATCAGAAAATGGGGCCTTTCCTTTTCTCTTAGGAGTGAATTCTTCTTTCCTTCTGGTCACTGTGCTGTGCCCTCTGCTCTTGAATCCACATCCATCTCCTGTTACCAATAATCTCCCATGAAGCCATGAAGAGATCAAATTCTGAGATACGTTTTACTCATCTGTTTATTGATGAGTCCCACAAGTCTTTACCAAAAAGTGTAATTTTACAATGACAAAACGCTTGATACTGTGACAAAAAATTCTTAATGTATAACTTGTATGGCCAAAGAGGCAGATTAAAGAATTGTGTACATTAGCTGCCTAAGATGAGGCATAAATGTGTTAATAGCCAACATTTTTAGCATTCATTATGAGTCTGGTTCTGACCTAAGAGTTTTATATGGATTATCTCATTAATCTAAATGACCACTCAATGGAAGAGGTAATTACATATTGACATTTTTAAAAGGAAAATCTGAGGCTCAGAGCAGTTAAAAAAAAATACTTACTTAAAGATACAGTGAATTGGTAAGGTCTGTTTGGTCTCAAAGCCCTTGCTCTTGAAATGTGATTTAAAATTCCTTAGCAAATTCTTCGTATTATTTAACAAATGTCCATTGAGTACCTACTAGGTATTAAAGTAATAATAGGAGATTAAAAAACCATGGCACAGGATAAAATAAGGAATACTGTCAGTTATATTTTTGTGTCCTAGTAGCTGTTTTCAAATGCCAGTTTCTGAAAGTAGTGACATTTTATGGATAAAAGTCTTCGTGTCTCTCCAAACAGGCTGGGAATGCAGTAATTTTCCCTCCATAGGCATTGAGATTGTTAATTTTGTTTTAATAGACAACAATTAAGTAAATCTCACAATTTTTAGTTTAATTGACTGATTATTTTTTAATTCAAGCTCTTGCTTTCACAATTTATGTACACAAAACAAACTAGCAAAAAAATAGGTCTTATTTTCATGAATTTTTCCCTTTCCATTACAGTGCACTGTGAAGCTAGGGACCTATGAATGGAGGAATACAGCTGATGGTAGCAAAATGCTCATGGAGATTCCTGCTGCTTGTACAGCAGGTTCCCTCTCAGGCTATTTTACATTGTGCTTCTGCTATTTGTGCTATCATTTACACTGTCTCCTTCCTAAAGTTTTTTGTTTTGTTTTTTCTTTTTTCTTTTCATCTTAGATCTTTAGTGGAAAGGCTGTGAAACTTGACTGGGAAACCACATTCCTTAGAGAATGCAGAGTACAAGAAGGCTGGAGACCTGGCCCAGCTGATCTTCTCTAAGCTCTGTCATCTACTTGTTTTCCTGCACTGCACACCAGATTCTTGGCGGCAATAGCCAGTGAATGTCCACTCAGTCTTGGCTTCTGCTACAGTGATTCTCCAACCTAGAGCTTCATTGAGACAACAATAGAATTGTAGACATGACACCTCCACAACATAGGATGAAAACTATGTCTGGTTTCACATGGGGTTTAACTTAAGCTACTTTTGTGCATGTTGCATTATATATGACAGGCATATAGGTTCTGACATAAGCTTTAATTCCTCCTTTACTATGTGAATTAATTTGTCTTGGTACGGCTCAGAGCATAATCTTTTGTAATGGTTTGGGTTTTGCTTTTTTCTTTGTACAGGTCTACTGATGCTATTTGTGTGTGTGTGTGTGTGTGTGTGTGTGTGTGTGTGTGTGTGTGGTGTTGTTGTTTTGTTTTGTTTTTTACATTGTTACCTGAAATCTCTTATGTTGCAAGCATAATTAAAAGTTTACTTTATCAACGGAGTTGCTTAAAGGGAATTTTCTTCTTTCAATTTTTCTGAAGATGATTTACTACGAATTATCCCTTACCCTGGAGATGTGTCAAAAGTGCCTGGGCTCTGCATCTTTTGTTTGTCGGACATTTTCCCTTTTTGATTTTGACAGTCTGTGTCCTGTCTGTGCTGTGGTAATACTGTCCACGTATTGAAGGGCTACCATGTATTACCTCTCACTTTCACAGGAGTCTTGCAGACTGGTATAAATATCTCCATTTTACAAATAAGAAAACTAAGCATCCAAGAAATGGAGCGTCTTTTCTAAGGTCACACATTGGAATTTAAATCTATGTCTATTTGACTTTAATGCTCAGAGTGACTGAAAAGATGTTTCAGCCATTTCCCACTGCAGTGAGAAAAGTAGCTATTAGAATAGAAAGAAATATATAATGGTCATAAGGCCACGGGGCTTTGCGTCAAACTGCTTGGGCTCAAACCCTGGCTCCGCCTTTGTTATCTAATTAACTTTCAGTAAGTTATTTGAACTCTCTGAGACATAGTTTCCTCCTTTGTCGAATGGACATAACTCTATTAACCAACTTTCTGGGATATTGTGAGGACTCAATGCGATAGCACACGTGATATCACTGTTTAGGACAGTGGCTGGTATGTGGGAAGAGTTTAATACATGCTAGCTGCCATTACTGTTGTTGTTGTTATTACTATGTCCTAACTTAAAAGTAGTTTACTAAACAGAATCATTGGTGTCTTGCTATTTACTCTGAAATGTCAGCGAAAGTCCTTCATGACTTTGGGAGTTCAGAGGTTTGAGTGCTTAACCATTTCATACCCATTGTCACATGGGGCCATATCTATGCTGGAAAGAAAGAAAATTTCTTTAAAAATTAATGTTTTCCAAGCTATGGCAATACTGCCACTTTTTTATGTCCTGACTTTGTTCTTAAATATGAAGTGGAATATTCACCAATTATCACACAATGCACAAAGTAGCCTCATCCTATAAAACCCTGTTCCTGGAAAACAACCTTGACTTGGCTTTGGTGATTCTAAATGTGAGGATTAGAGTCCAAAATTGACTCCTTGGAAAGGCTAACCAGACAGCAGTTAACAAATCACCCTCCAGTAGGAAGAATTCCCGGACAAGCTGGGCAGGATCAGGGCTCTCACTTCCCATAAATCTCCCACCAGCCATTGCCTTTCTTTCTGGGAACCACTACCATGGCTTTCCATTTTCCCTCCCTCCCTCTTTCCCTCCCTTCCTCCCATTCTTTCCTTCTATTAGGGAATTAAAGCAGACAGCAAAACCAAATATAAAATTAATGCTTTGGTATGCCTTGTGTTTTTCATACTCTGTGTTCTGTGTGTATATAAACTCGGCAAGTTAGGAGTTCAAGGGTAGGGACTGTGTCTGGTCATACTCTGGATGATCCCTAAAACACCAAGAACTTCACACTCTGCCAAGGCCACAGAGTCACTCAGGGAGGTCATGTTCTCAAAGCAAACAAACAAACAAACAGGCACATATTCATGGGTGTTAATCTTACTCAGTGCTCTATGGCATTGGCCATAATACCTCAGATATATTTGCAGGAAAATTATATTAAAATAATAGTGATAAAAATAATACAAAACTGGGCCTTCTATTTTCATTGTAAGCATGATCTCTGCAAAAGGAAGAGAAGGAACCTGGGCTCCTTGATGAGTGCTCTGCTGTCTACTTCACTATAGAATATCTCTCAGGTGTACAGTGGTCTGAATCATTTACAATATTGAGGTTGATCCTAAATTGTTCTCTTTTGAATTGAGTATTTCCTGGTGTCTGTCTACATTGGAACATTCCTCACCTTGGTGAGGTGAATCAGCCTGTCCCAGTTCTCTATTTAGCTCATTAACTGAGTTGTCCCTCTGCCAGCGGTTTCCAAACACGGGTCTGTGATCAAACTTCACTGGTATGAGGCAAAATGGGAAAAATAAGGATCATGTAGGGACTTTTTCTTAGGGCTAAACTGATTGACTTCAAGGCCATTTACTCTGAGATTATGTAATTCTTATATATTTTGTGACAGACGGGTTTTTCTTTGATGAAAAGATCTGCAAAGAGGAAAACTGGGGAACCATGGCCTTCGACCTTAGGAAATGTGAAATGGAGAAACTGTTCTAGACCGCGCACGCGTATGTTTATGCCCAGGTACCCACCTCAAGGGACCATGTGATGGGACCGTCCTAAAGGAGGCCTCTAAAGGGGATTTAGTTGGAGCTATTAGCATGAATCAGGTGGCTGTGAAAGCAGAGGCGTTCCTGAAACAGAAGGGGCAGGTATTCCAACAGAAAAACCTTTCGTGTTCACGTTGCCCTTTTGGGATGTATTTTCTTCCTCTGAGCTGCATTCAGTGCACTTTTTAAACTTGATTTCACCTGAATAAAATTGTTCCCTAGTAATAGCCTTGATGAGTAGCCAGCAACTTAAAACAGCAAATGAATGAAAAGAAAAAAATGCTGCGATGACGTTGTTTTTTGTTTTTTTTAATTTTATTAAATTTATTGGGGTGACAATTGTTAGTAAAATTACATAGATTTCAGGTGTACAATTCTGTATTACATCATGCGATGATGTTCTTAATAATAATAATGGTCCTTTAAATGAAAATCATGGCTCAAGTTTTCCAGAAAACAGAATGCATGGCAAGGCTTGACTGTTGATGCTTTATTGGGAAGTGCAATCTCAAGATAGCAAAAAAGAGAGAAAAAAGAAATATTTTCACATACATAGTGCATTTAATCCGCTCAACAGAAATAAAGCAAGTTACTGATATAATGAAGAATTTGAGAAGCTGCTTTTAAATGCCATATTTGGATATCCTTAGTGTCTACATGATAAATAAGTGAGATACGTGTGCTCAGGAAGATGAATGACTGGTCCAGATTTACATAGTGGAGGAATGGCTGAGCTGGATTCAAAATCAGGCTTCACTCCTGGGCTGATGGGCTTTCGCCGTTCATGCAGACTGGCAGGGTGTGGCTTGTAGAGGAATATCTTGCATCTGGATTATTATTCCAGTGTTGGAGAAAGAGGAGATAGATGCATGGGAGAGCCTAGTAATCTGTCTAAAAACAAACTAGTAAATCAAATTCAACAATGTATAAAAAGAATTGTGTATCCTAAGTGGGATTTATTCCATCAATACAAGCCTGGTTCAACATATGGAAATCAATTAATGTAATCCATTGCATCAAGAGGCTAAAGAAGAAAAATCAAATGATCATCACAGGTGAAGAAAAAGCATTTGAAAAATCCAACATACATTCATGATAAAACAAAACAAAACAAAACAGAACAGAACAAAACAAAACAAAACAAAACAAAACAAAACAAAACAAAAACCTCTCAGCAAAATAGAAATAGAGGGAAACTTCCTCAACTTGATAAAGGACATCTACTGAAAACCTACAGCTAACATCATATTTACTGGTGAGAAACCAGAAGATTTCCTACAAAGATCAGGGATGAGACAAGGATGTCTCCTACTACTACTTCCTTTTAACATCGTGCTGGATGTCCTAGTTAATGAATTGAGACAAAAAAGGAAATAAAAGGTACACAGATCGGGAAAGAAAAAATAAAACTGTCTTTGCAGATGACACTACTTTTCCATGTAAAAATCCAAAAGAATCAATAAAAACTTATGGAACTGTGGGGACAGAGTCCCAGAGAGCAGTTTCCAGGCTCTTGGCCTCATATGGAAAGGTGCTAACTCGGGTAGTAGATAGCCATCATCTAGGACTAGTTGGCCATCAGCTGTAACCAGTTAGCCATTAGCCACTAATATAACTTCTGTGGCTACGTTGGTTGGTTGGTTGGTTGGTTGGTTGGTTGGTTGGCAGAGAAGTGGGCAGCGGATTGCGGCTAGAAAGTGGGGTTAGCAAGTGTGGATAGTGGATTGTGGATCCTGTGGATCCTACTTCCTGTGTCTCGCCCGGCCGCCAATGAGACTGGGGTGCAGGAAGACCCCTTGTTGGGGTACTGACGGATGTCTGCTTTTGTGTCTCGACCAGCTGCCAGCGAGAATATAGTGGTAGGACTCCCCTATCTATGGCTCCCCTGTTGTTCCTTTTTGGCCTCACCATATCCTGCGTTCTTGTGAAGGGAGTGGGACCAGAGTCCCTGCATTACACCTGGCCATCAGCTGTAACCAGTTAGCCATTAGCCACTAATATAACTAATAAGCTATTATAGCAATGTTGTAGGATACAAAGTTAATATACAAAAGCCAATTGATTTGACTTGAGTCAACAATGAATAAGTGGAATTTGAAATTTAAAAAACAATGCCATTTACATTAGCACCCACTCCTTTAAATAAAATATGACAATTAATTAAAAATGGATCATAGACCTGAATGTAAAATGCAAAACTAATAAAACTCCTAGAAGATAACATAAGAGAAAATCTAGATGACCTTGGCTTTGGCCCTGACTTTTCAGATACAACACCAAAGGCATGATCCATGAAAGAATTAATTGATAAGTTCAATTTTTCTGTGAACCTAAAACTGCCCTAAAATTAAAGTCTGTTAAAAAACAAACAAACAGACAAACAAAAATCTGTAACAGTGAGTAGGTAAAGATGAAATTTTTTTTAAAAAAGACCCCTAGGAGAGAGCCCTGGACAGGGAGCCTGGAAAATTGTTTCTAGACTCTGCTCTATAATTAGTCAGCAGTACGTTGGGGAAATAACCTCCCTGGCTTCATTTCCTCATTTGAAAAAGGAAGCAGGTGGAATAGATGAGCTCTAAGGCTCCTTTGCCCTTCCTACTGGCTGTTTTGAAATAAAGTTTTGATAAAAACTTTGAAATAAAGTTTTGAAATAAAGTTTTGAAATAAAGTTTTGAAATAAAGCAATCAAGGCCACACTTGGGGAGCTCACATAGGTGGTGGGATTCCTGAGGAGCTGAACAGGTCCTCTTGCCTCAAATTATCATCTTCTCTACCTGATATGTTAGAGACTCACATTTTTTTGTTGTTGTTGTTTTTGTTTTGTAAAGTTCATCTCCTGGCACATACTGGGGGTGCCAAAAAAATGTATACCCATAACTTGTATTCATCTTTTGTTATCGGTATATATAATTACAATTTTAACACTTTTTTCCTTTCTTAAAATGTGTATACAATTTTTTGGCACCCTCTGTATTTAAAAAAGGGTTTAATCCTAGCTGTAACACTGCTTCTTAATAGAGTTATCCTTCGGAACGATTATGTCTTAAGGCATAAGGTTAACGAGCATGTATTTTGTCAGGGTAGGAAAGTTGGAGTAAAATCTGGTATGTATCAGGTGGTTCAATATATTTATTAAGCAAATGGATGGATGAATCAGTAATAGTAAAGAAGAGAATGCAGGGGTTAGTAGAGCTGTCACAGTCATGGAAGGAGGGATGAGCCCTAGAATGGTATAAAGATAGAAGCTCCAAAGATAGATTGGCCTATTTCACACGTATACCTGAAACTTGCACTGAGAGCCCATTCCATCCCCATTCTTCATCAGTCACTCATTTATTAAGCAGCTACTATGTGCCAAAAACTGTGTTCAGTATCGGATTCAATGGTGAATGAACAAGAAGGACTGATCAATCCCTTCCTCATAGAGCTATTTGACTCGTTCCTCACTAAATGCCCTCCTCAAAGCACAGAGGATACCGGGTTTTCACCCACTTTCCTACTCTTGACACTCTTATTTACTCGCACCAAATTCAAGAAAGAGTTCCAGTGTCCCTTTCATCCACCTTCCCAACCTTTCCTGCTTTGAAAACCAGCTAAAAAACTTTTTCTTGGTTTCCCTACTGTGAATAAATGCTGCCCCCTTCTGGAACATTGACAGAAGTATGACTGATTTCTAGCAGTAAAAATTCATGGGAAGTTAGGGCTAGGAAGGACTTTGGTCAAATCTGATTGTTTTATCAATAGGGAGTTTGATGCTTGGGAGGTCAGCTTGCCTGTCTATATCTTAGAAGAGAGGAGAGTAAGAGCAAGGAATGAAAGAAGGGTCTGAGACCTGTTCTTTCAGACTCTTAGTTCCTGGTACCTCTTTTCAAGTTTCCTGGACTGGGCACATGGTTACAGATGTTTTCGTTGCTCCTACATAGGTACTTATCTACACATTTCCCCTAGGGCCTCCAAGCAGGTTACAAGCTTTCTCAATGAGTCTCTGGACAAGTGAGTCTTCTGAATTTTTGTCTCTCTGACTGTGATATCTTCTCTAGATTTCTGGATAGGGAGTTTAAAGTCCACTCCTTATTTATGAATTTAGATCTATAGGGACAAACTTCATGCTTTCTTCTCTTCAACGCAGATATCATTCAGCAAGCATGTATTGCCCACCTGCTACATGTTGGAAGTTGTGAATACAAAAACAAAGACAAGCTGTCTGTTCTCCAGGAGTTATTAGTTGCAGAAGACAGAAAAGTCAACGAATGACCAGAAGCAGCAGCGTGATGAGGGCCCTGAAAGAGGAACTCTCAGAGCATCTAAGTCACACTGAAGGAGGGGGGAGGCTGCCTAGAGGTAGTGGTGCCCTACCTTCCAGCTTTCTGAGGGTACACGTGAAATAAAGAGAGCACAAGTGTCAAACTGGAAGCAAAGTTTCATAGACATTTCTATTCAACTCCACCCTTTGAGAGGCCTCAGAGATTTGTAAATCTCTAAAAATATCTACTCAGTGATCACTGAAATTTAAGGATATAAACATCTGATATAATATATGAGACCATATTTTACATGTCAAATAAATTATTCAAAAACGTCACTTTTAATAAAATTGTGATAGTATTTACTTGTCTTTCCATCTACTTCTGTAATTGATATTTACATATGTATGCAGCTTAAATTAGTCCCCATAGTTTGTAAAACGCTTTGCTTTATGGTGGACCTCTATTAACTTGTAATTAGCAAATACTGTAGGTGGTCCAGTAAAGAAAAAGCCAAAAATAAAACGAGAAAGAGACCTAAAAGTGGGAGAAGCAATCAATAAACTTATGCTTGCAGAGTATTCTGAGAATGATGTTTATTTATCTGGAAGTCTGTATTAGGGTATTATAATGGAATGCAAGTTTAATTAAGAGAATTTGATTAGGAGAGAAAGAAAAGTAGTTAATTCCTGAATGGATCTTGGACAAGTTATTTAATCCCATCAATATCCAGATACAGGGCTACCTCTAGTCCACATGGTGTTGTCCTAATTAGAAAAGGTGTCCCCTCTGGGTGGGGGTAGCCCCACAGACACTAGGCTTGGTGAAAAGAATGTGGGATGGATCTCAGCCCTCTCTTGCCCCTTAGTGTCATCTGGTTGTGGTGAATGACCTGCCCAAGTATATGCAGATGTCCCGGCAAGATACTTCATCAGACCAATGGAGCTCAAAGCTGTTTTGTGAACCTCACAAGGATACTGTGGGAAATCTCATGGGAAAAAAAAAAAAGAAGAGGATATACACACACATAATACATACATACATACATACATACATACATACATACATACATACATATATAAGCTGTATTATACAGAATCTAAAGTTCCATGTTTGGGAGAGAGGTTATTATATCAGCAATCACAGATCTTCTCATTAGAGACGCTCACCCAGAACTTGCAGTTGCTAACTAAACATCTGCTGTGAATGTCTTCCAGAATGGCCAGAGGTTGTCTGTGTTCTGTGGAGCACAACAACATTGATTTCTCGGAAGCCTTCTTTTGTTTCTGGCCAAAATTCCATAACAGCAAAGTCACAGCCTTTTCAAAGGATTCTGAACCTGTGACCTGAATTCAGAGGTGGCTATAGACAGAGGGCTGTGCTGGCAGCTGATGGCATGGGTGCTGAGAGCCATCACACCAGAGGCACCAGCCAAGCCCAGGATCTTGTCTCACTTTTGTGTTCCTTCACTTCCCAAACCTTTGCTAGTCCATCTAGAAGAATTAGCTCAATATGTATCTGTTTCAAAACTATTTCCAATAACTAGGTTTTAAGTTTTATGGTTCATTTAATTTAGGAAAATTCAAGTTACTGGGGTAAAGTAATTATTTTTCACCCCTTAGATCAAAGCCCAAGGTGTACTAATTTTATACCTACACACACACACACACACACACACACACACACACACACACACACACTCATACATACTAGGTATGCTCCCACCTCAGGGCCTGTGAACCTGCCTGGAGTGCTTTTCTCTGCATAGCCACATGGATAACCCCTCCTTTAAGTCTTTCTGGTTTGGTTTAATGATGCTGGCGTGCAATGCATATTTATTGAATTGAAAGAACACTGAAGGTGGTGGGACTCATTGATTTGTAAGGTTATTTTGCACTTAATATTTTTTTGCAAATTACTTTAAAGGTCTCGACAATTATGCCTTTTATTAAGGCTGATGTTTATTATATTATATTCCATTATTCATATGCAGCTTTAAATGAGTTGCCAGTATTTTTTCCAAATACTTATGCTCACCAATAATCTCTCAGACAAGCCAATGCCTATGCTTGGGATTAACTTCTAGAGTTATTATCAGTTGTGTGTATATGTGTGTGTATGATATATGTGCATGCACGTGTGTGTAAAAATATCTGAAATTCTTGGAGGTACCCAAGGCACTAGGATAGAAGTGTAAGTTGAAATAGGTAAATGGGGCAATGGATGGGTGGAGAGTGACCTTGATCTAGAGGTCTGGGAAGCTATTCCTCTTATACCCTCGAAGTACTACTTTCTCGTGTAGCTCTCTAATTATCCCAATCCCAGCCTTTTTCAAAGAGATCTTTAGAATTACTTGACTGGCCAAATCCTGGTGCAAATCTGTTTTTCAAAAGCAACCACGGGAAAACATTAGCCTAGGGTTTAAAATTTACATAGACAATCTCTCAAGCCTTTAATAGGTTACTATCTGGTTTCAATGCCTGTAGCTACATCTAGGATAGCGACATTTCTAAGCAAACTGCTTCTTTTTTTTTTTTTTTTTTTTTTTAACTTGATTTTTCTTAACAATGTAGCTTTAAGGAAAGAAACTTGTTTATTTTTTTCTGGGACTCTTTGAATGTCATTTGGTGACCTGATGCTCTTTTACTACTTCAAATACATTTACCGTGTGTTTTCCACAAATAAGACACTCTTCTTACGTAACCACAGTACAACCACCAGAGTTAGGACACTAATATTGACACATTACTACCAACTATTCCTCAAACCCAATCAAGTTTCACCAGTTGTCCCAATAGTGTCCTTATAATGAAAAGATCAAAGTCAGTATCCCATTAAACCCAATGATTTTGTTGTCATGTCTCTTTAGATTTCTTCAGTTTGGAGCAGGTCCTTGGCATTTCCTTGAATTTCATGACTTTGAGCCTTTTGAAGATTACAGACCAGTTATTTTATAGAATGCTCCTCAGATTGGTTTATCTAATGTTTACTCATGATTATATTCAGATTATGCATGTCAGGCAGGAATATCACTGCAGTGATGCTGTAATCTCATTGCATCCTATCAGATGTCACACAGTATGAATTTATCCCATTACTAATGATATTCACGTCGGTCACACCAGACTACCCCTTACGCTCTGTGTGAATGCCCTTCTCACCTGGCTCTGGCTTTGACACTCCATGCCAAGGCCTTGATCAGAACTACGATTTGTGTGCTCCTGGACTAGCAAGGAGGCCAGTGTGCCTTGAATGGAGTGAGTGAGGGGGACTCACTCCTTGTACAAGGCTTGCAGGGCCATTTTAAAGACTTTGGTTCTAAATGAGATAGGCAACCTTCAGAGGTTTCTAGTGGTATGATCTGATTTGTGTTTTAAAAGAATCCCTCTGGCTGCTACACCATGAACAGTAGAAAGAGGGACACAGAAATACCATGCAGAGAATTAATACAGTGTGTTGGTACAACTTACGGATATACTTTAAATAAATAAACATACATCAGATTGTGCTCAAACTCAATTATCTACAGTGGTACATGATTGAAAGTGTCTGAAAAATCATTGTTCACAGTAACAAGAAAATAAGCAGGTGAATGATATTACCTGGGAAAAGGGTAGACTTTTTCAGAGCCTAAGTTCAAAAAGCTAATTACTGATAAACTAATTGGGAACAAAACACCTGTGATATGCTAGGGTTTCTACAGTACTAACAGGAAGAGAGAAATTTGGGTGGGATTAAGTTTTTGATTGTGTGTGGGTGCTCTGTGTAAACATTTGAAGCTGGAGTGCTTATATATGTATAATGTACTTGATGCTGTTGTTCTGTACTCTTAAGGACTTTAAAACAACATGGAGGTAATTCAACATTTAATAATGTGGTATTAATATGAAAATAGTATATTTTCCATTCTTATTTACACACAATTTTATATTCATTCATTAATTTATATTCTCTTTTTTTTTAGAAATAGAAAATAAGCAATCAAAAAAGAGATAATGAATGAAATATATCCATTAGAGCATACTACAAAGATAGCTATTGATTATATTTTGTGTACATATTTACATCCTTGTAAACATATATGCAAAGTGTCCCAATATAAATTACATATATTATTAATGTATATATTTAAAATACAGTAGTGTATAGACAGCGGTTACCAGTTTGCTACTTTAAGTTTGTCCTCTAATATAAAATACAGTACTTTAAGATGTTTTTTGGGTTTTTTCCTTTTTTTGTGTGTGATTGTGATGATACTGAGAGATTATTGCTGAGTATTAGAGGAGTGACATTTAACATAACTTGGCTTGCTAATACCAGAAGGAGGTACCTTAAGAGGTAAAACAAAAGCCAATTCTCAAAGAATGTTACTTGGGACTTCTTTTTACAAAGAATTTTTTTTTTAATTTCTATTTTGTAATGCTTGAAACTCTTAGTCACGATCTAACTGTCTGCTTAATTTCGTGGGAGAGAAAGCATACTAGGCATTGATATTACCTACTGTGTATGCTATTCATGTTTTAAATTGTATCTGACACTTATGGAATTCCTATTTGTGAAGAGAATGGTCAATCGTCACTATTGTCTACATGCAGTGTTAGTTATTTCTTGGAGAATACCAAGATTGAGATTCAGCACAATAAAGAAAGTAGAATGGGGAAATTGGGGCTTGTTTCACATAGGCTGCACTGTATGATCTTAGGGCTGGTGCCGCCATTTAAAGCCTAATCAATGTGAGGTCCGGAGAGTTGTCCTGCCAGTGATGCAATGCTAGCTTCTCTGGTGTGCCACTGCTTTCTTAGGAAAACGAGAACCCTGAACTAAATGAGGTGCATTGCAAAATTTATGGAACAATTTTTGCTTCATTTCTGTCATGTGGGGAAAAAAAGGGAATATTTATAGTATCTACCTCTTAATGCTTTTGTGAAAACTAAATGAGATGATACATTTAATATGCTTATGAAAGTGCTAAGGATCTACTAATTTTTCAATAAAGTTAGCATCATTCATAATTTGAAATTTAGGGAACCTAAAATACTAAAAAGATAAAAATACCTTTCAATCTCAAATTCTGTATGTGTAAAAGTATTTTTCAGGTGACAACTTTTACTCACAATCCTTGGAGGGTTTCAGATTTTATGTCCCTGACAAATTACTTTCTTTGTCAGAATAGTTTATTCTGTTTTATGGATTAATTACTATACTTCAGTGATTTTAAGAGCACATTTTGAGAACTGTTTCCCTATGGAAGAATTTCTCCCACAAAAAAGTGCTCTAAAATGTAAACAGTCACAGTATTATAAATATGAAAAGAATCATTAATAGAGCATAATTTTTAGGAAATTATTTAAAAAAACAGTTGGAATTGAATACAATCTCTACAGAAATAGACCACATATATATTATATAAATTATATATCATATAAATTATATATTATATTATATACATATATATTATATATTATATTTTGCCAAAGAAAAGTTCCTGTGAAATAGTCACTACTGATTAGTTTTGGCAAAACATTTAGAGAAGTAAGACCTCCTCCAGGCTTTTGAAGATCAGTCAGCTCAAGATAAAACATTTTCAAGAGTGTGAGAGGCAAAGCTGAGTTGCCAGTACCTAGGCAATCAAGTATCTAAGATGTTTTGACTATGAATCTCTTGATATGGATTCTACCAAAATATTTTAATGCGGATAAAGTATATATTTTAAATTGGGGAGATACACAGACACACACAGGCATATACATTTAGAAAATGGGATCAGCTCTCTAATTTTTTTTTTAATCTAGGCACTAGGTCATGATCATCTACCTTTTTTTGTTAATGAAAATACATTTTCTCTAAAGGTTTTTATAGAAGTATATTATTCCACAATATGATAATTTGTTGGACCAATCTTCTAATTTGGCACATCTGCATTGTTTAGAATTTATCTCGATTATAGGAGCACTTCCATTGCCATCACAATTGGCACGTCTTCGTGCACTTGCCTAAGCTGTGTTCTTCTTCTGTTTCTAGTGAAACAGAGGCTACATTTTCCCAGGTGTCCTTATTTCACAGGATGTCATAGAATGAACTTAATATTTTTTATGTTTACTATTTGTGGTTTTGTAGTGGAGTACAATTTAAAATATACATACATTTAAAATGTAAAACTGGAACTTTAATGAAATTTCAAGATGTCAGCAGGCCACTTTGAGAATGAGGAGGCTGGTAAGGGAGGTAAGTAGTAGGGTGTGTGGGAATGAGAGGAAATCATATTCACTTGCACCATCAAAGTTCTTTTAGTGGATAAGTCTGAGAAGCATTTAAGATAAAGCTCTGAAAGAATTTCTAGATCAAATGACATGTACATTTTTATGACTTTTTCTCCATGTTGCAAATGTTTCCCCTAGACAGTTTATATCACTTTGCCCTATATCTATTAAATTTTTTCAGTTTGTTGGAGAGTGGTGTACTCTTCCATTGATTATGATATTTAAAAGTATATTTTAAAAAGAAAACCATCATGGACACAAATGTCTATTACCAAAGATTTCAAAATTGTTCTTTCTCCCTATGCTACTTACGTCACCGTCTCAAGATGTTGTTCATATGATCAACTTCTTTGAAGACTTAATTTTCAGGGATTAGAATTTTGTTCTCTCTCTGGCCTTATAAATAGGCAAAGATTAGTGAATTTCAAAATTACTCCATGAGGGTCAGACCAGCTATACCCAAGTTAAAAACAAACAAACAAACAAACTATTTATGGGTATCCAGATTTGTTTTAAAATGAAATCATCACATTCGTTACTGACTTTTAGAAAAAATAACTATCGCAGCTTTTCAGACAGCTCTCAACACTACTACACTTGGAAATGAACTTTGTTTTGTGAGCATAACAATGAGAACTGTTGAGTGTGCAGTATTGGGGGAAATGATTAAATAATGGCCAAAATTTCATCATGAATTAAAAAGGACATGGCTATTACACCAAGTAGGAGATGCCCCTTTTTGTAATTCATTAAAATGACTCATATCAGTATAACTTTTATACCTCATGAATAATTGGTTTAATGATACCTGTAGTTGTGCAAATGTTTTTAAGCTACAATTATGATGCAAATGCTAATAAATGAGATAGATAATAAACTCTGAGAGTAGGACACACTCTTATGTTTGTTTTTCTAGTGCTTTGCAAGTATCCGGCATACAAAAGAAACCCAAAATAAGGTTCTTGAATAGGTGAAATGAAGCATGTAGCCCCAAAATTATGCTATAAAATTAAAATGTCTACTTCAGAGATGATTTTCAATTTTCTGAATTTAATCAACATGAATTGAATGCCTACTATGAGCCAGCCAGGTACTGGTGGTGAATAAGCCAGGCGGAGTCCTCAGTGTGTGTGTATCCAGGAAACGTACAGTATTAGTGTTGGTAATGAGACTAGCCTGCCCCCCAAGTCCCCTCTTGTCCTCTCTATCAAGAAAGGTGATCTGTCTCACCAGAATCTTATCACATCACAACTGGGACACACCAGCATGGAATTATACTTAACAAAAGTAATTACAACTCCACTCCTCTTCCTCCCTTTCTTTGCTCTAATGATATTGGTCATCTTTCTGTCTTTGGATTCTCTAAGCCCTTTCCATGTTTAGGGATTTTGTATTTTCTCTTCTATCTACCTGGAATGTTCTGCCTCAGATCTTCTCGCTCAGGATTTGAGTTGAATATCATCTCCTGAGAGAATGCTTTCCTGTTTCCCCCCTCCCTCAGCGTCAAGTCGTCACCCCCACGCAAGTCACTCTATCACATTAAACTGCTTTATTTTCTTCATGGCAATGATGACTTTTTAAAATTGCAACGTCTATTTATCTGTTGATTATTTTCTCACACAGAATATAAATTCCATGAAAGTAAAGCTTTCCATGAAAATGAATCTCTCCTATTCACCACTATATCCCAATTTATAGAAGACCAAACCACCACTTTCATCTGGACAGTTAAGTTCAGTTTTCTTTTTTCCCCTAGGCTATAGACCAAGGACTTGTTCCTTATTTGTGCCTGGGGGGAAAGTCTCCGGACCTCGGGGCATAGAGTGCCGCGTGCTCAGGTAGGTAGATGCTCCCTGCTTTATACACCGTTAAACCCACCAAGATTTCCTTTTTCCATTTTGGATGACAATTATGTGCCTGGCAATAGAAATACAGAGTTCGAGGGGACATAACACTAGTTATTATTTCTGAATTAAGGAAATAAATAATTAAAATGAAAACAAGTTAGAGAAAGATGTGGAAGGAAAAGTAAAGTCTCTTCTTTCTTTCCACTCCCAGCCTCAGTTGCATTCCCCAGGAATTTAACCTTTAACTTTCAAATATTTCTATTTTAAATGCTTCCAGTAGTTACCACTGGAACTCTAAGTAATATATTTATATTTCTTATATTTATCGGGGTGAGACAGCATCTCACCATGAAGATAAGGAATTTGGTGTATTTCTCTGCATCTCCCTCCCCTTCCCTACTTTATGTCCCATTTCTTTTTTTTCAGATTTGTATTAAAAATATACTCCATGAGGGTCCATATTTTATTAAAAATATAGCTAACATACAATATTATATGAGTTTCAGAGGTACACCATTGTTCAAAATTTATAGACCTAAAGAAGTGATCACATGATAAGTCCAGCAACCATCTGACACCATATTACGCTGTCACAATATTATTGACTATATTTCCCATGCTGTATATTACATCCCCATGACTTATTTGTTTTATACCTGGAAATTTGGACCACTATTGTCCTTCACCTTCTCCCCTTTTAAATTTTTCAATTACAGTTGACATTCAATATTATTTTATATTAATTTCAGGCGTACAGCATAGTGGTTAGACATTTATATAATTTAAGAAGTGATCCCCCTGACTAGTCTAGTACCCACCTGGCACTATACGTAGTTATTACCATATTTATTATTGACTGTATTCCCTATGCTTTACTTTACACCCCCATGGCTATTTTTTAACTACCAATTTGTACTTCTTAATCCCTTGACCTTTTTCACCCTGTCCCCCAACCCTCTCCCATCTATCACCCCAATAAATCTAGTACCCATCTGACATCATACATAGTTATTACAGTATTATCGACTATATTCCTTATGCCACACCCTAAATCTCCATCACTCTTTGTAACAAACAATTTGTACTTCTTAATCCCTTCCTTTTTTTCACTCACCCCCCCCCCCAACCTTCCTCCCATCTGGAAAACCATCAAAATGTTCTCTGTATCTATCAGTTTCTTTCTGATTTGTTTGTTTATTTTGTTCTTTAGATTCCACATATAAGCAAAATCTCATTGCATCTGTCTTTCCCTGTCTGACTTACTCCACTCAGCACAATATCCTCCAGGTCCATCCATGCCACCACAGATGACAAGAACTCATTCCCTTCCATGGCCAAATAGTATTCCACTGTACATATGTACCACCTCCTCTTTATCCATCCATTCATTGACGGACATCCAGGCTGCCTCCACATCTTGGCCTTTGTAAACAATGCTGCAATGAATATATGGATGCACATGGCTTGTTGAAGTAGGGTTTTGGGTTTCTTCAGATAAATACCCAGAAGTGAGATTACTGGGTCCTTCTTCGTCTCATTATAGCCTTTGTTTTAAAGTCTGTTTTTGTCTGTTTAAGTATGGATATCCCGGCTTTTGTTTGTTTGTTTGTTTCTACTTTCTTGAAATATCTTTTTCCATCTCTTTACATCTGTGTGTGTGTGTGTGTGTGTGTGTATGTGTGTGTGTTTCGAGCTGAAGTGATTTCTTGTAGGCAGTGTATGTAAATGTTTTGTTTTCTTATCCATTCATCCCTATGTCTTTTGATTGGAACATTTTATCCATTTACATTAAAAGTAATTGTTGATAGATATGTAGCTATTGTCATTTTATTATTCATAATATTTTTTTCCTGTCTTAAAGAAGTCCCTCTAACATTCCTTGTAATACTGGTTTGGCCTCAGGGAGTCACTAGAGTGGAAACAGTTGTGCTCACCGGTTAATTGGTTTGGTGCCAGGGCTGAGCCTGGGGCTACTAAGGTAAAGTTCCAGAGCACACCAAGGCCAGTCCTTGTCTGCCTGGGGCCCGTGACTACAATAGTTTTCCAAGAAAGAGTGCTGGTTGCTCACTGAGAAAGTGTCTCTGGTGTTGGGGGAGTTGGGCGGGGCGGGTCCCAGTGAGTCAGGGCAGGGTGGAACTTCCGGAGCGCACCAGACCAATCAGATTCAGATTTGGCCATAAGCGCAGGGAGTGGGCTCAGCACATTAAAGATGGTGGCAGCCTGCCAGCTACACGGGAGGAGGACACACCAGGGAAAATGGTGGCTGTCCTCCAGCCCTGGCCACAAAGCCACGTACCTCAGTCTGCTCCCCGTATGTCTCTGATACCCTCTCTGAGTCACCGTCCCTCTGCTGGAGCCCAAGGTGAGTCCTGCGAGTGAGTGAGTGTGTGCTCTGGCTATTTGAGAGGACGTCTGTGTTTCCGGTAGCCTTCCATCCCACCTGGATGGTTGGAATCCCCACTGTTTTTCACAGCCAGACGTTGTGGGGATTCCTCTTCCCCTGGACTGGGGAGCCTGGGGTGGGTTTGGGGTCATTTGCCCCTCCAGGAGTGGGGGAGGGTAGATCTCTGTGGCCAAGATATCTCTCTGTTTTCAACCACCACTCAGAGGTTTGGTGCTGGACTGTTCCGTGTCTCCACCCCACCTACCAGTCTCAATGTGGCTTCTTCTTTATACGCTTAGTTATGAAACTTCTTTTCAGCAAGACTTCAGGTGGTTCTCCAGATTGATTATTCTATAATTTACTTGTAATTTTGATGTGTTCATGGGGTGAGGAGGAGCACAGTGTTTATCTATTCTGCTATGTTATATCTTTCAAGAGCATGGTTTTTGTTGAAACAAGTGATCAACTTTTGGAAGACAGAATTTGGATAGACTCATAAAGAGATAATTGTACAATAGTGTGGTTAGTGCTATAATAAAGCGGGTGAATTGCTTTATCTATATCTTTTTCTTTCTTTATTGCCACAAATACCCAAAGTTCCTTTGCCTTTGAGGCATCTCCAGAACACCAGTCTTCCTCTACCAATGAAATTATCTTTACTTCATAGCTTCTTATCTATCAAATCTCCTGGATTCAGCTTTTTAAGACTTGTCTAAAATGCCAAATTCTTCATAAAGATTTCCTTAGTTAATTATAAAAATAGTTAAGAGAAATTTATCATGACAAGAATAATTCCATTATACTCTTTTTAAAAACAGCTTGAATTAGATATAACTCACATACTATAAAATTCACCCATTAAAGTTTACAATCCAGTGGTTTTTGGTATATTCACAGAGTTATGTATTCTTGTCACAGTCAACTTTAGAACATTTTTATCACCAGTCAAAGAAACCCTGTACCCTTTAGCTATCACTCCCTTATTCTGCTATCCCTCTTGCCCCCAGACTTAAACAAGCACTAATTTACTTTCGGTCTCTATGGTGTTTCTTGTTCTGAACTTTCATATGAATGAAATTATAAAATATGTGGACTTTTATGACTGGCTTCTTTCACTTAGCATGTTTTTAAGATTCATCCAAGTTGTAGCATATATCAGTACTTCTTTTCTTTTCATGGCCAAGTAATAGTCAAGTATAGATATATTATCAGATACTTATCCATTCATCCATTGATGGGCATTTGGGTTGTTTCCACCTTTTCATTATCATGAATAATGCTACTATAAACACTCATGTACAAGTTTTTGTATGGACACATGTTTTTATTTCTCTAGGAGTAGAATTACTGGGTGATGTACTAGCTCTATGTTTAATTGTTTGAGGAACTGCCAGACTGCTTCCCAAAGCAGCTGTACCATTTCACATTCCCACTAGCAATGTATCAGGGTTCTGGCTTTTCCATATCCTACCAACACTTGTTATTATCTGACTTTTAACTGTAGCCATCCTACTGTGTGTGAAGTGGTATCTCATTGTGGTTTTGATTTGCATTTCCCTGGTGATTAACATTTTTCCATGTGCTTATTGGTCATTGATGTATCTTCCTTGAAAAATGTTCATTGAGATTTTTGCCTATTTTTTAATTGGGTTTTGCTTCTTATAATTGAATTGTAAGAGTTCTTTATATATTCTAGATACAAGTATCTTATAAGATATATGATTTTGAAATATTTCCCCCCATTCTGTGGGTTGTCTTTTTACTTTCTTAATGGTGTCATTTGAAACAAAATTTTACATTTTGATGGACAAGTTTGTCTATTTTTTTCTTCTGTTGTTTGTGTCTTTGGTGTTAGATCTACAATCCTTTTTAAACCCAAGGTAATAAAGATTTACCTCTATATTTTCTTTTAAGAGTTTTATAGTTTTAGCTCTTATATTTGTCATTGATCTATTTTGAGTTAATTTTTGTGTATATTTTGAGGTAAGGGTTCAACTTCATTCTGTTACATGTGCCTATCCAGTTGTCCCAGCACCATTTTGTTCTTCATTGAATGTTCTTGACCCAATTATTGAATAATCTGTTGACCATAGATTCTATTCATTCAGTTTTATTCTTTAAAATATACATTTATCTCTTTGCCTGCACATAGAGATAATGCCTGGTTTATTTCTGGAATACTAAAATTCTCTATAACATTAGCTAGACATATAATTTGGAAAATGTCTGTTAGCTATTGCTGTACAACAAACAACCACAAAATCTCAGTGGCACAAGTACATATTTGGCTTATGTAGCTGGAGGTTGGCCTGGGATTGTCTGATGTAGGATGGGTCTGACTGGGAGAGTTTGGGCAATGCTGCTCTTTTGCAAGCATCTCTCATTTTCTTTCAGGGAATAGTGTGCCAAACTGGGCATGTTTTTCTCATGGTGATGACATAAGCTCAAGGGAAAAATTCTAACTGCATAAATTCATTTCAAGCTTCTACAGTGTCATGTCTGCCAACATTTCATTAACTAAAACAAGTCACGTGGTCGGGTCCAACATCTAAACAGCAGGAAAGTTTGTTTTCTCCAATGGAGTTGAGGGAGATAAGTGAATATTGAACAGTAATTCAACCTATCACAATGCCACCCATTATGCAAAACTTGTTCTAGTTCCCCCTTGTTAAATTCCCCAAACTTTTGTACTAGTTCCCCCTTGTTAAATTCACTTATAATTTCTTTTTTTTTTCCCCTATTTTATAGAATCTTCAGCTTTCCTGGTCATGTCTTCCATGAATCATCACCACTGACTATGTCCCTCTCCAATCTTTATCTTTTCTTTTTCTTGCTTGTTAGGTAGGTGAGGACATTCTAGTTCAATGCTGAATAGAAGGAATAAGATAAGGCATCCCTGCCTTAATATATTACCATTAAATGTGATGTTGACTATAGGTTTTCTTTGATACATTTTTTCATATTCAAGAAGTGTCTTACTATTCCAAGTTTGCTGAGAGCTTTTATCATGAAGGGGTGTTGGATTTTGCCAAATGCTCTTTCTACAACTATTGAAATTATGATTTTATTTTCTCTTTAATTCTCTTAAGATAATGAATTACATTGGTTGATTTTATTACAGCTTTATTAAGGCAAAACTGGTATACAGTAAACTTCACATATTTAAAGTGTGCAATTTGACATTACGGCACTTGTATGTACCTGTGAAATCAAAACTGTGATCAAAATACAGAGCATATCTATCACTTCCAAAAATTTCTTAATGGCCATTGTAATTCTCCCTTCCTGACCTTCCCTGTCCCTCCCTCTGATCACCAGGCACCTATTGACCTGGTTTCTGTTACCATACATCATTGTGCATATCCTAGAATATTATACAAATGGGAGCATATTGTATGCACTATTTTTTGTCTGACTTACTTCACTCAGCATACTTATTTTGCAGTTCTTCAATGTATAGAATGTAACAATCTGATGTTAAGAATCATGCTTTTGGTATTGACTCTAAGAACTCTTGGCCTAACCAAAGGTCAAATATGTTTTCTCTTGTATTATTCTAGATGTTTTATAGTTTTAGATTTTACACTTAGGCTATGATCAATTTTGAGTTACAGTAAAGCTTTGTGATTATGTAAGGCCCACCTGAATAATCCAAGGTAATCTTCTATCTCAAGATCCTTAATTTTTTTTTTTTTAAGATTTTATTGGGGAAGGGGAACAGGGCCTTATTGGGGAGCAGTGTGTATTTCCAGGACTTTTTCCAAGTCAAGTTTTTGTCCTTTTAATCTTAGTTGTGGAGGTTGCAGCTCAGCTCCAGGTCCAGTTGCTGTTGTTAGTTGCAGGGGGCAGAGCCCACCATCCCTTGCTGGAGTCTAGGAGTCGAACCAGCAACCTTGTGGTTGAGAGCCCACTGGCCCATGTGGGAATCGAACCAGCAGCCTTCAGCATTAGGAGCACAGAGCTCCAACCTCCTGAGCCACTAGGCCAGCCCCCTCAAGATCCTTAATTTTTTTTTTTAAATTAAAGTTTATTGGGGTGACAATTGTTAGTAAAGTTACATAGATTTCAGGTGTACAATTCTGTATTACATCATCTATAAATCCCATTGTGTGTTCACCACCCAGAGTCAGTTCTCCTTCCATCACCATATAATTGATCCCCTTTACCCTCATCTACCACCCCTCCACCCCGCTTAGACAAACAAATGAGAAACAAAAACTCATAGACACAGACAACAGTTTAGTGGTTACCAGAGGGTAAGATCCTTAATTTAATCACATTTAAAAACTTCCTTTTGCTTTGTAAGGTAAAACACTCACATGTTCCAGGGATTAGGACATGGGCATTTGTGTGTGTGTGTGTGTGTGTGTGTGTGTGTGTGTGTGTGTGTGTGTGATTTTTGTGCCTACTACAGATGGATTTTTGTAAGCAAATATCCCTGTTGTTTTTTTTTATTATTATACAAATGACCTCCATGTTGCTCTAAAATGGTTTAATATGGTGAACAACTTGGGGACAGGAGGGGCAAGACTGAGCACTGAACAAATCTTTAGCACCAAAAGCTCACCCCATTTGCAGTGAAAAGAACATGGGCTTTGGAGTAACTGGAATTTGGATTTGAATCCCAAATTTTCCCACTATTCACTCTATAACCTTAGACAAGTTAATTTGCTCTCTATCTTCAGGTTTGTCACTTAATTACAGGGTAGTGATGCTTATCTGATAGGATTATTTTGAGGACAAACAAGATAATGAAAGTTAAAATGCCTAGATAGCACCTGGCACATAAATTGTATGATAATTTACATTTCTCCCAGAAACCTTAGCGTTCATTAGGCTGTATCTTTCTGGACAACGAACGTGTTTTCTTTATTCCTGATGCTCATGCTATTGGTTTATGTGCGCTGAAGTCATTCATCTTTATATTAATATCATGACTAAGAATACACTAGCCGAGAAGAATTGTAGAGCCCTAGGACGAAACCTTGATGTCAGTATGTGTTGCTGTGTGAGATCAGGTCATTTTATTACACCTCAGTGTTCTTATCTCCTCAATGAGGAGAGTAATAGGACCTCCCTCCCTCGTGGTGTTGCCCTGAGGATGATGGATGTGCATGGAAGGTGCTTATCACAGGGCTGAGCGTGTGCTTCCCTGGCCTGTGTGAAGCAGGCTTTATGGTGCAGTAATTACTTTGGCCCTTAGAGGGAGTCAGAATCCTGTGAAGCAGATGAGTTACCTGGTGCTTCTTTCCTTGGATTCTGTTTTTAGCAAAACTGATTAAGGAGTGATTTAAATTGCACGGATTCACAGCTCTGTGACATTATATATGTATCTTAAAAAATTTGAAGCAGAACATTAATTTAGGTTCATTCTGGGTTAACAATAATTTGAATTATTTTATAAAATGTTCTTAATGTCTTTGGCAAGATGAAAATTTTTAAATAATCTCAATACCAGAATATCTTTCAGTGGCTGACCAAGACTTCAAATCATCGTAGTTTGCAAAATATATTTTTGGCGTATGTATTTAAATTACACTAAAATAGACAAGGCGGCAATCATTTTGAATCTTTCAAACCAAACCTTTCAAAGAAATGAATTCTTCCTGTGACAAAGATTGCTGAGGCAATAAACTATAAATGGCTTTTGCGGAAGCAAATCCAACTAGAAAAGAGTTGCAATATTCCAGATAACCCAGAGCAACCCTAAACTTATTTTTGACTTTGAAAAAATGAAAATGTCAAATAAGAAAAATGTCACAATCTACACTAAAACCAGAATGCAAAATAAGTTTAAAATCAGTTACATGTGGCAACAAATAAGATAATGTATTTTAAAAACATTTTCCCGAAGGAAGTATTAAATTCCATTTTTATAGCTACTATACATGAATTACTTTGTTCTTTAAGTGAAGAAAGGGAATAATTTCCTATCTTAGACACTGTGGAACTTTGTTTCACCATGAAAATAAATTTGCAACAGTTCAATGAATTTCCTTCAGCATCATGAAGCATGCCAGTGAAGCTGAGCCCCACTGTACGGCTTGCTATTTCTCTAACACACTTTGCACTTTCAAAGTCTCCATGGTTTGCTTTGTGTCTCCTCCTGGTGAAGATTTCATTCTCTCCACTCTTGGTTGTTGCCCTTGGGGCAGTGCTCAAATATCCCATTTTCATAATAATCCTGCCCAAACCATCTTTCTAACCCTTCCCCCACCTCATGCAGTTCTTTATTTCCTCGTCATGTTTCCCCAAACACATGTTCTATTCCAGTTACTGGTTTATAGTATTGTGTTCATGACTGAATTTTGTTCTGGCAATGCAACACTAGCTGGGTGGAGCAGGGTCTCAGGGAGTCATGAGGTGTGGCCGGTTGTTTTTACAAAATTAATGCAGATTTAGTTCCTGTGCCAGTGCTGGGCCTGTGACCACTTCACAAAATGTTTTGAGAACATCGAGGCCAGCCACTGTTCGTCTCAGCCTGCGGCTCCCTGAGAGCTGCCCAGGAGAGGCTGCAGTGCAAACTATGTAGCAAAAGTTCCCCAGGCTGCTGTGGCCCATATGCTGCTATAAAAGGCTTCCACAACTTGTGAGGTGGGGCCAGTCACCCTGGAGCTGATAATGCCCCTAGGGAACAGCACTAGCTGGTGGGGCAGGGACCCAGGGCATCACCAAGGTGATGCACATGCACAGATTTCACCAGACCAATGCTGTCTCAGATTTGGCCCTTTGGGAAGGATTAAACATAGAAAAGAAGTGCGCTTTCATAGGCTCCACAGAAGGCAGGCTCCACACAGGGACAATGGCGGCTGTCTCCCCAGCTCTTCCCCCAAAGCAACATGACTCAGTCTTTCCCCTTATGTCTCCAACATTTCTCAAGTTGCAGCCCCTCTACTGGAGCCCAGGTAAGTGTTTCAAGCAAGTGAGTCTGTTTCAAGCAAGTGAGTCCTTTAAAAGGATGTCTGGTCTACTAGCTGCCTTCAAGGATGGACAGGCAGAGTCCTCACTGATTTTCACTGCCAGATGTTATGGGGAACCCTCTTCCTGGCACAGAATCCATGGGCTGGGGATTCCAGTGTGGCGCTGGGACCCCTCTCTTCAAGGGGGACCTCTGCTACCAAGGTATACCTCCCAGTGTTCAACCACTGCCTGCGGGTTTGGGGTCAGCCTGTTTGGAATCTGCGCCCCTCTTACCAGTCTCAATGTGGGCTCTTCTCTGTATCCTGTGTTCTAGGATATCCTATGTTCACCTAGTCTTCAGATGATTCTTGAAGTGAATTGTTCTATAATGTAGTTGTCATTTTGATGTGATCCTGGGAGGCAGCAGGCGTAGCGTTGACCTAATCTGCCATCTTGGACCTTCCTCCTCCTTTCCTCTCTTTTCAGAAAAAAAAAAAGAAAAAAGAAAAAGAAAAAAAAATGGTGCTCATTATTATGTTCATTACAAGAAAATCCTATTTTTTTCCAAAAAAAATGAATTTCTAATGTATTAGACAAAAGCAAAACAAGTTAAAATTACTTACACCTAGACTCAAGCCTCTCATTAGGTGTACTCAGGGAAGTCTTAGGTGCAGAGAAAATACACATTCAAAGTGTATGTTGAGCTGTGCTGGGCAGACCCTGGTTGCTAAAACTTCCTTATTACCTTCCTTTGCTATCCAGTGTCCATACGGAAGCTAGAAAAACTTCTGTTTAAAAAAGAAGAAATCTGACCATATCATTTACCTGCTTAAGACTCTGATGGCTTCCCAATCCACTTAGAATAAAACTCAAAGCTTTTTGTCTGCCATCAGCCTTTGAAGAAACTTTTTCTTTCCTGGAATGCTCTTCCCTCACCTCTTCTAAGAGATTTGCTGTCTTAGCATTTGGATCCACATTAAAAACACTTCCTTAGCCTTCCCTGATTGCCCAAATAGCTCCTCAAATCTCTTAAATATGCCATCTTGTTTTCTCTTTATTATAGCATTTAGCATATATATTGTCTGACTACCTTCTCGCTATTTATTTTTCTGTCCCTCTTTACTAGATGGTACAATCCTTAAAAATGACACTTTGTTCATATCTGTGTCCCAGACCCCCCCAAAAGCAAATAGGGGTTCAAAAGCACTTCTTAAACACATAAATAGATAAATGCACTACAGAGAATAAAATTTCTAGCAATAATAACTTTTCTTTCCTTTTCATAGTTCCCTCTGGTATTCTTTAAAAATATTTCCAGAGAGAGCTGGGGTTAAGAACACATTTAGGTAAGGTGTCTTAAATGTCTAGAAAATTACTAGATTAATCAAAAGGATTGGTTCTTGACGAGTAAATGTACTCTTGGGTCTGAGATATCCAAACACAGGTGTGTAGATCTTGCTAGAGAAGCAGGCATAGAGAGAACAGCAAGTCTTCCCTGGAGTTTTGCTGAAAATTACACCAAAGAAAAGGTAAGAAGGCAGTAGGGCCAAGAGAAGGTTTTGATTTTTCTTTGTAAAATGAAAGAAATAATTACATGTCTTTAAAAAAATGACAGTGGCAAAGATCATATTAATTAATCAAGGTATGTATTATTGTAGAAATTTGAGATTTATTTTTTCATATGTAATCTGCTATAATTTACTCAGAGAAAAATCATTTCTGCAGCGGTAATTGCTAATATGTAATTAGTGTCATAATTAGAGTGAGGTTGTTAGATATTTATGGAGAGAGGGATCAGAAAAAGATTTTAGTATATCATGTGATAACTTAACAAGTGAAAAGTGCACCTGGGTACGTTTGGCATATAATACATAATATACTACTGTATTTATCCCAAGCACATCGGGCCCTATTTATTGGGCCTCCTTCATGGGGCCTCAGTAGTGAGAGCATGGGAAGAAAATCCCTTTGCTGCCTAGGTTTCTTCATTTTTAATATGACAAGAATATATGTCATCTTTTATAAGGCCTCTAACAGGTATGAAAACTTTATAACCGATTGGAATGTTGCAAGTTTCAGAGGTAAAATGCACTGAAAGCAGGAGGGAAGTGTACAAATGAGATCAGTGAAAGTAAAATTCATCTACTTCAAATCTCCAGATGGCCTTCTGTGCCCCTTGGAAAGTGCATTACCTCTTTCAAAGGACAGTAAATCAATTAACAAATTGCAAAACATTTCCTGGTAAAATTATACATTTTATAGATAGAAAGAATCAAAAAATGATTTTATGTACCTTTAAAAAAGTACTCTAATGCAAGGATTATGGGATGTTAATAGGTATTGTGTAACAAATGAGTTCTGTGGTCAAATAAGCATGGAAAACAGCACACTGTGTTTGATCAGGAAATTCTCAAATCTTATCAGTATATTAAAGGTCCTGAGAAATTCATCAGTAAACCAACCCAATTAACTTTGAACATTCATTTCATTCATTCAACAAATATTTATTATGTGCCAACTATGTGCCAGGCTCTGTCAGAGTTACTTGGGCTAGATCGGTGTAAAAACAGACAAAGAATCTTGTCCTCATGGTTCTTACACATTGGAGAGTTGAGATGAGGAATAAGAAATAAATGTAAGAATAAGTAATTTGTGAAATATGATATTAAATAACAAATGCCATGAAAAAGACTAGATGGATTTAAGGGGAATTAGGAGGACTGATACAAGGATAAGAATAGAATCCATTCATCCTATGAATAAGGTGGTCAAGAGAGGCCTCGTTGAGAAGATGGCCTTTGAACAAAGCCTTGATGGAAGCAAGGGAATTATACAGATACTTGGATACTTGGGGGAACAGCATTTCAGTCAGAGGGAACAGCCAATGCTAAGGCAAGAGCAGGTCTGATGTTCAAGCAAAAGTGGGGGCCATGGTGCATAAAGCAAAATGAACAGAAAGGACAATCATAGGAAAAGAGATGACAGAAGATAGCCCATGAAGGTTTTTGTGGGTCATTTAAGGCTTTAGGCTTTTTCTCTAAGTGAAATGGGGGAGCCACTGCAACATTTTGACCAGAGAAATAACTTGGATTTATATAAGCTGTAAAAAAGATCCTTTTGGCTGCTGTGTTGAGAATAAACTCTAGTATTTGCAAGGACAGAAGCAAGAAAACTCGTTAGGGATCAATTGCAGTAATCCACATGAGAAATAATTGTGATCTCAACTAGCAGGAGAGCAGTGGAAGTGATGAAAGCAGTAAGATTTTTGCATGTAGAGCTAAGGGAATTTTCAGATTATATGTGGAGTATGAAAGAGACAGAGAGGTATCAAAGATATCTTTCAGGCTTTCAGCCTGGGGAAATCATAGGATGGAGTTCCCATCAACTGAAATGAGAAGGCTTGTGTGGAGTTTTGGGGGACAGATCAGGAAGTCAGTTTTGGGTTTGTGATTTTTTCATAGGCCTCAAAATGAAGATGCTAGGATGACAGTTAAACATATGAGTCAGAAGTTCAGGAGGGAGATCTGAGCTGGAGATACAAATTTGGAAGCAATCAACATGTCAGTTATATTTAAAGACATGAAACTTGTGGAGGTCACCAAGATTATATCAAGAAAATATAAATGGACAGAAGAATAAGCCTTGGAGCCTCCAACATCAAGAGTCTGGGGAGAAGGGGGAAAACCAGCAAAGGAGACTAAGGAGGCACCAAGCAGATAAGAAGTAAACCAGGAGAATGTGGTATCCTGGCAGACAAGTGATGACAGTAGATCAAGGAGGCGGCAGTGACAACTGTCAAAAGCTCCTAATATGTCAGGTAATGAGAGGACTGAGAATTAAACATTAGATTTAGCAACATGGTGTCATTGGTGACTTTGACAAGTGCAATTTTGGAAGAATGGTGGAGTCAAAACTTTTATGCAGTGGCTTTAGGATAAAATGAGAAGAGGGATTATTGGAGAGCTTAAGTATAGACACTCCCCCAAGAAGTCTTGCTGCAAATGGGATTAAACAGAAGGTAGGAGAGTAGAGCTAAGGGTAGTTTTTTTCCTCCCCTTTTTCAATGTAAGAACTAGTCAAATGCTTGTATGCTTAGGACAATGATCCAGAATAGAGTAAAAAAATGATCACGTAGGAGAGTGGAGACTTGCTAGATCATTTTCTCATAGTTACAAGTAAGATCCTGGCGTTAGACATCATCACAAAGTTCATTCAGGGTAAAAGGTAGGAAGGTAGAGTTTGTGGGGGCAGATATTGGTAAGTATGTGGGCGGCATGCTGGGAGTCCACAGAAGTCCTTTCATGATCATGGAACCCATTTCTCTCTCTCCTCATCTCTAATACAATACTTACTAATATACCCAGGTGCACCCATGTGCATAGAACTCCAGGAAACACTGATTCATTGCCACCCCTTCACTTCAGCAAGGTATAAACTATATCCAGGGAGATACGAGTACAATGGCTATCCCGAGCTTACACATATTGTTAATGTTAGTAATACTTCCTTTTTTCATAGGTGAACTAATTGAATACTAAATCATTTAATCACTTCCAGTCCTCCACCGAAAGTCATTGCTATAAGCTGTATTGATGTCAAGTTCAGAGACCATTCCTCAGTACTTCATACATACAGACTCTCAGTAAATATTTGTTGGAAGAATGCATTAATAAAGCAAGTGTTTTTTTAAACAAAACAAGAGGCCAAAATATGGCAATTCACTTGTACTAATTATATTACGTTAAGGGCAATTACAATTTTCAGTCCCAAATTATTTAGAAATGTGAGAATTATACAGTCATTGTATTAATTTACTATTGCTGCTGTAAAAAATTGCTAAAATTTTAACAGCTTAAAACATGACCTGTTTCTTATTTCACAGTTTTTTGTGTCATATGTCTGATACATATCTCACTGGGCTAAACACAAGTTGTCAGAAGGGCTACGTTCTCTACTGAAGGCTCTGTGGAAGAAACCACTTCCAAGCTCGCTCAGGTCATTGGCTTAATTAAATTCCTTGTGTTTGTAGGACTGAAGTTCTTGTTTTTTGTGGGTGTCAGACAGGGGCTGCTTTTTGCCCTAGGGGCTGCCCAGATATCTGCTCTATGCTTTTCATGTGGCTCCCTCCAGCAATGGTGGGCCAAGGCCCTGTAATACTTTGACTCTCTCTGACTTCAGCTAAATAAAGTTCTTTGTTTTTTAGGGCTCATGTGACTAGATTCAGCCGATGTAGATAATCTAGTATAATCGCCCTGTAACCTTCATCACATCTGCAAAACCCCTTTGGCATGTAATTTTTTCACGGTCAACAGATTAGGGCACGGACATCTGGAGGGTGGGGGACATTTTGTCTACCAAATCTTTCATCTAAAAGATTTAAGTCACATTCCAAAAAGTATTCCTATAAAATTATGCATTGCCTTTGAAATAAAAGACTACAGATATTACCCCATTTAGAGAATCAAGAAGAGAAGTAAAAATTCAATTTTAATTTCCTAAATTTAATTATTTTCCTAAATATCATTCTTTCCTTCTCTTCCCTTTCATTTTCATTCCATTCCATTCCTGAAACTTTAGTTGAACAACTTCCATGTGCCAGATACCATTGCTAATTAGAGGAAATATAAAGAAATTTTCTTAGCTCTTAAGGAGCTCACAGCTTAGTTGGGGAAACCTCACAAATACATAATTTGCAGCAATAGGGTGTTGTAAACGAACATTAGGGGACAGAGGAATTGAGTTAGAACAGCTTGGAGTTACCTTATACACTCTAGAGCTCCAAATGTTATATCAGAACACAAGAATACTTCCAAAGCGCCTAGCTTTCCAAGGAGTTCGAGCAGTCTCTAGAAAACCTTTTTCTCTTTCACCTGAACCTTCAACTGCCTGAAGAAAAATATTTTGGGGCATTGCCTTGTGACTAAAGAGGAAAATATTTCAGAGTTGGCATAAGCCTGATAGTCTTTGTATAACTTGACTTTACAAGGTCAAATAGAGGGCTATATAGATCAAAGTTCCCTGCCATGATTGATAGAGTGGGGGTGGGGAGTCCAGCAGGCAGGCTCCGCTGAGGCCTGCAGGTATGTCTACGTCCCTTCGGGATACTCTCTCTAGCCTTTTGGCAGTCATGCTTGCTGTGCACTGTAGAAGATTGCTGAAGCACTCGCTCGCAGACCTCTGAAGATTTAAACAGTTGCAATTTGTTATATAGACCCTGGCACTGTCCTTCACAGACAGAAAAAAAAGATTCAGTCTTTTATCAACATAACCAAAACACTGGCTCCACCGTTGTCTTTCTTTTTGTTGCATTGTTGGATACCGATATTGCAGAGAAAATGTGGTTTCCCTCACACAAAGTTATTTTATCTCTCACAACATAATTCATTCATGGGTTCATTTATTCTTTCCTTTCATTTGCACCTCCAGAATGTAAAACTGTATAAGCTTTAGCTTTAAAAGTAGGCAGACTTCATCAGTTTTTTGAGGGAATGAAAAACTTAGTTTGGCTTAGCAGGTGCAGTTAAGTTAACCAACAGTCTGTGGGGTAAGAGGAAGGCAGGGGTACCATTCATACTTTTGAGCATCCAGTAAGATACCAACCAGTCCAAACAGCCATCAGCCAGAGGGTCTTGGGCAGTATACTGGAAACCCCTTGCTATACCTATTTCGGTGTGTGTGTGTGTGTGTGTGTGTGTGTGTGTGTGTGTGTGTGTGTTTTGAAAGTGGGTAGATTCAGAGGGTCCTAGGTGTCAGGGGAGAGAATGTATGACCAATCAGTAGGAAAATATTTAGCTGTTTAAACAATTGGTATAGCCATACTGGTCATGAGCTAAATATCAGTCCTGAAGGAGAGAGTATGTTTATGAATTAGTTGAGTTTGCTATGGGCAAAATCTTTGTGTTATTTATTTATTTTGACCCATTCACTCCTCTAAAACTGCATCTTAAATCAGTTTTTCCCAAATCTCCCTCTTCTTTAGAGTCACCTGGTGAACTTTATTTTTAATTTTACTGAATTTTAAAAATTGTTTTAAAATGTAACATGGGTACATGGAAAAAAAAAAGTCAAACTGTATAGAGGGGGAAGTAAAATGTTAAATCTCTTGCCCTACACTTCTACCTGTAGAATCATGACCCAGAAGAATCCACTTTTGACTATTTCAGTATTTAGTCCTTCAGTGGTTGCCTCCCTAACTGAACACAGCAGTTTTATACCCATGGTTCTTAACAACTTTAAAATATCACTCATTTAATTGGAGGACCTATTAAAAACATTACCAGGACTCTCCTTGCTATAGTATGATTCAGTAAATCTATGTTGGGCTTGGAAATCTGAATTTTTAAAAAGTTCTGATGTGATCCTGTTGTTTAGCTAGAGTCAGAACTAATTTAGCAGAGAAAGAGGGGTTATGGGTAATAACCTAACCATGTAACATTATAAAGATCTTTGCTCAACCAGCATGACCAGGCTTGGTGGCATTTTACAACCTTCAAAATTCTCTTCACTCAGAAAACATCTTCCCTTGCTTCCCTTATCCTTTTCTATTTTCACATCTTTTTCATTCCTTCTCTACTTGCCTTATTATAATAAGTCTCTTTTCTGTGTCCTAGAGCTTATCTGTTAACTGTGTATTCCCTTCTTTCTATCCAGATTTAAGGAGTTAAATAAATTGCTGTCTATATCATTGTCCAAAGAAAACGGTCATGGTGAAAAAAGGTCATTCAAATTGTAGAGAGCAGAGCTCTCAAAAAAGATGATCTGAATTTTCTGGGAAAATGTATAATCTCCTGATCAATTAATAGGATACATGTTCTCAATAGTTGGAAACTCAGCATATGATTTAACATAGCTATTTATATTTAGCAAAAATTACTCATCACTCTTAGGAGCATAAAGTCTCTATGCTTATTTCTGCCAAAGCATTTGATGCAGCTCCAGTTATTTGAAATAAGGATGATGCTGGGTTTTCAAATAAAAATTTCTTCTGTAGGATGCACTCAATTACTGGGAGTATTAGGTGACAGGGAGCACAAATACACATTGGGAACAAAACATGATATCTGCCAGCCTCTGCTTCCTAGTAATTTTCTGTCCTTTTGCTAAGCCTCTGAGCATGACTGATAACCCAGGTGGTCAGCCTTACGTTCTGGGTGAATGGAACACCCAGATGGGTTTGATCTGTTTCGTACACAAACTGTTCTTAGTCAAATCATATCTGAATATTTTCTCAATTTGGGAGTGCTGTTTTGTAGAAGATTTTAAGTGTAATCATATTTCCTACAGGAGAAATTGTTTTCTCTTAATTTTTAAAAAGGGATCTACCGCTAGTCCCGAGAATCTATACCACACAAAAACAGATGAAGGGAAGTATTAAAAATAAACAAAAAACACACTTTTTTTTTTCCTCCTCAGCTAACTTCTTTGCTCAACAATTTAATAGTAGATTTGTCTGGTCCCTAGGATGTACATAGAGGCTTGGACTTAGTGTTTGATCCTCTGTTCCCAGTTGCCCCCCATTCGCAGCTCCTGTACCGGGCAGTTCTAAGACTCATCGATTCTTCCTTTCACACGTCTTAAACAATGAAAATTTAGAAATAAAAAACAATTTAAATACCATTTACAATAGTGTTGAAACCACAAAATACCAAGAGATTGATTTAACAAAAGGTATACAATATGGCTTCACTGAAAACTACAAAACTGTGCTGAAAGAAATGTTAAAAGACCAAAGTAAATAGAAATAAATACTAATTTGTTGATTGGAAGACTCAATTTTGTTAAGATGTGCATTCTCCCCCCCCCCCAATTTTGTGTATGTGTGTATGTATTCAATGTAATTACAAGTTATCTAAATTCCCTGTGGGCTTTTAACAAATTTAGAGAAACTGATTTTAAAATGTATTTGGAAATGCAAAGGACATACCAGAATAGCTCCCAAAATATATTTTAATAAAATTAGAGATACCTGACTACAGGATGTGTTCTAAAGCTACAGTAGTAAAAACACTGTGGTATTAGTAAAATAATAGACAAACAGATTAAAATATAGAATCTAGAAATAGACTCACATATATATGATCAAATAATTTTCAACAAAAGCATGAAAGCCATTCAATGAAAAGAGGAAAATCTTTTCACAAATGGGGCTAAAAAATCTGGATATCAAAACAAACAAAAAAAAACCCTTCAATTTCTACCTCACTCCATATTCAAAAAGTATTTGAAATGGATCACAGACCTTTAAATCAGAGCTAAAATTATACAGCTTTTAGAATAAAACATAGGTCAATATTTTCATGACCTTGGAGTATTATAGGATTTCTTAGAGAGGACAAAGAAACCATAAATTGGACATTATTTCTAGTCATGCAAAGATACTGTTAAGAAAATAAACAATTGGCTGAGAGAAAATATTCATAACAAACACATTTGAGGAAGGGCTTATATTTATAATGTATAAAAGAATTCCTGCAACTCAATAATAGTGTGGCATGTAATTGTATAAAAAGTGGACAAAGAAATTGATCAAACACTTCACAAAAAAGACATATGAATGATTAACAAGCACATTAAAAAGTGTTCAACATCATTAATTCTCAGGGAATGCAAATGAAAACACAAACTAAAAAAGATTGACGATACCAAATGTTTTAGAGGATATGGAGCATCTGGAACTCTCATATGTAGCTTGTGGGAATATAAAGTGGTACAACCATTTTGGAAAATAGTTTAGCAGCTTCTTCAAAAGTTAAACATACATATACATATATGTACACACACATCTTATGACTCAGCAGGTACACACCTAGTTATTTATCTAATTTATCTAAGAGAACTAGAGATATATATCCCCAAATGTATGTTCTAGAATGTTTAGAACTACTCTATTTGCAGTAACCCCAACTGGGAAAAAAAGTCAGGTGTTTATGAACAGGAGCCCAATGATTAAACAAACCACGATGCAGTCATACAATGGAACAACCGTCAAGAAAAGAACTACTGACCCATAAAGAACATGGATAAATCTCAAGAACAATTTGTTGAGTAGAAGAAGCCAGAAACAAAGTAGTATATAATTTATGATTCCATTTATAAGAAGTTTAGAATGAGCAAAAGTAATCTATGGTAATAGAAATCAGATAAGTGTTTGCTTCTGGGGAACGAGGGAGAGGACTTCCTGGAAAGAGGTGAGGGAGAACTTTCTAAGGTGATAGGAATATTCTGACTTGGTAAGAACGTGGGTTACATAAGTACTCTTTTGTCAAACTGAACAAGCATTACATAGTCTGTTCATTCCAGACCTTCAAGCTATTGCAAAAGCAGTGAATCTCTTCATTCCTCTCCTTCATGTCATCCTTTGGCACCACTTAAAATACAAGGTGCTTCAATTATTTGTCTTCTTTATCATCACCTCTGTTAAGTTTGGTGTTTTCTCCCCTCCTTCTCCCGCTCCAATTCATCTTACCGTTGTTTGCCTTTGTGCTTAATTCTTTATAGTTTTTGGAGCTTTTTTTTGTTCAAAAAAGAAGGACAGAGAGAAAAAAGTGAAGGAAAGAAAAGAAAATCCTTCCAAAGAGAAAGGGCCATCAGAGCTCAACATTGGCCTTTGCTGTTGGTGGGTCCAGTACTTACCTATGTTGAGGGGAGGCCCATGAGCTCACCAAGAACCATCACTCTTGCTGTCATGGCCTCTTTGCACATGGACCACTGAGTAAGCACTGAGGTGAAGGATGCAGAGGCCAGGATACCACGCTGACCCATTCATAAACCAGGTCCACAATTTTTGCTTCTTTGGTATTTTACCAGAGGGAACTCCCCATGAAGACAAGGTATTGTAGGAAACAATACCACGGGAATCTGAGCCATCCACTCCTAAAATTGACTTGTGACTTCCACATACTGTTGAGCGTATTTAATTTTATGTTTTAACAGGTTAGATAACAGTTCTTGGTGACAGGGAAGGTCGTATGGTGACTTGGTGCTCCATCATCAGGTGTTCAGTTTTCTAGGGCCCGGTAGAAAATCTCGCTGTTACTTTTCAAATGGAAAATGGTGGTTAGAAGCAAGCTTTACCTTACTTCCAAGCAGGCTTTACCTTTACCTGTGCTCTGATTATTCTACTGGGTATTGCTAGGAGTTCTATTCAGGATCTCTTCTGCCATAGACATTTCTGATACTATTGAGTCTACTGCTCATGCGATCCAAGTGGCAGAGCAGTTTATAACACAGCTAGAACTTGCTGGAAAGGCCTTTATTGGTCCAAGTCTCACCCAAAATGTCAGTCTAATGGGACACTTCCTGAGTGGGTTTGCAAACATACCCAAATGTGTCAAATGTGGCTTCCTGAAGCCAGAGTCCAAGCAATGTTCTGTTTTCTTGGTGGTGAGATATGTGAGAAAGATCAACTTACTACTTCTCTCTCACATTAGAGGGCATATCTGGATGTGCCCACAGACCATGAGACTAGAGGCTTCACTAACAGGCAGGCCCCTTCAACTCTTGTACTTATTTCCCATATTCTGATGGACATAAACTTTATCAGGCATGTAAGGATGCTTACTATTTTCTGCTCAACATATCCAAGTATCATAATATTATCAACATAATGACATTCTGGGGAATATTAAGATGATGAAGGGACATGTGGATGATATAAAACATAGAGCAAGAGTAGTGACATAATCCTGAGATAAGAAAATGAAAGTCTACTCCAGGACTTGCCACATGAAGAAATATTGTCATTGTCAGAGATCTCTGTGTTCAAAACACTCTGCTACTCTACCCCTGAGGCTTATTATGAAAATTTCACTCACCTTATAAGATTAAGTAATCACCATTTTAACTCTACCAGTTCAAGATCCCAATATTTCCACTGAAATCTAGGAGCCCAATTTATTTGAGGTATCCCCTAATACTATCTCTGGCTTATAATTAAAATAGAGTTTTGCAAAGTGACTAGTATCCATACTTATAATTTATTAATGTACTGATGAGGAAAATATCCTCTAAGCCCATATCCTAGGATGGCTACACCGTTAGAACAAAATGGGTTAATTTCCAATGTTCTGAGACTTTTAGACTCCCTTTATCTAAAATATGCTAGGAAAATTCCACATCGCCAGCATTTTCCCATCAATTGCTGCAGGTCACCACTTCTAAGCTTCAATTAATCAATCTAGTTGAAGAAGGTACATGGCACTTCCAAATGCATGAGCTAACACCTTAAATTCTGAATCATGGGAATGTCAATAAATAAGCCTGATGTCATCATATGACTTGAACACCTTAGTCTAAACTACTTAGCCTCTAGTCCCAGACATGCTCTCCTGAATTCTGCTTACATGGGGGAGATTCTGCCATTCCTTCAGGCCTTGAAGTTTTCCAACTGTGCAATTCTGGACCTGGAGCCAATGAGTGGTAGTACGTGTGCATCCTGAAAAGAATCAGCATGTCCTTGTAAGCCACTCCGGGACTTGACCAAAGTCCCCCATGTGTGCTTCTCCATGCACTTTTCCCTTTCAGCATCTGGATCCTGGCACCTAGGGTAGCCTCGGAGCTACGCATTGAGTAGTAGAGCTTCCATCAGTCTGGGTCTTCCAAAGACTGCGTGGAAAGACCCCACAACATCCTTCTCTACCCTCCACCAGCAAGTTGGCATCACCGGTGAACTGTTAACATAATAACGTAACTTCTATTGTGTTTGAACCATTTTATATCTGAGATGTACTTGTTATAGCAGTTTGCTTACTTTCAACTATTCAGGGCTTTTGTGTTTTTTTTTTCTTTTTCCCCTCCCTTTTTCTTTTTACTTGAAATGTGGTTTGTAAATTATTTTGAAAATGGGTAATACATGATTCTTGGAATTAATATCACAGATAGCCTGTTCTCCCTGATGGTAACTCCTACATAAATTTGGAGATATGACAACTCTAGTGATAATTAGATATTATTAGTCTGCATGCCACTCTTAGGACATTATTTCTTCTTTCCCATTAGTATCATAGAAGCTACAATTTTCAACTCCAGAGAAATACAAAAATACACATGAAACCTTTAATCTAAGAAAAGTAACAAGTTGATGAGCAAAATGATCTGAGTAGCTATCAAAAGAGGCCTTGATGCGGAACATGTTTTCATCAGGTGCTGTTTCTGTTTTTGTGTTGCAGAAAAAAAGATGTCCCTTTAACAAAATATTATCCACCTATATTGCACACAGACTGTAGTGCTTCACAATTACTTCTTTTTTTTTCTCGCAATTCAGAACCAGACTACAAGGTAAGAAAAAACACAGAATCAGCTACAGTGTTCCCAATGATCCACATAAGGTCTTTTTCCAGGCAGATTAAATAACCTTGAAACATCTGTCCTTGCAAAACTTTAACCAGACCTCTATTTACCATATATATATCTAGTTTGTTATGCAGGTAGGTCACTACTGGGCAATGTGAGTAGAACATTTAGTTACTTTTCTAGAAGAAATGATAAATCTACCTTGATGTCACACTCATTATAAACCAGGACATACATTTCTGGATGGCCTCATTGTAGCATAGGCCAATTTCCTTCCCAGAGAATTTAATATTATACTTCATGACAGATGCCCTTTGGTCAGATTATTTCAAAGCTTTCCTCTAAAAACCAATGCTTACTTTTACAAAAGTAGAATAGGAACGAGTAATTTGTTAAAAGGCCCTTTGACCTCCTGCTTATTTCCTCTGAAGTCACTCTAGAAGTGAACTCTCTGCTATAGCAGAGAGTACGCTGACATAAAAGTCAGAAAGCTGTGGGTTTGCATCCTGGCTCTGCTAATTACTATAGATGGACCCCTGAGTAAGCTACTGACCACCCTAAGCCTTATTTTTTCTCAATCTCAAAATGGAAACCTCTTATTCTACTGAGGAGCAGCTAATGTGTATAAAGTACCTGGTCCATAGTTCTTTTATTTCCTTTGGCTCTAATCTGATTCTTCTTGATTGAATTAATGTGATTTCTCAATGACTTGCATAGCAAATCAACTTGGCAGAATTATCTTGTGCTCCAGATACAATATCTTTCAGAACATTTGTCCTTTGGATCTGGTTCATGCTTTATTTAAAAAGAAAGCATAATTTCTTGATGAAATTAAATGTGTGGAATATAAATATTAAAATATATTCAAATTCATTATTTTATATCAAAGTTAGTCTGATTTTGAAATTGTATTCTAGCATTGACAGAGAGACACTAAGCCACACTCACTTCTTTGGGACCAGTAGGTATGGATGTCACCTGTCTGAGCTAAGGCTGTCCTTGGATCTCCATAGCTACAAATCAATAAAACTTCAATACAATCCAGTATAATGCAAATTCAACAGAGCAGGAATTTTCTGGATCATTTCTTCAGAGTAATACATTTATCTTCCATTACCCTTTCTTTTCCTCCAAATACTTAAAAGTTTTGTTCTTTATATTTATAAGAAGATATAGATACATATAGAAATCAAGGCCGGGTAGAAAAAAGTGGTGTGTAGTCTACCATAGACCTCCACTTTCTTATTTTCCCTTCAGTCCTCAACTCCCTGTAAACTGGTTTTGATACTATTTTATTGACTCTATCCTTGAAAAGTAGCTCATAGTCTCCAATTAATAAATAATAGGAGGACTTTTCAGTCCTTGTTGTATTGTACCCACCAGCTGCATTTCCAACTATATGAGTATGTAACACTTGAAGTTTTCCATTACAATTTCATAAACTTCTTTCTCTGGTTTTTACTATATCTTTGACTGATTTCTCATGATGCGCTTTAGAAGCACTCTCCCCTATACTCAGCTTCTTTTCATTAGTTTTTCCCCAGGGTTTCATCTTCAGCCCAGTATTCTTTTAAATGCACGTGCTCTTTCTAGATGAGTCTAGTTTGAACTATTCCCTTTGGAAAGAAAGTTTAAATTTCCTAACACAGTCGCTAATTTATGCCTGTGTCCTAAAATCTAAATTGGATACTGAATTTGGATACTAAAAGATTATTTTTAAAAAAAATTGTTTTTGCATTCTAAACAAATTCCTTGGCTGTGGCAACCTTAGCAAAAGCAAAGGCTGACCCAAGCAATGTTTCTTCAGAGTCCTCTATCAAATAAAGCTGTTCAGTTTGAAGGAAAAGATGGGATTAATACTGTTGTCATCCATAGACTGTTTGAAATTGCTTCTAGATAGCTCCAGTAAATTAAGGTCTAACAGGATATGCAGAGAAGAGGTCAGTTTTGGTTAAAGAAAGGACTCTTCGGCTCTAACACTTAGAAGGAAAGACCTTCAGCTCTTTCACATACATACAGTTGAGAGACCAGAAGCCTACTAAGGCTTGAGGACACCATTTTGTTAAAGAAACTCAAGACCTCAGAGGCATCAGTGTGATTGTTCAACCCCCAAGGCCATCCCGTGCAAAAGCTTTGCAGCCCCAACAATAAGCATTTTTCCCAAGCTGTGGACCAGTGGTTGCTATAGTTTCCTATTCTACTCTTTTCTAAATAGAAGAGTTTTTAAATTTTTATTTTGTTTTAATCGTGATCATTTTACCCATTCTCTACTTGGGGCAATCTTTTGGGTTCTGCATCCAATTTCAATGTGTGTGGGGGAGGTTTCCCCACACCAACAAGCAATTCTCAGGACACCAGCTGAGTGTCCTATAATACAACTCAAATCTGACACTACGTACCAGGGGATATATGTCAGGTTCCACATGTTATGGGTTCAGTCTACAAAACTATCCCCATCTGCCCTCCCCAAACATACATACTTTGGACCCTAGATGAAAGCCCAGGTTATCATATGTGCTTCAGACCTACAGGTTATAGGTTGGAGGTTCCCACACTCCCGTCCTCAGACTTTTAGATGCCATCCACAAGTCCAGATTGTTGCCTATACTTCTGACCAACTGGCTGTAAATCAGAGGTTCCCACAACCCTCTCCTTTGGCTCAGTTAATTTGCTAGAGTGACTCACAGAACTCAGGGCAACACTTTAATTACTAGATTACCAGTGTATTATAAAAGGATATAACTCAGGAACAGTCAGATGGCAGAGATGGATAGGGCAAGGCATGGGGAAAGGGTGAGAAGCTTCCATGCCCTTTCCAGGCACACCACTCTCTTCAAATCACTATGTGTTCACCAACCCCTAAGCTCTCTGAACCTTGTCCTTTTGGGTTTTTATGGTGGCTTCATTACATACGCATGATTGATTAACTCCTTGGCCATTCTCCTGCCCCTCTCTCTTCCTTGGAGGTCAAGGGAAAGTTTTAATCCTTTAATCACAAGGTTGGTTTCACTGGCAACCAGCCCCTATTCTTAAGTGCTTCCCAAAAGTCACCTCATTAGCATAGGGCCACCTTTAAACTCTTATCACTTAGGAAATTCCAAGGGTTTGGGGAGCTGTGAGCCAGGAAATATGGAGGACCAAATATGTATGAGAAATAAATATTGAATCATCTGAATGACCCAATATATATTTCTTATATATCACAGTATCACATTCAGAGAGCTGGTCTTTATGTTATAGGTAGTTGGACGAGGAAGCATATCTGGAAGCTGATCAAAAAATACACACTACCCAGAGGGTCTTGAATTTGAGCAGGATGCAATAATTTGCTGAGACTTTGAGGTCACTGCCCTTAGGAAAAGGTTGAATGTGATCTACACATGAGAAAAAAGGTGTCTGGGGTGCGGGGTGGACCTCGTGGTAACCATTGCTTCTTGCCTACTCCATAATTATTGTCTCTTTTCTTCCTTACTGGCAGTCCTCCAATATTGTCATGTGGAGCTAGAGTCTCACTACTGGTTGGGGTGTAAATTGATATTAAAATCTTTGGTAATTAATTTGCCATTGTTTTGTTGAGCTGAACATATGCATATCCTAAGTAGGAAGAACTTTATTCCTGTGCTTTGGAGAAACTCTTGCACAAGTACACCTGGAAAGATGTGCAAGGAAATTCACAACATCATTGTTTGTAATGGCATAAAAACTGGAAACAACCCAAACAGCTTTAATAGAAGAATTAATAAATACATTATAGATATTTATACAATGGAAAATTACCTGTCACTGAAAATTGATGAACTACTGCTATGTGAAACAATACAGATAAAGAGATGAAAATATGAAGACAACGTTGAGTAAACAAAGAAAAAAGAAAAAACAAGTTGCTGAAGACTTCATACTTTAAGATACTTTAAGATACAAACAAGTAAAATTATGCAGTAGGTTGTTCAGGTATATGTGCCTATGTGATAACATTATTTTAAAAAGGCAATGGAAGGGAGGGCTGGCTCTGGGTGGTGAACACATAGTGCCGTGTATGGATGGTATGTTGTAGAGTTGTGTGCTTGGAGCCTGTGTAGTTTTGTTGACCATCATTACCCTGGCATATTTTAATAATAATAAAAAACACAAGAGCTGGTAATAAAAATAAATAAAATAAAAAGGCAATGGCATTATTAGCATAAAATTCAGGTCGCTGTTAATCTCCGTCAAAATGATCATGAAAGGTAAACGTTTATAATCAATTCAGGACATGGAGGTAGCCGTGATAGCACAACTGTAGATACTCACTAAAGAGGACTTCCAGAACTGCTTCAGAAAGTGATGAGAAAGATGGGATAAGTGTGTTCAAAGTGAGGGGGAGTATATTAGGGGGATTAATGGAAATGTGTCTTTTACTGTGATAGTTTTTTTTTTTTTTTAATTTAAACATTCACTGTATTTTTTGATCACACCTCATAGCAGCTGTAGTAGACAGTGCTCTGGATTTGAAGCCCTGAGCTCTTTTTCTTGCCCTGCTACTTACTGTCTATGCAAACCTCAGCTATCCCTCTTGCCTCTCTGACAGACCCTGGGTTTTTCACTGTGGAATGGATACAGTGTACCTTCTCATTTTACAGACTGACTCTAGGATGGAATGAAGGCAGACAAGTGGAGATAGGCTGGGAACCAGACTGCACCATACAAATACGAGTTACTGCTACTATTAGTGACCCGCTGTAACACATTAGTCAGGAAAGTCATAAATCAATAAAGATGTAACCGAAAACAGTTTGAAAACCATTTTTGCTTTCAGCACAAGAGGCATTTCCTCATTGCTTGTTGCTTTATATAGTCGATAGTTTTATGCATAGCAACAGCCTTGAAATGGATCAGCAAGAACATCATGAACATACTTACTTTAAGCAGGAAATGTTTAAGGATCTATATCTGTTGATATGGCTAAGCCTCGATTAATTCAGGAGGTGATTTTTCTCAGTTAAAAAGAAAGCAAATGACCTCAGTCTTTTACTGTATATGAATAAATTTGACATTTGATGATAAAATGCTAAGATAACAAATGTATGGAGTTTTCTTTTTAAGAAAGCCTTGGAAATAAACAGTATATAGCTTCACTCTCTTTTCTTTTGCATAATTTGGGAGCAGCCTCTACTCCTCCTCCTTTTTTCTTCTTCTCCTTCTCCTCTTCCTCTTTTTAGTTTTAAAATTTATTTATTTATTTATTTTTTGAGAACACAGCTTTATTATGCCGGCAGGCTCAGCGGGATCCTTCCCAAAAGACTGAACCTTTTTTTTTTTTTTTCCTCCTCTTCCTCTTCCTCCCTCTTCTCCTCTTTCAACATTGTGTTCTTTTTTTCAGAAACAAAACAACTACAGTAGTCCCTCCTTATTCGGGGGGGGGGGGGGGGATATGTTCCAATACCCCCAGTGGATGCCTAAAACCACAAATACTACCAAACCCTATATACACTATGTTTTTTCATATATATATGTGGCGTTTCTGTGGCATATTCAAACTTCCAGCATCACTACTCTTGTGCTTTGGGCAATCATGAAGAAAAATAAAGGTTACTTGAACATGCACTGCAGTGTTGTGACAGTCTATCTGATAACTCTGAGATGGCTGCTAAGTGACTAACGGGAGGTTAACCATGCTGCATGGATATGTTGGATGATGGGATGATTCACGTCCTGGGCAGGACTGAGCAGGACGGCGTGAGATTTCATTACATTGCTCAGAATGGTTAGCAATTTTAAAACTTATGAGTTGCTTATTTCTGGAATTTTCCATTTAATGTTTTTGGACTGTGGTTGACTGTAGACAACCGAAACCATGGAAAGTGAAATATGCCTAAGGGGGAACTAACTACTATGCATAAAATGCTGCAAAATAACAACAAAAGTCTTACCAGAAATTAAACAGAAAAAAATGGAGGAATTTGATTTTATTAATAAATAGCAGCTATGAAAATATATGTAGAGTGTTCTAGAGGAATTATCAAACTAAAAATTCTTCAAAATGCCATATGTATTATATATGTTAATTACATAGATAATATATGTATATATGTTATATATATATATATATATATATATATATATATATATATATATATATATATATGTTAATGGAATCATTAGAGAAATGAGGAGAAAGGCAACATATGTAGCTTTGTTGTTTTTATAGCTTTGTAAAATTACATGGCAGACTTGCCTATGGTTTGGTTTGGTTTAGTTTTCTTGGCTTTTATAATAATTGAAACCCAGAAAAATCTTCTAGAGATCTTTATCTCATTAGTGGGAAAAAAAAGAAAGGAAGAAAGAAACCACACAATTCATAATACCAATGGCCTGGGGGCCAGATCAGGTGAGTAAGGAGGGTGTTCCAATACAGTTATTTGTTTATTGGCTAAAAACTCCCTCACAGACCGTGCCGTTTGAGCTGGTGCATTGTTGTGATGCAAGAGCCCTGAATTGTTGGCGAAAAGTTCAGGTCATCTAACTTTTTCACACAGCCTTTTCAGCACTTCCAAATAGTAACCTTGGTTAACTGTTTGTCCAGTTGGTGCAAATTCATAATGAATAAATCTCTCTGATATCAAAAATAGTTAGCAACATCATTTTGACTCTTGATTTGGACAGACGGAATTTTTTGGTTATGGAGAATTGGCTGACTTCCATTGTGCACTTTGACGCTTTGTTTCAGGGTTGTATTGGTACACCCATGTCTCATCACCAGTGATAACATGGTCAAAAACATCGTCTTGCCTCTCCAAAAGGTCTTGGCAAACTTTGACTCATCTTTGCCTTTATTCATCGGTGAGCTCCTTCGGGACCATTTTTGCACACACCTTTCTCATGCCAAGATTTTCAGTTAAGATTTTCCTAATTGTTTCTCTATCGATGTTTACTTGGTCTGCTATGCTTCTCACAGTTAACCGACGATTTTGACACAAAATTTGATGAATTTTTGCAATATTTTTGTCAGTCTGCTCATTACTGGCTGCCCTGACCTCTCTTCATCAGTGATGCGTTCTCTCCCCTTAGAGAAATGTTTAATCCATTTGTACACTGCCGTTTTCATCATGGCATTATCCCCATTAACTTAAACTAACATGTCCCTGATTGCACTTCTACTCTTGCCAAGTTTAACAAGGAATTTAATGTTTGTTCGTTGCTCTAATTCAAGCTCAGACATTCTCGTGATGGCACACAAAAAAATACAACAGCAATAATGAACACCACTCAGCAATACACAGCCACACGTCCACATGAACACGGCTGTGAGACACTGATATACCAAGGTTATGAAACCTTACCGAATTGTTTGTACAGTGCTGCCCATGTAAGCGTATGGTGGCTTACTTGTATTATAAGGCGAGGTAACAGTATCATAGAGAAATAGGTTCCATTGATCCTGTACAGTTGTCAGATGTGTCTGCTGCTGCGATTTCCAGCAGCAGAAGAAAACTTCTGATAGTTCTAATCTTCAGACAGACTTGGAGTACAAGGATTGGTCTCCAGATGTTATTACTGGGAGCAGGCGGTCACAGCAGTTGGGAAATGAGCCAGAGTAGTAACCACATATCTATACATATCTGTATTCTCTGCCCTTACCAGATTATGTTACGGGTTCAGAAGTAAGAACTGGGCAAAATATGAAAAGTAGGCCAAGTTCATTTTCAGAGTCTTCCTGCTTCTTTCATCACCCTTCTTTAGTGCATGTTGCTATCCTATGCCACACCCCACAGGCCGTTGATCTTAGCTATCTTTTAGCTAATAATTACTTTTGGTAACTGTTAACTCCGGATCTTTTCAATGGCACTATTAAAGTCTAAAATGCTCTAAGGAAAATGAAAAGGCTCCATGGCAAAATAAGTTTGAAAACTGAAAATCTAGCTCCTGCTCTGTGTATGACAATTGATATTTGCAGATTTATAAATCCTCTGTGAATTCCACAGTACATCGACCTGTGTTTACATCATTTCACATAACATTTGCTCAAACGGACTTTGTTATGGAGTTTTTCCCCCAAAATAATCTCTATTACCTTGAAAGACACTTGGTCTTGTTCAAAACATTTATGAGCATACTTGGTCCACACCGAATGGTCCTTGATATTTGATTCTGTCAAAGACGTCATGCTTAGAAAACATCCTGGGGTTCCAAATTTCAAAGATTTTTTTGGATGGACCAAATGTCTCCGTGGATGTTTTGGAAAGGACCGTCTCCCTATTAACATCTTATGGATTTGTTTTCTATATATTTCAATTCACTTCAATTGAACAAATGCCTTTAGAGAACCAACCTGGTGCACTAAAAGCTTCAGAAGCAAGAGCAGTAATTCTTCTTTGATGGAACTTATAGTTTGGCAGGAATGATCCACTTTGGGGACAGATGCCTTAAAATATTATTCCTTGGAGTATGTGAACTTTAACATGAATATTTTTGAGTATTAAACTCCTCTCAGACCCAAAGTAATGATTCTTTGGGGTTGACATGTTTTAGGCCCCACGACAAGCGGCAAGGAAGAGAAGATATTTTAGGAAAGGGACCCAAGTCTAGTGTCTCTTAGACTATGTCATATACTCAAAACTGCAATTTGCAGCGTGGTACAAATGGCATTGAATCTGGGATCAGGAGATGTAAATTTGAATCCTGGCTCTGTCATACACTTTTTTTTTTTGGTCCTAGAGCAAAACAGTGGCATGATTATATATTTAGAAAACACAAGAGAGTATACTCAAAGCTACTAAAACCCATGAAAGAATCTTGCATGGTGATTGGTTACAAAATTTATATGTAAAAATCAATAGCTCTACTATTGGCAATAACTGGTTAGTTAAAGGGAGGAAATAATAATGGGAGAAACATGGTCCTTTTGCAACAGCAACAAAAAATATAAAATAGGGCTAAATATAACACGGAATGCTCAGAGCAAAAATAAATTTAAAAAATGAAAATAAAAAACAAAAAAACCCCAAAGTCTTTCTATTGAGGGATGTTAAAACAACAGCAACAACAACAAACAACCTGTAAGAAGTGGAATGAAACACTTTGCTCTTAGAAAACAAACACTATAAAGATGTTTATTTTCTCTAAACTCATCCCCCCTAGATGATATACTGCCAATCAAAACCTTAACAGATTTTGGAGAACATACAAAATGACTCTAAAATTAATTGCAATAAATAAAGATGTAAAAACAGCTAGGACAATTTTGAAAAAGAAGAGGAAAGAAGGGAAACTTGCCTGACCAGATGCTATGAGTAAACTTCATTTATTAGGCAAGAAAGGAGACCCTCCATGGGTCCAGGCTCTTGTCTGTTATGTTCTTCATCCCAACACACACAACAGTGCCTGGGGAGTCAACATTGTTGGGAATGAATGAATGAAGGGATTGATGAATGAATGAATGAATGACAAAATTTCCTTGGATGCAAAGGTACAGTAACCCCTCATTTTTAAGTGGTATAAAGGATGGGACAATATGAAACAAAATAGCAGTTGTAAGCAGTCCTGACTGCACCTGAACTCTCTTGGTTTGAATCCTGGCTCCATTACTTGCCAGCTGAGTGGTCTTAGATGAATTCCTTAACCTCTTTGTGCCTCAGTTTCCTCATCTCTAAAATAGGGGTGACTATAATACTTATCTCATATGGTTGTTGAGAGTAAATGCTTTATCCATCTAACACCTGTGGAGAGTGCCTAGCATAGAATAAACTCTCAGGAAATATTGAATAAGAAAATAAAGGATGGAAATCTATAAATGTAGCCTTTGGTCAAAAGTCAATAATGTGGCATCTCACATCTGAACATCTGCTTTTACATAAATAACCTGCCTAACAAACCAGTCTCAAAGTTCTTTGACTGCCTTGCATCCCAACTATACACCCATACACAACTTTATCAACCTGCTTGCTATGTCTCAACCAAAACCTTATTGTCACTTCAAACTAGTTCTTCTTTGGAACCTTATATAACAATTTCTGTCCACTCAACTATATTAATCTCTGCCCATAGCTCCTATTCTCTCACCTTTTCACTCTTACCCCCACTCCAACTATTCCTATACTTTCCCAAGCACCTAAATCTCTTCCTTTCTCCAAGTCTGTTACCTTCTCATGAATTTACTTCCTGTCTTATCTGGCTTAGACACAGTGTCTTTCTCATCAGTACAGCTGGTTTATTTGCCTCTCTTTATTTCTCTTGCACTTGTCATGGAAATCTTATAATTGGACAGCTAAAGGGAGGAAATAATTCATCACCACAAATTCATTAGTCTCCAACCTTAGCTTGCCTTTTGGTAACACACAGCCATGCTTTTAATACATACTTCCCATAGGTTTCAGTTTGTGTTACTTTTCTAAGCTCCTTCATCTCTGAAATTTTCTTAAACATTTTGATTTATCTCTTAATTTGTTGGAGTTTGTGGTCAGGTAGTTTTTCTTTTTTTTTAATTAAAGTTTATTGGGGTGACAATTGTTAGTAAAGTTACATAGGTTTCAAGTGTACAATTCTGTAATACATTCATCTATATATCACATTATGTGTTCACCACCCAAATATATGGTGATGGAAGGAGAACTTACTGTGGGTGGTGGTCAGGTAGTTTTTCAAGAAGGGCTTATAGGTATTGTATTTCGTTAATTTTTTCGTATTTGAGAATGTCTGCTCCTACTTGAAAAACATCTTGGCTAGATATAATATTATTAGGTTATGAGTTCTTGTCTTAAGAACTTAATGAATTTAGCTTCATTATCTCTGGCATTGAATGTTTGTGTACAGAAATTTGATGCCTGCCTAATTTTTCTCTGTTGTAGGTATTTTATTATTATGTGTGGATGCCTGAAATAACTAAATAACTTCATGATATGCCTTGGTGTTGAACACTTGTCTTTAAATTTCCTTGCTATCCTTAGGGTTGAATGTTTAGAATCAAATTTTCCTGGACCCTATGTGTCCTTTGGCTGGCAATAACAGGTATTTGTTCTTTTGCAAGAATTTTCTTATATTTTATTTTTGAATATTTTCTTTTTCATTTTTTGAGTTCCATACTTCAGGGACACCAGTTCCACTTACTGGGAACCCAGTTTGCCTGTCGTAACTATCAGCTTTACTTTGATTGCTTTAATTTCTTTGTCCTCTTCATCTGCATTTACTGGATTACTCCAAAACTTCAGTTTTTAGCTATATCTAGTCTGTTTTGTATTGTTTTTAATTAATGTATGAGTTTTTCCATCATGGAATGTGTTCATCTGCTCTTTGTTCCTCTGGTACTGCATTCACTTGGGTGAATCAAGCATGTTTCAGTATTCTACTTTCTGTGTTCTACTGATGTTTCAAGCTATACCTCATTGTGTTACATTTTAGTGGTTCTCGAACTTCAGAATGCATCAAAATTGCCTGGAAGGTTTGTTAAGTCACATATTGCTAGACCCAACCTCAGAGTTTCTGATGCACAGAGTAGGAGGTAGGACCTGAGAATTTATACTCATACTTCTAACAAGTTCTGGAGATCCCACTTTGAGAGAGAACCGCTCCTCTAGAGAATACAGTATGAATCTTCAACCTACCACAGTCTACTCTCAAATAATCTTATTCCACCTCATGAGTTATGTAAGGAACAAAAACAGTAAAATTCATTTGATCCCTTACTCCCCTTGTATTCTTGTTGACATGCATTTTACTTCTAAATGTGCTGAACTTCCACAATATAGTTATTATTGTTTTAATAACATGACTAGAATATGTTAAAGATAATAAAAAATGCTTTTATAATTACCTATGTGATGGACAGGCCCTAGGGTGCCCACCACCGTGATTCCTGCTTCCTGGTCTTCGTCCTCCCCACTTGAGAGTGGTCAGAACTCTAACCTGCTTCTAGCCAATAGGATATGGCCAACCTGATAGGATGTCACTCACAGGATGTCACTCACATGATCATGTTGCATTACATACAACTCTTTCTCGTTAGCACATTCCCCTTTTTGATATGAAGTTAGTGACCATACACAAGGAACAGCAGGCTGCCTCTACTCATTGCTGGTAGCCTCTAAGAACTGTGGCCAATGGCCAGCAAAACACTAGTGCCTTCAGTCTCACAAACTCAGGGAAATTAATTTTGCTAACAATATGAGGGATCTTGGAAGCATATTCCTCCCCAGTCAAGCCTCCAGAGGAAAAGGTGGCCTGGCTGACACTTGATTGCAGCCTTCTGAGACCCTAAGCAGAGGATACAATTAAACTGTGCCTGGATGCCTGAACCACAGACACTGTGAAATAATAAATGTGGGCTGTTTTGCGCTGTGAAGTTTGTGATACTTAGTTACATAGAATACGAAACTAATACAACCTACACACTTACTCTTTCTAACGTTCTTCTTTCCTTTCTAAAGATCCAAGCTTCCCTCTGATATCGTTTTTCTTTTGCCTAAAGAACTTCCTTTTATGTTTCTTGTAGTGTAGGATGGTTGGAGATAAAAAGAATCTCTCAGTTTTGTCTGTTTGAAATGTTTTTATTGAGCTTTCATTTTTGATGGATATTTTCATTGGTTTCACTATATTTTTCCTTCAGCACTTTAAGGATATTCATTGTCTTCCAGCCTCCATTGTTTCTGATGGGAAATCAGATATCATTTTTTATCACTGCATTCCTGTACGTAATGTAGCTTTTTCCTCCCGGCTGATTTTAAGATTTACTCTTTATCTTTGTTTAAATAAGTTTAAATAAGGAGTATTGAGGTGTGGTTATCTTTCTATTTATTCTCCTTGGGGTTTGTTGATTCTTGGATCTGTGGTTGAGGTTTTTCATTGATCTTGGAAAATTCTCAGCTATATCTTCAAATATTCCTTCTGCTGAATTCTTTCTCTGACCTCACTTTGGGATTCCAATTATAAGTATTTCAGATCAATTGCTATTACTATTATCTCACGAATCTGGGACCCATTGTTCTGTTTTAATTTTTATTCTTTTTTGCTATTTGTGTTCAGTTTAGATAAATTCTATTGACTTGCCTTCAAGTTCAATAGCCCACCCCCATTTTTTAAATCTGTTAAGCCCATAGAATGAAATCTTCATTCTAGACATTGCATTTTTCATCTCTGACATTCCCATTTGGTTCTTTTTTAAGTGTGATCTCTCTGCTGAAATTTCTCGTATTTTCATGCATGTTTTTCATTTTTTCCACTAGATCCATTAACATGTTTTTCAAGTTCTTTTAAAGACCCTCTCTGATAATTCTAACATTGGCATCACCTCTGGATCCACTTCAGTTGATTGTTCCCTCTCCTGATGATGGGATACATTTTGTTGTTGTTGTTGTTGCTGTTTCTTTGCAAGTCCTGTAACTTTTTATTACATGCTGAATATTGATGCAGAAGAATGATAGAGAATAAAATATGTAATATGTAAGCCCCTCAAGAGTGTGTGTCCCATCTTAGTATCTCAGACCACTCTTTGGTAGAGTACGGTGATAAGACAATGTAACCTTTATCTGAGTTCAATCTGCACTTTTTTGCAGCTTTATTTACATGCAGTTCACCACAGATATCAAAGGCTTTAAGGAGAGAACCAGAACTTTCTCTTTAACAGGGCTTGAGATCTGAATAGGTGAGTGACTCCAAAGACATCTTCTTGCTTTACAGACCATCTACCACATTCTTAATTAGGGGAGATCCCCCCCACCTCTCTCCTTTAGATCTCAGGTCAGCTGTTTTGGGTCTCCAAGAAGTTCCATTTGCTGTTCCTTCACAGTTTGAGCTTTCTACCTTAAAAATAAAATCTTTCTGTTCTGAGTGTTGCAATGCATTTAGTAAAGCTCGGGGAGTCCTCAAGGGATTCTATCAGCCCTACTGCCCTGTCCTCAGCCCCCAGCAGGAAACTGTGTTCCTGAAAAGGGAGCTCCCTGCCCTGCCTCTAGCCTTTTACATATTACTTCCATGCACTCTGTAAAGACCTGGGAGAGAGTATCGTTGGATGGGTACAGAGGGACTCTGTGGCTGAGGCTGCTTGGAATTCTAATTGATCCAGTGAGACCACATGCAGCCACTAATAGTTGGTTAAGAGTTCAGCTGGTTTCTCCTTGTATCTGTCTCTGGCGGAAGGTATCTATAAATGGTCAAAATGTTGGATAGTGTTGGACAAATTATCTGTATCCTTACAGTTTTTCTCCCTCATACCCCACCACGTTTTCTACCAGTTGCTAAGAGAGGGGTGATAAAATCTCTAGCCATATTGTAGGTTTGTCCATTATTTTCGTTTTAGAACTGTTAGTTTTTAATTTATATATATTGAAGCTCATTATTAAGTACATATCCAATTGTGATTATTATGTCTTCCTAAGAAATAGACCCTTTTATCATTATGAAATGTTTCTCTTTATCCTCTGAAGAATGTTTATACTAGATATAAATGTCTCCACTTATTTATCAGATCCACAACAACTGCTCTGTTATTCTTCACAGAATTTTAGTCTACGTGTACTTAACCCAGCTTTGTGCCAAGGTGTCAAGGGAAGCCCTATGTAAAATTCTGGAGACCCTTTCTGCACACTTCCCTCCTCTCTGATAACCTGCCCCTCAAATTTAAGCCATTTTACCAGCCCTGAACTCATATATCTGCCACTTCAGCTCAATTAGACCTCTCTGCATGAATTCCGTCTTCCTGTACTGAAGTCAGGAAAGTGTTCCCAGGCCAACATGTTTGCCTTCTGTCACAAGTCTTATTTCTGCTGTCTATTATACAATGCCTGAAAAGCAGTTGCCTCAAATTTTGTTTTGTTTTGTAACTGTTTACTTCTCTCTCTGTAACCAGTTACAAAACAAAACAAAATTTATATCAGTAACTCCATCATGGCTGGAGGTAGAAATCAGCACTTTTTAATAGTTTGAAGTCTGCTTTACATCACTGCGTGCTAGCTTTAGTTGTGAAACATACAAATTGCTTGCAGTTATTTTAAAGGTACTCTGAAACTTTCATTACACTAGCTTTTTTAGATACAGAGTAAGTATTACTATAAAATAATTTTTAAAATATAGCATAAAACAGACGATCTGATTAAAAGATGGGCAGAGGACCTGAATAGACATTTCTCCAAAGAAAACATACAGATGGCCAACAAATATATGAAAAGATACTAAACATCACTAATCATCAGAGAAATGCACATCAAAACTGCAATGAGATATCACCTCACACCTGCCAGAATGGATATTACCCAAAAGACAGCAAGTAACAAGTGCTGGCAAGGATGTGGAGAAAAGGGAACCCTTGTGCACTGTTGGTGGGATTGTAAATTGGTGCAGCCACTATGAAAAACAATATGGAGTTTCCTTAAAAATTTAAAAATAGAACTACCATACCACCCAGCAATTCCACTTCTGGGTATTTATGTGAAGAAAATGAAAACACTAATTCAAAAAGATATATGCACCCCTATGGCCATTGCAGCATTATTTACAATAGTCAAAATATGGAAGCAACCTAAGTGCCCATCAATTGGATAAAGAAGAGGTAGTACATATATACAACGGAATATTACTCAGTCATAAAAAAAGAATGAAATCTTGCCATTTGCAATGACATGAATGGACCTAAAGAGTATTATGTTAAATTATATAAGTCAGAGAAAGCAAATATATGCTTTTAGATTCCACTTATGTATGGAATCTAAAAAACAAAACAAATAAACAAAACAAAACACAAATAAACTCACAAGTACAGAGAACAAACTGATAATTACCAGAGGGGAGGAAGGTAGGGGCTTGGGCAGAAAAAGTGAAGGGGATTAAGAAGCTTAAATTTCCAGTAATAAAATAAGTCATGAAGATACAATGTACGGCGTAGGGAATAGAGTCAATAGTATCATAATAATTGTGTATCTTGATAGATGGTCACTAGAGTTATTATGGAGATCACTTTCCAAGGTATATAAATGTTGAATCTCTATATTGTACACCTGAAACTAATATAATACCATATGTCAAATGTAATTAAAAACAAATTTAAAAATAAAAAATAAAATAAATAAGCCAAAGGATGTAGTGTGCAGCACAGGGAATATAGTCAATAATATTGTGATTCACATGGTAACAGATTATAATAACTAGACTTATTAGGGTGATCACATCATAAGGTATATAAGTATTGAATCATTATGTTGTATACCTGAAACTAGCATAATATTATATGTCAACTATACTTTAACAAAAAATTGAAAAGAATAAAAAGTAAAAAAAATATATAGTATAAGAAAATAAGTCCTACTTAAAGCTATGTAATGTCTTTCAAATTTCGAGTTTGAAGAGGATATTTTACACTGTAATAAAATGGTTATTTGGCAGATTGATTTTAACCCCAAAACTTTTGCATTCTATACCTTCACAGATTGCTTTTTGATGGAAGTTTAAGAAATAATTATGAATTCTGCTAATGATTGGCTTAATTAGAAAATAAATGCCAAGTAAATAAATGTATTTTATATAAGAGACTCACATCAGAAAAATAAGTGCTATATTTTTATAAAAGTCATATTAGAATTAAGGTCAGAATGTAAGTTCAATATTAATAGCAACATAAATTTATTACCAAATTAAACTGAACTTAAGGTTCAGATGAGAGAGTATGGACACACAAAAAGAGGGAAAAAGGAGAAGAAATATATCAGGAATTGGGGGCTATAGAAATGAGAAGGTTTTTTATTTTTATTTTTTTCCTTTTCTGGTGTTTGTCATTTATCTAATGCTTAAAAGGAGTCCTGGGATGAAGGGGTTATGTTCTAATCACTTGAAAGCAACAGCAAATACTGTGTGATAAGAAAGCAAAGTGTAATTGAAAATTAGAGTTTGTTTGGAATGAATTTGTTTCTGACTTTGTAAAGTTATTTGTTTTATGCTATTGTTAAAGTCTCAAACTACTTGGTTTTTATCTACCTCCAACTAAATGGAAGACAGCATTCCAGAATTTGGGAATATAATCTATCTGATGATACAGAAATTGGGTTTTGCTATATTCATAAATTGGAGAACTCTTTTAACATAGGATACAAAGTGTTTGACTCTATAGAATTCTTAGATCCCCCTCACCTGTCTGTTTCAATAAATAGCATGTGGAGAACTAGTTCATCTCTTTGTTTCCTTTTCTAACTTAGAAATAGATAGAAGGGACCAAAATTCTGAATCTGTTACAGTATATTCTTAATATATTTAACCTCAGTGTCTTTGTTATCCTCCTGAATCTTACCTTAGGCCAAATCTTAGCTCATTACTTATGACCTAAGATACATATCTGAAAATCTAGAGGAACAGAGGGAGATCACTTTGTGAAGTAAAATCAAATTTTCCTCATGAGGGTTGATCTGCCATCTCCTGGTAGCAATATTCAAAATGACTGGGTACATGCATATTGCAGGAACCCCAAGAATGATGTTAAATTGTGGAAAGGCTCCTTTCACATGGTAATAGCATAAGTTCTGATCTCCTAGTGCCAACACTGCTAATTATTCCTAACAGATCTCTGCTTTGACCTCAGTGATTCCTCTGATCATGTTTGTTTCCTTCAGAGCTAGGAGGCTATCCCCAAAGGAGCAATACTAGAAAAGGATAAGATTACATGCTGTTCTTTCATTTCCTGATTTTGGGTCTACATCTCAGCATTTAAGAAGCCAGGTATTTCTTACTGTTGGTAATGAAAGTGATGCCTGACTAGGATCATGCTGGCTAAATGACTAGGATTATCCTCATCCTCAATATACATAATTTAAAGATGACAAATATCTAAACTTAATTTAGTGAAATCCTTTTCAAAGAAGTACATAACATTGTCTTTGTGTTACTATATCCCATCAGCTTGTATACATCAATATTTATCTCAACACGGACTATTTGAAATAAGAAAATAACTAAAACGATCAATTTCAAATATTACAAATATCATGAAGATTTAGTCTTTGGCTGTCCTTTTTAGGATATTCGGATGCTTAAATGTGGGGTGAGTTAATTAATTACTTTTATTAGAGAAAGGACTTTAATAAACTTGATTTAAGTCCTTGCTGTTATAAATTGCCTATCTCCTATTTTTTTAAACCAATAAATTGCTTTTAATGCCTCCTAGAAGCAGCTATATATGTACTTTCACATTTTTTTGTTATAGAGAAAATGAACCTAATGATGCTAGAATTAACAGTAGTATATTTATGTGTTAAATTTCCATATGGTCAAGTCTTTTGTTTTTCTGTTATCAAATCAAGCACAGTGTCCCCTTAGTACATACTTTGCAACCTACTCTCAAGTCTATACCATTACTTGTTTAGCACTGAATGATTTATGTACTGAACTCTGCATATTTCACTTTTTGGCTGAATTGGCCTTTTTTTTTTTCTTGTGCTATCAAGAGAGGATTTAAAATCTTTTTTTCTCTCTGAGCATTTAAATATGACATTTTAAAAAGCAGAACATCTTTCTGACAGTTATTTAGCTGCTTTCTTAGAGATGTCAGTAGCTAGGCAATATCATTTAATGAATTCTATGAGAACTTTATAATAACAAAAGTAAATTTAATAGAAAATTTCCAGTTCCAGGAATAGTGTAGACAAATTATCCTAAAAATCCCTTTACACACACACACACACACACACACACACACACACTAAAAACAGAACAAATATACTTTTAAATGTAGAGGAGAAACAAAGAGAATGGTACAAACCAGTGAGTGAGCATCGGAACTGAGTTTCCTGCATAGACGCAGATCCCTGAGGTTTACAGTTTCCCTAAAGGCAGGTATTACAAAAACTCCACCCACCAGCCCCAACTCTCTTGACATGAGTGGGGGGAAAGACTGACATTTATAAAGACAGTTCACAAAACAGGAAATGTAATTGGTCAATAAACTTATAAAAAATGTACAATCACATTAGTGATGGAGGAAAAGCAAATTAAGACAATAAGAAATACAATTTCACTTCCATCAGATTAGCAAACCTTTTAAAGTTGGATAATATTAAGAACTGCACAGGATATCCTCCTTTCTCAGCTGAATAATATTCCATTGTGTATCTGTAACACACTTTTTTTATCCATTCCATTTGTTACAACATGGATGAACCTTGAGCATATTACGCTAAGAGATAAGTCAGACAGAGAAACAGAAGTACTGTATATCACTTATGTGTGGAATCTAAACCTGTGAAAAACAGAGTAAAATGGTGGCTACCAGGGGAAGGGGGTGAGGGGTAGGTAAGAGTGATGGTGTTTAAGGGTACAAACTTGCAACAAGCAGAAAATAAGCTATAGAGCTCTAATGCACATTATAATGAATGTAGACAATAATTTTGTACTAAAATTATGTAATGTGATAAATATCAATATCCTGGCAATCATATTACAATATATAAATGTATCAAAGTAAGATGTCGTGCATCTTAAACTTACACAATGTTACACATCAAATTTATTCCATTAAAAAAAGAGCTGTGGAGGATGCTGAGAAATGACAGTGCCAATGCATGCTAGGGGGAGACTAAATGGGCTCAAAATAGCATTATTTGGTAAACCTAATGATGCTCACACCCTCTGACCTAAAATTCCATACCCCTTTAGAAAAATTCTCAGTCTCAGACAAAAAAAGACATGAACAAAAGATTTCTTGCAGTATGGTTTGTAAGAGCAAGAAGATTAGAAATAATATAAATTGCCATCAATAGGATAATGAAAAAACATATGGTGGTATATTTATACAATGGGTACCAGGTACTATATAGCAGTGAAAAAGATGAAATTAATCAAAACCAGAGAGATAAACATGTATATATCCTGAGAATAAAATGTGATAAAAATTCCAGCTGTCAAATGATGACACCGAATTATACCATATATACAAATTTAAAAACATGTGCACAAATGGTATATACAGTGTTTATAGAAACTATATAAAATATTTGTAACATATTTCAAAACGTGCATAAAATCCATGTATGAGAAGTAAAAGTATTTTTAAAAATTGTGAGAATGATAAACACCAAATTTAAGATAACTGTCATCTCAGTGGAAGAAGAAAGGTCTTTGGGAGATGTAAAAGGGAGCTGCAGTTGTAATCTGTAATGCATTGTTTATTTTTTTTTAATTCTTGCAAAAATTGGTGAGGATGGATTAAGTATCAAAAAAAGTAAATACTTTCATATGCTATTGGTAGACCTTTAAGTTTCAGTGTCTTTAGAGAGCAATTGGACAATATTATCAAAATTTAAAATACACATACCTATCATTCAATAATTACATTTCTAGGGATTTATCCTATATATGTGTATCTGACATACGTGAAAAGGTGCATATATAAATGTGTTTAGTGAAGCAATGTTTGTGATAGTAAAATTTTTGAAACAACTAAAAGGGGAGTAGTTAAATATATTTAACCAGTTTGAAATATGAAATTGGAAGTATGCTTCTGAATACTATTATACTCTTTTTGTTTCATATCTAATTTTTATTTGAATTAATGCAATTAAGTTCATATACTGATGATTACAGTATATGCATGCAATGGAAAACATAAAAGCATTGAATGAGGTAGCTCTCTGAACACTAAGATGCAAAGGTCCCTAATATGTGAGTAAATTAAGTGGGAAAAACAAGGCACAGAAAAGTGTAACTATGTAGATGTGGTTTAACTGGTTTAAGAAACATATGCTTAAAAATAATTTTATGTAGCATATGCGTAAAAATAGTTGGAAGTTTGCATAAGTTTTTAAAAACAGATACTTCCGTGGAGAACAGGGAGACTGAGGTGAAATGAGATTTAATTGTGTATGCTTTGAATTTTTTAACACTATATGTATATTAACTGATTTCAACAGTTGCTTATGTTTTTTAAGGGAAAGAAGACTAGTGGTAATAGGAACTTTTCTTTAAAGAAATCATAGGGATTTTGGACCTCAATGGTGGTCTCTATGGAAGTTATTTTGATATTATCAAGTATTATAATAAATAGTCAAGGTAACAATAGGTTTCCACTATCAGGAACTAAAGAATCAAATACAAAGCTTTGATGGTTCTAATTATCAGAATGTTTTTGTTGTTGGATCCCTAATCAATATTACACTTGGGAACCATTAATTTCAGGTTTTTAAAAAAATAATCTATCAAGAAATGTGAGAAAATAATTTGAAATGTGCTTCTGAATACTATTATAGTCTTTTTGTTTTGTATCTAATCCTTATTTGAATTTATGCAATTAAGTTCATATTTTCTACCAAGGTAGTAATAAATTTGCAGGTATTTATATGTATAGTTTTAAAAATCATTATCAAATAATTGTTTACTGCTCAGTTTTGCTGATAGGAAGGAAAAAACACTCTGCTGAGAACCAACAGACTATAAAGTTAACAATAGAATATAAAGTTAGTCAATGATAGTAAGATTTCTATGGATGTTTGAAGTCATATTTGAAACATGATGAAGTAAATTTTCCTCCCATTCCCACCACAAAAACACACACATTTGACAAATGGGGGAAGTTCAGGTCTTGAGCTGATGAGAGATGTCTTAAGGCCACACAAATAATTAGTGTCAGATCTAAAGCTGGAACTCGTGTTTTCTGACTTCTGGTTTAGTATTCATTTTATCTATATCTAAATGCCTTAAATGGTATATCCAAACCAGGTGTAATAGAAGAAGAAAGGAATGAAGAAGGGGAGAGAGAGAGGAAGAGAGCAAGAGAGAGAAGAGAGAGAGAGAAAGAGAGAGAGAGAGATGACAGCTAACATTTATTGAAAACCACTATATAACAGGTACTTTTATATAGTTATCTATTTTTAATGCTTATAAGCACCCGCTAAGGTGCTATATTGCTATAGTGATTTTATAGTTGTGGAAACTAAGGCTTGGTTGTAGTGAGGGGACAAGTGGCATTAAATAAATAGCTAAGGGATGAGCAAATACCCATTTCCTATCCCATACTTACTTTGAGCTATGCACTCAGTGGGTGGAATTGTGAACAGATCACAGATACTCTCTCCAATATACACATATATTTTTTACATTCAAAATGGGGTAAGATAAATTTGTTAGTTGAACAATTATGTATCTTGACCTCTAACAAGAACAATCTTGTATGGCTCGATCATCTAATATGCATGATGCAAAGCACTGCTTAAAGTTTCCAGTATGACATTCAGGGCACATTGACATACAGACCCCATAATGGAGCTGATGATTCCATGTTGAATCTCCAAACAGCTTATGTACATACAGCAGAACAAGGGTCAAGCCAGTCGCTTGGAATTGTCAATCTGGGTTGAAAAGCCAAGCACATCAAGGAAGCAAAGCGGGGTCTCATGGGCCTTGCTGATCACAGTTCCTATCTTAGGACGTGAGCTGCCAATAGCAGAGCTGGATGATTTAATAACCATTCAGAGTGCGGTTTTGACAGAATGCATCCGTTGGCAGGCGTGTGAGAGGCAGCAAATGCTTGTGGCTTGTTCTTGCTCAGACTGCAACATTTACGTGTCTTAACCTTTACTTGGCCGAGTGCCTGAAACTCTCCTTAGAAGAGATGCAATTATCCCCTTGCCCTTTTTCAAAATTCACTCCATGTCACTTTGTAGTCTGGCTGCAGCAATGTCATACCTGATGACTGGTGTCTGATATGAGCCCTAGCCAAGGGTGTCATTACCTGGAGAGGGTACAGTAATGTAATTCTATACCACAAGCTATAGTGAACTATCCTTAAGTGCTACAACCCCAAAAGCTTTTACAACACTCAAGCCAAGCTGCAGGGCAGAAGGTAAATGAGATGATTTGTTCGTTCAGGGATTGGGTCATAGCTGGGTGGACCATGGCAATTAAAGGAGCCTCCTGCTCTGAGGCTCTGTAACAAATTATCATCATAAACCTTCCAGGTTTTCAAGCCAAAATTATATTCTCCACTTTTTATCATATGGAAAATTCTCTAAGCAATTAAACAGATTCACAATAATTTTCCAAGTTAGAGGGATATTTGCAAGATCCCTAATGGTGCTCATTCATAGAGATATGGTGAGAATTTCCCTCTGGATCACCATAAAAAGGAGTTTCTGAAATTTCACAACAGAATCTCAACCCTTCCCCTATAGGACTGATACAAGAAGCATTTGAAATTTACTTTCATTCACACACAGAATATCAACAATCTAGGCATTCATCAGAGAATTCAAAAACAAAAGATCAGAGATTCAACAATTTTGTCAGAAGCTTCTTTGAAAAATCCAATATTTGAGAATTAGTCAGAGAAGCATGTTAACTATCCAATCCTCAAGAGAATTCTGGCTCCATTCCTTAATTAAGGTATCATCAGAAAGCCCCCTGGGCTTTAGTATCTTAGTTTTCTGAAAAAGTATCTTCCCTTTGGCCTTAATAGTATGTCCTTATCTTTTAATATATTTAATATATGTTTAATAATATATTAATATACTGGAAGCATCTATTTAAACATTTATATAGCCTTGGTAAAACCATTTTTATTATGTTTCTCATTGTGCTTCATGTAAAGATCCACATGATAAATTATTCTTAAAATCTTGTGCCAGGAGATGTTTCTCTCTCTAAATTAATATCTAGATTTTCTTTTCATCAAATTCCCCCAAAATAAGACCTAACTGGAAAATAAGCCCTAGGATGATTTTTCAGGATGACATCCCCTGAACATAAGCCCTAATGCATCTTTTGGAGCAAAAATTAATATAAGACCCGGTCTTATTTTCGGGGAAATATAAAACTATGATTCAATATTCTTCACTATCTTTTCTGTTTTGTTTAATAGAAGCTTCAAGGTTAACTTAATTTTTTATTGTGGCTATTGACTAATTTCAAATATCTAGTTTATATTCTCTTTACTCCCTTCTGATTGATTTTGAGTTAATCTTTTTATTGTTAAGCTTTGGTTTAACATAATAAATTGAATCAATCCTTTTTGAAATAGATGAATATAAGTATACTGACCATATGTCCTGGATTTCCAAGGGATATTTTGATTTCAAGTGGCTTTATTCTTTCACTTAAAGATGATGAATTAAAATCTAAATATGTACTTCCACATTCTTATATTTGTAAAATTTTTCATGAAACTAAGTTCACTGACCATTGAAAATTTGAAAGATCCTAGGTCCCAATTTTGTGTTGAGAGGATATGGTTACATAGCTTTATATCATAAACCCAACCTCATTTCAGTGCTCCAGACCCATATTTCCACTGACCATTAGCCATTTCACTTGGATGTTCCCCACATACCTCAAACTCAGCATATCTTTTCTGCCAAACTTAGTGCTCTGTCCTCTGCTTTTTATATCCTGGTTAGTGACAAATTATCCAAACAATTTCTCTTATTGCCCCCACCCATTCAAATCAATCATCAACTCTATCCATTTGATCTTTGAAATGCCTACGGTAATATATGACCTCCTCTCAGTTTCTTCTTTCCCTCTTCTAGTTCACCATTTCTCCCTGGACCCTTCCTATTGCTACCCAATTCTCTTTACCCACTTTTCCAATCAGATCTCTACCCCATCATCTGAGTTTTCTTTCTAACACTGAATTCTGATTATGTCATTTTTTAAAGAAAATTTCACTAATTCCTTCATTATCTATAGAATAAAGTTCAATTTACATAACCAAGGCATATAGTTGTTGTCTCCTACACCAATTTCCACAATTTATTCCTATAACTCAAGTGTTCTCAGCTCTCACCCTTTGTTTATCCCACTTCTTTCCTCCCCCTATCACAACTCTTTTCAAAGACCACCTTCCTCGTAGGTTTGGGAGAAGTTAAAGGTGAGTCAGTGCATACCAGAACTTGCCCTTCTGCTTCTGCTAGAAACTACCTGCTGCTTAGGCCTGTTCAAACCTTCACCTGCTTCCCTAAAGATCATGAAATTCTGGAACAATCATCCCCTCAACTGCTGGTGCCTCCCCGATGTGGACTGCAGCAGAAGGGTGATGCCAAGGGGCCTGCCCTTCTCTGCTATGTCCCATCCTTAAATCCCTCATGATTCTAATATGAGGCTGTTACACGAGTACATGACTGACCTGTATGAATGGTTTGAAGACACTGAGCGAGAACATACAGAATCATCAGGAACAGGGAACAGCTTAGTATTAAATATGTAACATCATTGGTCTTCAAAATCCTTCAATATTTCTGTTTTCCTCTGACATATATTCTAAGACAAAACCTAAACTCACAAAAGCTCCAAATGAAGAGGAAGGAAAACTGATGAAGTACAGTTCAGCACAAATAATGTCATCTAGCTACCAAATAAATTATTCATGGTAGCTATTTATATGGTGTAATTCCTATACTTAACCTGACAAAATGCTGACGAGCTCGTCTTTCTACTATATTTTCCTCAGTCAACTTATTCAAGTCTGAGAAAAAGAGATAAGAGAACAGTGGACTCTCTCTCTCTCTCTCTCTCTCTCTCTCTCTCTCTCTCTCTCCTCTTAGAAATTATTTAGATTATGCTTGTTATTCTAAGTTCTAGACAAAAATATTAAATTATTATATTTACAGGAAGGAGAGTCTCATCTATGTGGCTCCTTTAAAGTATGAGAGTATAAATGTAATTAGAGGACAAACTGGGTCATCCAACCCAGCTTTATTATTTCATGAATCACTGAATCATAGACCTGGCAGGGACCTTGACAGCCACCTTCCTACACTCAGCAAGAAGATATTAGCTCTACCAGACAACCACCAATCCCATTTTTATCGCTGCATTGAGAAGTTTCCACATTTTGCGTTATAACTCACTCCAGTGTAATAATCCTGGATATCAAGTAGTCTTCCTGATGGGTAACTGAGTTCTTCATGTTGCTTTCTTGTCTTCTTATATTAGCACAGGGAGGTCAAGATAATTAATTCACAGTTTGTTCTTTTCTCCAATGAAAATTTATTTTGTTTTCTGGTTTCAAAACTTTTTCATAATCATAGCACAGTTAAGTGCATGGACTCAAATCCACAACTTGGATGTGTGACCTTGGGGAAACTTTAAACCTCTCTGTGTCTCAGTTTCATCATCAATAATATGGAGGTAATAATAGTACCTACCTTATACGTCTTACGAGGATTAAATTAAATGAGTTAATATCTGTAAATTCCTTGAATCCATATTGGTGTATAGAGTTGCAAAAATGGTTGTTAAAAAGTAAAAACACATTTAGAAAATAAAAAAAGAAAGAAAATTTAGAAAATTCAACAAAAGAGACAAATAACCAATACCCTTACTCTAGAGATAACTGCTTACATTTTAATGTTTCCTTCTTGTTTTATGTAAATAAATCACTTATATAGCACATAATTGGGATGATACTATATTTGAGAAAAGGTTCTGTATCATCAACTTCTTCACTCAATGTTACTTTATGAGCATTTTTCCATATCCTTAAAAATCTTTGAAAATTTTGTTTAGTGGTTTTACAGCTATCTATTTTATGAGCCATTTCAGCAATCTTCTATTGTTGAGTTATGAGTTTTCAGTATTTCACTCTTTTAGCTAATACAGCAATAAACATCTTTGTAAATAAACTTTCATCCATCCTCTTGAATATTTCTATGCTAAGTTTTCTGGAAGTGGGATACTAGAATAAAGGATATTTTGAAGACTCCAGGTGCATGCAGTTAATTTGTGTTCCAAAAAGAAATGTATTAATTGAAACTCTTATGAAATAATGTATGAGATAGCATCTTTCAAGGCAACACTAAAAATTGCTTTACAAAAGGAAAAAAAAAATTCCCAATTTGATGATAAAGACTATGTCAGTTTCTTTTTTTTTAATCTGTATTTTTGATTCCGTAAGGGCGACTGTTTCTGCATATCCACGTTAAAAACTAGTGAATTTTTATTGAGTTATGCCTTAGTCTTTGGCTGTGCAAGTGGAATTCATTGTTCTTTGATGTTTTCCTTTCAGTTTCTAACTTGAATCTACTTTGTGGCTCTCCTCTAGAGGGTTTTTCCTTCCTTTAGCTCTCTTCTTATCCTGGTTCCCAAGATAAGAGGCTACTTTAATAGTGGGGGCAGACCAGTTTTATTGGGCATAATGGGAGAATTCATCATGTTCTTATTTATGCAAAGTCATGAATAATCACCAAGTAGCTGGTATGAGTTAACACTGATCCTAGGTACTATGGAGGTAAAGAGGGGCCTTGCCCTCCCAGAGTCTAAGGTCTTATTGGAAAGAAAAGTCTAATGCATGAATCAATTAGTAATCAGTATAAGGCAACCACCACTGAGTGAACTGTGGAATACAAATACTAAGTGCTATGTTCACTTAAAGAAGGGAGAGATCAATGATGATGTGAGTAACTGTCAACGAGCTTGGCCTTGGCAGAGGGAAGAACAGGCAATTCAGGTAAAAAGAACCACAGAGTAAATGGCAGCCTTTGAAAGATACAAAGACCATGGATTTTTGTGTCAGACCTGGATGGCAAATTTCAGTTCCACCATTTATTAGCTTTCATCTTAAGCAGCTGTATTAACCACTCAAATCCTGGGTTTGAATCCAAACTCTGCCACTTATGAGCTGTGGGACAAAGCTAATAATTTGAGCAAGCTAACAATGTCTGTGGTAAATCCAACTTTGCTCGTGAAAAGCCCTAGAACAATCAGAGTACCTACCTCGCAGGCCTGTTGTGGATTAAATGAATAAATATGGAAGTGGGGCTTGGCACATTATAAGCACTCAGTAGTCAATAGTTTTCATCATTAACCTATTTAGGCATCAATTCAGTAAATACAGTAAGTCATTTGCTAATATGATATGCTAATGATTCTCCATAATAGATAACTGTGGGTGTTTTAATTGAGAATTGGATATACTTATCATTGCAAAGAAGAGAAAGAGACTGGAATTGGAGGTTTTCTCCCAAATCATGATGCAAATTTTATATTTTGAAATGGAGTTCTTGGCTCTTCCCTCAATGTCAATTTATTGTTCATTATAACCCATATCCATAGACCTATGTCCCATTCCATTTGGACTTAAGAGCCTGATTTTTCTCTGCAAGGCTCAAAGTCAGCTCTGACTGTTTAAAGATCAAATTTAATATTCTTATTAATATATCCCATATAAAAGACGTAATTAACATTTCTAAAAATGATAATGTTAATTAAGTAAAGGAGTTCATTAAAGTACCAATTAAGTAAAGAAGTACCATATTAACACCACCAAAGAGGAGGAGGGATTTAGAAAAATCAAAATACTGAATGTGGGTGGAGGTTTTAAAACAAATACACACCTTTTTTGACACCCCTCCCTTGGTAAGGGGGAAGCTAGTTTCCCTCTCCTTGAATGTGGGCTGGACTTGGTGACTATATAGAGTGTGGTAAAAATGACAGAGTTGGACTTCTGAAACTGGCCATAAAAAGTTTTTTACCATCCTCCTTTCTATCTAGGATCATTCTCTCTCTCTTTTGGGGAACCCAGCAGCCATGTTTTGGAGAACCAATAGGAAATAGATAGATAGAGATAGAGATAGAGATAGAGATAGAGATAGAGATAGAGATAGAGATAGAGATAGAGATAGAGATAGAGATAGAGAGAGAGAGAGAGAGAGAGAGAGAGAGAGAGAGAGATTATAGATATACCGCGTTTCCCTGAAAATAAGACCTAACTGGAAAATAAGCCCTAGCATGATTTTTTTCAGGATGACATCCCCTGAACATAAGTCCTAATGAGTCTTTTGGAGCAAAAATTAATATAAGACCTGGTCTTATTTTCAGGGAAACATGGTAGATAGTGATATGGATATAGGGATAGGGACAGGTATAGATTACAGTTATAGATGTAGATATAGGTAAAGATATGGGTATAGATATTTTAAAAGAGACTTATTATGAGGGATTGGCTCACACAATTATAGAGGACGAGAAATCCAATGACCTGCCAACTGCAAACTGGATGTCAAGATACATCTCGTGGTGTTGTTCTAGTCTAAACCCAAAGGCCTTTGAACCAGAGGAGCCAATGGTTTAAGTCCCAGTCCGAGTCCGAGTCCGAGTCCGAGTCTGAGTCTGAGTCTGAGTCTGAGTCTGAAGGCCCAAAAAGCTAGAGTCTGAAGCTGAGTCTGAAGACCCAAAAAGCAGTGTCCGAGGGTAGGAGAAAATGGATGTCCCAGCTTAAGTAGAGAGCACATTTGCCCCTCCTCTACCCTTTGGTTTTATTGAGGCCCTCAACATATTAGATGATGCCCACCCACATTGGTGACAGCAATCTTTTTTACACGTTCTCCCCATTCAAAAGTTAATCTCTCCTAGAAACATCCTTATAGGCACATCCAGAAATAATGTCCTACCAACTATATGGGCATCACTTAGCCCAGTCAAGTTGACACATAAAATTAACTATCAGCTTCATCCCCCCAACCAGATTGGGGAGGGAAGTGAATAAAGGTATGTAGCTTTCTCAATTACTTCAGCCAGGAAGTGACACACATCACTTTGCTCACATTCCATTGGTACAAATTAGTCATTTGGCCCCACCTCAATGAAAAGGGAGCTGGGAAATGTAGTCCCTAGCACAGCCACTGTGTTCTAGCAACAATTCTACACAAAGGAAATGGGGCCTGATCTTTGGTGGATTTGCTATGGTGTATCCCCTTCTCACACAGAGCATACTCAGCACCCAGCATGGAAGACTCAAAGATCCATCCAGATATTGCCTCCAGCTCCAAGTCCAAGAACTCCAGAATGTGCAGTCTTCTTCACAAGGTCTGCATGTCTCTTTTTGCAATCTGAAAAACTATAAATGAGAAAGACAAGTTATACCTCATACATAATATAAAATGATAGAACAGGGACATGCAAACCACAGCCATCATTGATCCATAGACATGCTGAAACTCTGTCAGGCTGGCATTATTCAGTCCTTCTGTCCTAGGGGTGTGGTAAATTCCTTGACTAGGCTCTGTTCTGCTTTCTAGAAGAAACTGATTTGTTCACTGTTCCTAGGCCCCTGTTCAAGGTTCTGGGCGTTACCTCCTTGACTTTTATCTTCCACAGCCACATCTAAAATGAATATTCAGGAGTTTGCCTTCCCTGGGGGTCTGTATATATTTCAGGCCTGCTTTCTACAATTTTTGGGGCCCAAGTATTGCTTTTCAGGCTCAAATGGTCAAAGGCTTCCTTGGCAATGAAATTCCTTCAGAAACTTAGGCTTTCTGTGATACTTGCTTTCATCAGTTTCAGGTGCCAATAACTACACTCAAAATTTTCCTGCCTCCAGCCTGAATTATTCCCTTGCTTCTTAACCCCTATCTTCTTTTAATCAGTTTAATGATGGTTCTTTTGAGATTATCCAAAACAGCTATGCCCTTAATGTTATCTTTTGACATAAGGCTGTCTCCTTAGTGAACCTTTGTCTTTCTTTCCTTTTTTTTTTTTTTCATAATCCTATCATCACTTTATGAAATATTTTTTTTTTCATTTTTACATAACAGTAGTAACAAGATGGCAACAATTTGGAATTCTTATTCATGGAACAATTATAAACATTTCTCATGGTGTTAAATTTCATAAATATAACTTTAGTGCTATATAATACTCCCAGAAGTTGATAATTTGCAATTTATCTTAATCCTTTTTTTTTTTAATTTATTGGGGTGACAATTGTTAGTAAAATTACATAGATTTCAGGTGTACAATTCTGTATTACATCATCTATAAATCCCATTGTGTGTTCACCACCCAGAGTCAGTTCTCCTTCCATCACCATATATTTGATCCCCCTTTACCCTCATCTCCCACCCCCCACCCCACTTACCCTCTGGTAACCACTAAACTATTGTCTGTGTCTATGAGTTTCTGTTTCTCATTTGTTTGTCTTGTTCTTTTGTTGTTTTTGGTTTATATACCACATATCAGTGAAATCATATGGTTCTCTGCTTTCTCTGTCTGACTTATTTCACTCAGCATTACACTCTCAAGATCCATCCATGTTGTCACAAATGTTCCTATATCATCTTTTCTTACCGCCGAATAGTATTCCATTGTGTATATATACCACAACTTCTTTATCCATTCATCTATCGAAGGACATTTTGGTTGTTTCCATGTCTTGGCCACCGTAAACAAAGCTGCAATGAACATTGGAGCACACATGTCTTTATGTAACTTTGTCTTTCAAGATCTCTCTCGACCTCATTTCTGCTGCTTGGATCTAGCCCTAGTCTCTCCCAATCCCCATTTATTTTGCTTTCAATCAGGGAATTCCTTCCTAAACTCATCATTTGTTTGAGGTATGGTTTAAGGCAGGTCCTGGCTTCACCCTCTTCCTTCTCTGGTGCCCGGGTTTCCCTGCTGTGGATCTGCTCAGCAGCAGGGGCATGGGTGACTGTGCCATTTAAGTATCAGGGAAAATGAGTTCAATTTCAGCAATTGTCCTTAATGTCATCTGTATTCCAGAGCAGTTAATTTTGCTAATTTGGCAGAATGTGGGCAAGGTTAAATAAAATTCAAAGGTAAATTCAATATAAGCACACAAACTCTTTGGTGTTGATAAATGGGTGTGCTCACTGAGAATCTTTTCAGTTTAACATATGAATGGGAAGGAAGGAAGGAAGGAAGGAAGGAAGGAAGGAAGGAAGGAAGGAAGGAAGGAAGGAAGGAAGGAAGGAAGGAAGGAAGGAAGGAAGGAAGGAAGGAAGGAAGGAAGGAAGGAAGGAAGGAAGGAAGGAAGGAAGGAAGGAAGGAAGGAAGGAAGGAAGGAAGGAAGGAAGGAAGGAAGGAAGGAAGGAAGGAAGGAAGGAAGGAAGGAAGGAAGGAAGGAAGGAAGGAAGGAAGGAAGGAAGGAAGGAAGGAAGGAAGGAAGGAAGGAAGGAAGGAAGGAAGGAAGGAAGGAAGGAAGGAAGGAAGGAAGGAAGGAAGGAAGGAAGGAAGGAAGGAAGGAAGGAAGGAAGGAAGGAAGGAAGGAAGGAAGGAAGGAAGGAAGGAAGGAAGGAAGGAAGGAAGGAAGGAAGGAAGGAAGGAAGGAAGGAAGGAAGGAAGGAAGGAAGGAAGGAAGGAAGGAAGGAAGGAAGGAAGGAAGGAAGGAAGGAAGGAAGGAAGGAAGGAAGGAAGGAAGGAAGGAAGGAAGGAAGGAAGGACATCCAACCAAATAAAAGCATTTTGTTGGACTTTTCTATGGCAAAAATCTTTTATTGAAAAGATAAGTGAATTTTCTGTCACATAGCAAATGATTGGAGCTATGGCTATTCAAAGTCTGGAGGATTATGGTACAAGATATTAGCACGTTGTACCTCAAAATTAAGCAAAAGACAGTTCTCTAGATTGATTTTCTGTCTCATGAAGGGAAATATAATTTTCTTTCTTGGACATATCTATGATGGTGGACATAAGAGGCCTTCAACAGAATGGTTTCCACACAGATGATGATGATGATAGTGGTGATGATGAAGAGGGAGAGAAGGGCAGAAAAGGAAGATGAGGAGGAGGATAAAAAGAGGAATGAGAGAAGGGAAAGAAGAGGAAGAAAGAGGAGGAGGCAGAGGAGGAGGCAGAGGAGGAGGAAAAAGAGATGATTTATGATCATGATGATGGCCCAGTATAGTTATTTGTCAGTCAGTAGTACTTACACGTGATCAATGTGAACGTAGCTCCCAAACCCAGGTTCTGCTGTTACAAAGCAACCACTTAAGACAATGGTGGATCTTGATAGAATACCACACAGGGTTCTCTCTCATCCTTGATCTCACTTATCTTATTTAAGTTTCATCAGAGTAGTGCAAAGCAAACAGAATGATCCTTATTTTACAGATGGAGAAACTATGGCTCAGAGGACTTCACAATAGAGGAGCAGGCATTCAAACTTCAAGTCATTTGTTTTCCTGGTTCTGAAGCCATTATTATACCTGTCATATAGTAATCACTCAAATATGACTTTTTTCCATCTTTAGTTTCCTTCTGGAGACTACATAAATCCTATGAGAACTATTGTGCACGTAGGAAGAATAACTACTTTTTATTTTCAGCTCCAAGGAAAAGTGTTAGCATAGGGCTTATCTGAATCTCAGTGGGGGCAGTGAGTAGGATAGCTGTGAGTTTTGATAGATTTAATTCGGTTTTATATTTGAGAAATGGCTATATTATCCAAAAGCAAAATATTAGTGTGATTTCCTTATAGAGTTTTGTATTTCTCAAATCTCATGACTCTTATTTTATAAAATGATAAATGCAAAATAAGTGAGCTAGTATAAATTTATTTATTTATTTATTTGCAAGAAGGGTAATAATATTCCTTCTAACCTGGATAAATGAGATTTTAGTGAAGCAGTCCTAGGTTTCAATCCTTTCTCCACTGCTTATTAGTTGTGTAACTTTGCCTAGTCATCTACAATTCATGAGCTTTAGCTTTTCATTCTTTAAATTCAGATAATAATACTTGTCTTGCAGGAATGTTCTGAGAATTAAATGAGTAAGGTATAAATTGAATACATAGTAAGGGCTTAAGAACGTACGACCTCCTGCCCATGAGTTAAAAACATTGGTATTGGCTTATTTTAATCTCCCAATTTTTATGATAAAATAATACAACAAAACCATGTAGGTTATCTTATGGGAAATTTCAATCACTTCCCTATTTAAGTATTTTTAGTACAGAGCTACTAAATTGGGCTTTTTTTCTGGAGAGTTTTCAGAATAGTTGTTTGTTTTGCCCTCAGTACAAAAGTGTTAAAAATAAACTGATTACGGGGTCATTGCAAGAGAATGCAAGAAGTTTTATGTTCATTGATACACAATGTGCTTTAACATCACAAAGACCTTAGAAATTGTGGCAGTCAGTAGTGTCATCTTCCAAACAGTCCTAATTCTCCCCATTTTAGGGCACATGATGGAACTGTGTTTTCTGGCTTGAGTGGGACTGTGTAACTAGTGCTGGCTAACAAGTTGTGAGGAGAAGCAGTGCCTCTTCCAGACTTTTCAGACTCTTTTTCCCTGTATCTTGACAACCAGCAACATTTGAAAAGGTAGCTGCATTAGATTGAGTTTCTGAGAGCCTCCCTGCTGACCTGTAAGGGTCATGTAGCCAGAGACTGGAAGTGTAGCAGCATTATGTAGCTCATTATGAATGATCAGAGGTGGTTAAAAGAAAAAGAAAAAGGGGCTAGAAAAAATATGTATTAAAAAACTAGATTTTATTTCTTTATGGTAGATAAAAATCCTTGATCCAATTTTTGTTTTAAATAAGTGGAGCAATATATGGGGCCTCACTTCAAATTGTCCCTTTAGACTTCTCAACCTTGATAGCACTAACACATAATAAGGATACAATTCAACTTAATAATATAGATTCTGATTTATCCCTCCAATGAAAATGGAGATCAAAATTAGATTAAGAGAAGTTTTAAAGCAGGGGCATAAGCTAATTCGATATTTCTTTCTCACCTAAAATATTTCTAGATTTTTAGATAGTGTTTTCTACATTACCTATTTATATATTTTTTTCCACCTTGTGGAATTCACAGTCTAAGTTCAATAGTGAGCAATTTAGAGAAACCCAAATAGCTTTGACTATTTCATTTTTCCTATAAACTAAAAAAGTAAGGCATAGTTTATATTGTTCAATGGTAGGTAGCAAAAAGAGTGTTATACTTGAATTGGGGGTAAACGTCACTTTTACTTTTTTTTTAGAAACATAATTTCAAATATAATTTTAAAAGACCAAATCAGCATCACAGGTTCAGATTTCAAGAAAATTTAACAAACACAATAAAATATCTTAATAAATAGTTTTATTTTAAAATGATATGACACACTTGCTATTAACACATAAGGCATCGAATGCCCTAAGGAAAAGCCCATAACCTTAATACCTGCCCTTTTACAGTATCAAATAACACATAATCAGCATCAAATTATTTTTCTTATATGGCCAAGTAAAATTAAAAGCACGATGAAAACCACAAAGTAAAAACTCTCAGTGTACTATATAGTAATCACCCATCTTCACATTCTTGTATGACACATTTGGAGCCTGGCTAGGCAGCATCAAGATGGCAATGGGAAAATAAGGCTGGTGGTTCCTGAAACACAAGCGAGTTACTAAAACTTGGAGCCATATTTCCCTGAAATAAAATAATAATTCATGATAAAATAATTTCTAAATATGCCACATTCTTATGAGCCAGAAATGGAGATTTTAAAAAAATAAATCAAACATTTGAGGGAGGCTGAACAACCAAAACGGATCTACATAACTATGGCGTCTCATTCTGAGGTTGATTCCAAATTCTTCATTCACGGCCTGTGAAAGACTTCTCTTGTCGTTCAAGTCAACATTAAGGCATGCCAAATTTCCTATGCGAACATTATTCTAACAATAGCTTTGGATATTACAGTTCTATAATTATAAAATATTTTCCTCAGGCATACACAGACTTGAGTGTACATAAACTTCACACTAACAACATAAACCACAGGTACGCTCTTAAGTATAAGCCACAGACTTTTGAAATCAATTTGCCATATTTAAAAGAACATCTTTTTACAGTGTCAGTGCACGAGTCAGGCAAATTATTTTCCAAGGCTTATGCCCATAAAAGTTGGAAGGAGAGAGTATTATAGTTCTATGAACCATAAAATGATGTAGCTGAGAATCAGCTGAAAGAAAACGATGTGTTAATTCTCTTTGTTGTGAACCGTTTTATACGGGGAAAAGCCAGTGAGACTTCATTTTAATTCTTCTCATTCGTTATGTCCAATTCTAGGAAACGTTAAACCCCATTACAGAGAACTGTAAGAATCTGCTTTATTCCTTTGTCACAGTGGAATCTAGTTGGTGGTATTAAATCTTGCTGAGTAGGTGAACCACTGGTGAAGGTTGTGAATCTCTTTTGTCAGACCACAATTTTGTGGTAGCAGTAATTGCGGCAATGGACTCTGACCTTCAGATTGAAACACCTTCCTCTAATAGATACATAAAACATTTTTTTCTTTAACTTTAGATGATTAATCCCAGTAAGGTTTTGCATGTGCCTGTCACAGCACATGTGAAAGATGAAAGCTGAAATGTTCAAGTACTCATGCCTAGAATTTTTGCCTATCACAGAGAAGGCACAAAATGTAGAGTCACTTGTGTTCAGACCCTTAATTCCTGATATTCAACTGGCATAGTGTTCACTCACTTATCCTGACACCCGGAGGCAAAGGAATGGCACAAATGAATTTGAAGGCCTGTGTCTTTGTCTAAATTAGTTCCGCAAAGGACATGTGCCAGCATTGGTCCAACTGGGTCCCTAAAACAAATAAGTATGAGAGGGATGGACTCAGATATTTTAAGCAGAGAGCAAAGCATGTGATACTGATATCAAGGCAGTGTCTAGGTAGGCCAGAATCAAGGGGTATAGCAGTCATGTGAGTAAAAGCACCCACAGCCCCCAAGAACTTCCTGTACTCCTTCCTCTAAACTACAAATCAGTTGTGAAATGGGCAACCTGGAGAAAAGACATTCTTCTTATGAAGGGCCCAGTACACCCTACAGTCAGCTTCAGGAGCTCCAAATGGCTGGAAGGGTCACACAACATTGCAAAGAAAACGCTACAGCTCTGCTACAAACAGTTTAAGGTGCCGTAAAAAGGAATAGTTTAATAAAGTCATTAGAAGGATTAAACTGTCCATTATCAGCATGGAGATCCTAGAAGTGATGGAGAAACACAGCTTTCTTTCTGGTACTCACCCCATTGGGCTGCATTGAACAATGAACTCCTTTCTCTTAAGATGAGGAAGGTGACTCAGTTTAGTTTTCTGAAACCTGGTAAATAAGTTAAAGACCTAAACTACAGACCTTCGAAAAGGAGTTTTGCTTTTCCAGGTCTAGCAATAAAAACTCTCATCGATAACAACCAGCACCATGCTGAAAAGAGAGCTCTAGGATCATAAATCTTCAAGACCAACACCATAGCTATCGTCTATTCGGTGTCTATAACATTTATCACGGGACTGCTAAATCAATATTTAGAGCCCCCCAAAATTCTCTTTGTCAGATTGGGAACAACAGTGTCTAAAGTTCAGCGTTTTTCGTTACTTTAAATTCACATAAACTTCATCTTGAATTCAGGCACTGATAGGAAGGACTAGGGCTACACAATCAAAATCCTGTGGAAAAGCTGATTCAGACAGTTACCTGATTCTGTCAACACAGCACGAAAGGAGACATCCAGATGATTTTCTGAATCGGATCCTTTCGGTGTAATAGTCTGCCCTCATATGATTAGAACCTTGAAAGAGCGTGCTTTATAAATTTAAACAGATTTTTAAAATGTTGAAATAAGCATTTACATACTATATTTCAATTTTAAAATTTTAAGGAAGGAAATACATTCTGACGTGTTAAGTCTTTTTTCCCCCGGAATATTTTCTTTTCCTAATATATCTATAACTACTATATCTATCCTTTAGATACCATCAGAACTATATATCATTTGGTAGCCCTGCAAGGTTTATTAAACGCTTCCAAATGAAAAGCTTTAGCTTTTTCTTCTTGATCATCAGTTTTTAGAATTGAAACATCTTCTTAATACTTGATTCTCAAATTTGTCTGAAAATAAGCTGAAAATCAGGCCACACAATTAATTCCGTTTAGTCTCTGATTTGGCTAATTAATTTTGTTTCATAAATAAATAAAAATAAACTTAGCTGATCCCACTTAGCTTCTATGAATAAACACATATATTTAAAATGTATTAATAAACAACAACAACAACAACAAAACCCACAGCTCAGACCTACTCATCAGCCAAGCAGGAGATCGTACCCTGATTGGCTCAATGTCGTCTAAAGAGGGTCCTCAAGCAGACTAGAAGCTGACAATTTACAAACCTTCAGAATATGAGATTTCTACCACTGGTAAGCTGGCCTCAACACAAACCACAAAATGACATGAGAGTCACAGTAAAACAAAAAGTTTGTTCAAAAAGCACAAAGAACAGCAATAGAAAAAAGAAATCACATGTATATTGTCCCCATTCTTTCTGAATCAATAATAGTATATTCTGTAGGGTACCGATCTCCATCTAGCTTCCTCTGATGTCCATGTAATTTCTCATTTTTACCTTTCCCATACCTGTCCTCTCTATTTTCACTATCCTCTGATCCTCTCTTTGTGTTTCACCTTGACCTTGAGTGACACACTGCATACCTAATTCATCGCATGGATCTCTGACACCCACAAGCACTCATTCACCTACATATCCTGACTCACACACACACTAGCCAACGTCAACCACGTATTTCAGAGTCCTCAATAGCAACGAAAACTTCAGGCATTAGAATTAGGCTTCAGAATCTACAAAGAAATCACTTTCTCACTTCCCCATGCCTTCCCTCCCACCCCAATTCCCAGCTCCAGTCCTCTTTTAAGAATGACATCATGGGTTGTGGTAACACCAGTGATTGTGGTAACACAGTAATGGAAGTTCAAACAAATCCTCCAACATGAGTTTGGGAACAACTCAAGGAACAGTTGCAAAATGCAAGGTATTTCTGAGGCTGCATTCCCCACCCCCTTCCTGAACTATTAGCATACGGAGATGGTGTGTTAGTGTGGACACTGGGTATGTGTTTTGCACAGTTGTGACCACATAGCCCATCATCCCTCTCATAGAGCAAGAGTTTGAACTTCATGAGGCAAGAGCTCAGAGTTACTAGATAGGGCGGGGATAGAAGGAGGGCAGAATGATACCTAGACCATGGTGAGGAGTGCAGTTCCCACTGAGCCAGTGTGTTTAATCACCCCCTCTCTCTCTCTTTCCCCTCCACACCTCCCCACCATTTTAATTTTTTGGCTATGGGTTTAAGGACTGCTGCCATCCTGGGGCAGTACCTTGTTACTTGGCCTACAGCAAGTGATACTGACTTCTAGGCACCGTCCCCAAGTCTAGCTGCTATTCTATTAGAAGTTTTCTCCAAACAACAACAAATTGTCACCTAGGAGTATGTCTGAGCCAATGACTCACGCCTGCCTAGATGTTCAGATGTCTGGAAATATATTAAAACTATGTTACACATTGCCTCTCTGGTGAGAGAATGAGGAAAAACTTCAAGAGCATGGATAACCAGTATGATGGCTAAACCACAAACAGAAAATGAAATTTCTATCTGCTACTCATTTTACTTCATCTAGAAAATGGGTATGCGACACTGACTAATATCTGGTACTACCACTATGGGTTAAATTCAGATTGGTCTTACAATGATTTTATAATTTTCTTTTACTAGAAAGTTTATTGTAATGACTTAGTTAGTACTTCTGAGTACAGGAATAATTTTAAATGTAATGCGATTTTATAGTTTTTTAAAAATAACCAATGCCCCAAGTTTCAAAATATTCAAATTCAAAACACTGTATTTTAGTGTTTAGACAAATTATAAGAAGAAAAACTTTAGCAAGATAATAGATAAGAACCTTTGAGAATTAAATATAAGCCTTATTACCTGATTAGTAATTACATTCTTTTTCACAAAATATATTACTATGATTGATCTGATTGTGTATGAGACTCCTAGTGTCCAAAAAATAATATCCCATATCTTGTAAAAGAAATCATTTGTACACTGGGTTGTTAGAAATATTTTGCTATAGAAGCTGAAGCTGATGGTCATTACAGATTAACTAGTCTCAGCTCTTTAGTAGGACTTGTATAGCTGGTTGTGGTTTCTTAATGCTTCTTGCATGACTTTTCTTCTGAATAATAATAAAAAAATAAAAATAAAAATAAAAACATGGAGAACAAAAACACTAACAGGCTGTTGGTTTGGGAAATGAACTTTTCTTGTCAGGAAAACAAACTGCACTGTTAATTTTAAGAAATATGGTTTGTTTTTCTCTGTTGTTTCATATAAAATGCCAAGGTAGACTCTCAAGAAGCTCACAACCAGAGTTAACTCTGTACAGCGAGAGCATCTTCCTCTACCAAGGATAGTTCCAGGGTGTTTTCATTAGTGCTGGTTTTCATCCTGAAGTTGAAAGAACCGTAGAGTTTTGCAGACTCTTTGGAAGAGGCAAACCTGTTGCGACGATACAGCTCCCCCTTCCACATAGACATCATCAGCAAACAGGACAGAACGACCCCCCCAAGCGTAAGCAGGCAGAGCCCAGCAATCACACACCGGTCCAGGTGTGCCCCCAGCCTTGCGCTCTCCTTCTCCAGGCGTTCCATCTCCCTGGCAGCCACGGTGTTGGGATCCGCAGTCACTTCCCGTGGGACAACGTAAGAGATGATCACCAGCAAGATGCCAGTGACCAAGAACAAGATGGCGCTGATGAAACCATAGTCCACTGACTTCCCTGCAGATGTGGCTTCCGAACTTGTGTCGTCTTCATCTTCGGATATCAAGGATATGGCAGCCTCATGCGACCACTCATCTGGATTTCCCCAGCCAAGATCTCCCAAGTGGTTACTCCCTTTTGCTGAAGGGGAGCTCCGGTTCCTCTGCTCCAAGTTCACATTCTCGTCCACATAGGTAAAAGAAGTTTCTAATTCCTGGCTGCAGCAATTGCAGACTTGCCGTTCTGCTGTTATGTGGTGGTACCCTGAGTTGAGCGGTACTGGTGGGAAGGAGCCTGGCTGAATAACACTGTCTTGCAGAGGGGAGGAGGAGGATGCTAGAGAAGGGCTACGTTTAGACTCTCCCATCTCCGCTGCTCCTGGTGGCGATGTGCAGTGTCTCTGGCAGCAGAGAGCAGCTTTGGTGGCTGCTGCATCTGCCTGGTCAGCGGGAGGCCCCCCGGGACTCCAGTCCACAGCATCGCACAGGCCTACCTGGCTGCTCTCCTTTGCAATGTATTGGAGCTCCATAGGAGCTAGTCAGACATCCCCCTGCTGCTTCCAGAAATTTTGCCAATAGCAACCCAGTTAGAAAAGAATCCAGCAGGAGCTAAGGCTGCACCGCCAGCAGTGCTGCTTCAGAGGCCCACATTGCCTCTGCAGACACAGCTGTTGACACTTTGGCACCAGGTCCTCCTAAAAGGGGTAAAAGAAAGGCAAGGATACCTAGTGTCAGGAAAGTGTGAAAAGGGAAAATCTTCTGACTTATCGCAGGAAGTAACACTGGGAAACGTAGGTCAGGGTAGAAAAGGAGCACGGAGGAGGTGGCAGTGTCTCTGAAGAAAGAATTGTCGTCACCAACCCAAATTTATCCAGGGACTCACACATTCCTGTGACAGGAGCCCTCAATGAGAAGACAGGTTTCCTGTATAAAGATACAAATGAGAAAGGCAGGGACCTTTTTTAGCAGAGCTGTAGATTTTCTGGAGAAGCTAGGGAAGCACAGACTTCTCAACAATTTGATTAAATTGTGTTTACACTCTCTTTAGCTCAGAACGGATTCTAATACAGACTAGCTTTAGAGCATCACCATGGGTGAATGAATATGTTACTATCAGTTGGGCTCTACTAGAGCTGGAACTAAGCATTTTGACTGGGTAGCTCGGAAGAGGGTGAAAGACAGCAAGCTTAGTCAGCCACCTCTCCTAACCTTACACTACATACATCCAATGACCCTAGTCACAGTATTTACAAGACCCTATGCTTGCTCATTTGCTTCCATTTTTAGCCCATCCCATTGTTGCTACATGATGGCAGCATGTTCTGGACCTGGAGCATATAGATGACACGTCTCATTATGTGATCCCTGCAAAGGCTGTATTTTGCCGTGTATAATGCACTCCTGTCCATAATGCGCACCCGGTTTTTGGCCCAAACTTTCAGGGAAAAACATCTTTCATTTTAATTTTTTAATTCAAATTTTTATTAGTTTACATTTAGGTGCTTACATTTAGGTGTTTTTTGTATTATAATGGAACTTTAGCATTTAGTTTTTAACATATAGTATGAGAAATTTTATGCAACAAATAATTACAAAACACAAAAACAGATACAAGGTACAAGAAGTTTTATGTACTGGTAACAAATTTACGGTATTTATACATCATAGACCGCCAAGAACTCTTTGTTGTCAGTTGCAAGTTCGTTGTAAGTTTAACAAAACCGATTATCGTATTCCAGGGTATTTTGCATATGGATATCGTTATTGATTTCTAGAGTCACACTTTTAACTCATAAGCATAAATAAAATAATTAAAAACATTTCTATAGATAGGGAATCAGTACTGCCCATGTAGAATGTGCATCTTTATTTTTCCCTTACAAATTTGGGCAAAAAAGTGAGCATTAAAAACAGCAAAACATCATACTATGGGCCAGCCCACTCCTACACACACACACACACACACACACACACACACACACACACACACACACACACCTGCCTGCTCCAGGTACAGATCAGCTAACCAGGTCTGCATGGGTCTGAGTTCTCCCTCTGCACACTTTGCTAACACATGTGCACAGGAAATTGACCATCCAGAAGTTTTTACAAAGCCAATTTAGAAGTAAACTGACAATAAAAGACAAATTAGAAACCCACAGAGCTATCGTTCTATTGAGGCAAATAGGTGAGAAGCTATTTCCAGGGTTACCTCTGGTGCTCTGTATCCATGACACTCCTTCACCCCCAGTGCAGAGTGGGACCTTCCTGGGGTAGAACTTTAAGTTGAGCAGAAAACCACTTACCCATCTTTCTCTGCCTCTGACATCTTTCTGAGGAATAAAAATTCAAACAAGGGCCCCTTTTATTTTGCTTCCAAGTCCAGGGTAATAACTGATTTAAGCCATGGCTTAGGGTTTATTATGATTCAAAATCCACAGCTCCAACAGCTGGTAACCCACACAAAAGCACAGGTAAAACTCATCTAAGGTCGACCTGGTAACTCACTTAAAATATGGGGGCAGGGAATCCATATGCTTTCTGCTCTACATTAGAGTTTTGTGGGTTTTTTTAATCCACTTTTTTTCCTATTATTGGAGTTCCTCTGCAGCTAAAACAGAAAACAAAACAAACACATTTTAAAAAACAAAAACGGAACACCAAGCGCAGGAAAACCACAACTGAACCAAAGCTTTTCCCCTTAGCAAGTGGACAGACTCTTACTGCAGGATCCCTCAGTGAACGAACCGATGGCAACGGGTTTGATCAATTACTGAAATGAGAAATCATCTCGCTGGTCCCTCAGACATTAGGCGCTCTGATTAACCGTTAGCACAATTAATTCATCACACTGGACTACTCTGGATAAAATCGGCAGAGACCCTTACGGGACTTCCAATTTACAACAAAGAGGGAGAGAAATCTCCACTTAATTCCCTTTTCCTACGTCTATCTTTTATTTAAGAGAGACTCTGCTTGTTTCATAGGTGATATACTAGCTGCACAGTCGATTTCCTTTGCAGCTGTGATTAGAGGCTTCCATCCTTCGTGGAGAATAATCCCAGGGGACCAGCTAAAGGCTCTTGCCTTCCGTCCCTTCCCTCTCTTCTGTCTGGTTTATTTAAGAAGACAGTTAATAAAATTGCACCTCAAAGCGAAGGGGAAAGCACTTTGCCCATTCGCCTGCCATCAATTAAAAGCATTAATATTTGCACTGCAACTAACTGACCAAGCGAGGCTGGTCTGGGGGAGGTGACCGCGGGATCCGTCCTGCGCGCGCCGTGCGGAGAGGGCGCGCGGCAAGCACCGGGCAGCAGTGTCCCCCGCGATATCAATCAATTCATTCCGGGTGAACTCGTGCCCGCTAGAGACTCTCCGAATCGGGCTGCGTTCCCCGAGTACCCCGAGGCTAGGCAGGCACCGAGGGTAGGGAGTAGGAACGCGCTCCCCTGCTCCGCCGGGCTCCCGGGTCTCTCCGTCGTCCAGGCGCCTCCTCCCCATCGTACTCTCCGCCACTCACCTCCAACCTTGGTTACCCAGTGCGCCTGCAGCACCACGCGCGTGTCCCTGCAGGGCTCCTCGGGAAAGTCCCCGATCACCACCGTGGCACTTGTAGCCACCGCGCGCCTCTGAGCTCCGCGCGCGCGATGTGCAGCGCACGCTGTGCCCGCTGGGCGGGGCGGGGCGGGGCGGGGCGGGGCACTCCCTCTTGCTGAGCATCCCGGGAGATGTAGTCCGGGGTGGGGCTCCCCTGTCTCCCTCTCACCACCTCCCTGTTGTCCTTCCCCTATAGGTACCTCGATACTCCTGCCTGGCACTTTGGAAGAAAGCGCTGGGTTCTAAGCACTGGGGTCTAAGCGAAGGCCGTGGGTCGCTCAGCCTGATGCGTACCCACAGGATTACGAGGGAAGGAGTGTATATTTAGTTCCAACTGTGTGCCAGGCAATATGCATATTTTATATTTTTTAGAATAAACCTTCTAAGAAGGTTTTATTAATCTTTATTTACAGGTGAGGAAAGAGGCTCAGAGGAATTAAGTAGCCTCATTCAAGGTTGCAAAGACAATAAATGGTAGCTAATAAATTATATCCAGGCATCTGTTTCTAAAGTCATTGTCTTGCCCACAAAATCAGGAGAAATGTGACCATTGAGTGTAGTAAGGGATGGTCCTATTCACCTATGCCATCCCCTGTGCCTAGCAGAGTGTCTGATATCTGTTGAATTCTGAGCAATAATGATGCAAAATAACAATTAACATAAGTAGCACTTACTGCCAGACTCTCCTAATCGCTTTAGAGACAGGTATCCCTCGCTTTTTCAAAGCTCATTTCATTCCACTTCGATTTTATGAAAGACCTACAGTAGTACCTGTTTTCACTCACTGAAAGAAATCCAAAGAGGATTTTTGACTTTTATGAGAAAAAGCAAAAAGCCAGAATAGTGATCAGTCTTTGTTTGCAGCAAGCTGTTATAAAGGCAGGACGCACTGGTAAGTGAAACTACACTGTACAAAAATTATTTCTACTTTGCATAGGCTGTATTTTATCATATTATTCCTTTTACTATGTTAGTGTTATTTTAGGTTTTATTTGGTATGATTTGGTAGGTTATATTTTGGGGTCTGGGAATGCTCAAAAAATTTCCCATGTAAATTAATGGTAATTGCTTTTTCACTGTACACCAAAAAGTTTACAAAAAGTTTCATAGGAATGCTCTACTTTTGGATAATGGGGTGGGGGTGGGGCAGGAACCTATACATTAATTCATTTAATGGTCACAACTAATTTTTGAAGTCCTGTAGAAATCCTCAGTTTTATAGAAGAGGAAACTGAATTACAAAGAAGCTAAGTAGTTTGCCCAAAGTCATACAGCTTGTTCTCAGCAAGGGTGGGGAATGAGCCTTAACACCTTCTAATCCTTATGAAAATTGAATGAATGGAATAAAGACCAGAGGCAAAAAGAGAAAGGGTTAGAAGCAAAGGAAATCTGGAGGTTGAAGCTACTGAGTTGTGACTCTCAGGATGGATGAAGTCACTACTTTGAGTCACCAACCTCTTTCTAACCATAGTGGACTGCAGCAGCCAACAGCCAAAGGGAATGTGTGGTTCATGGATCATATCCAAGTTTTCAGCATCTCCTTTGGGGAGATTCTAAGACTATTGATTGTTTTCATCTAGTGGAAACAAAAGAAGGGTTATAATATTTATAACATTTTGCTGTTTGTGAGTAGCTCACATAAATTCTGTGGTTACTTGATTTCAAGTGATAGATCAATCTCCTATAATGATAATTTTGTTGGTTTTTCTTTATACTGATAGAATCCATAGTCTCATAGTTTCAGGGACTTCACAACCCAGTCCCTTTGAAATCTTTTTATTTATTTTCCCCTGTCACTCTATTTTAGCCAGTTAGGCACATTTGTTGACAAACATGATGTGTGTATTATGATTTTTTCTCCTTCGCTCGTTATACTGTTCTACAGTGAGAATATCCTTCCTCCATTTCCCGATTCCTTCCAACCTCCAAGAACTGCTCATTAAGCCACGTTTGCAAGGGTTCATTTGTTAGTACTATGCATTTAAAAGGAAATACAAAGACATCTTAGGGTGTCTAGAAGAGAGCAGCTAAAAAGCTGAAGAAACTTGAACTCACGTTTTACAAGTTGATGCTGAAGGATCTTGGGATGTTTAGCCAGAGGAGGGGAATTAGAGGAAACAAAACTAGCTTTAAATAACTTGACGTGTGTAAAATAGAAGAGGGATTCTATATCATGCTAGTTAAAAAAGGGTAAAAGCAGAACCAATGGCATTAATAGTATTTACTAGTCCTAATGTGTTATCATTAATTCTTACACCGTCTCTAGAAGGGAGCCAGTATTATTGTATCCATTTTCCATTATAGAAACTGAGAATTGAAATGGTGTCATCTCTTCCCAAAGTATGAGAACTAATAACTAGCAGAGCCAAGATTCTAACTGGGGTCTGTATGATTCTAGAATCTGGATGTCTTCACTATCACAATCTTTCACAATCCTTTTCACAGCAGAGTGTACGTAAGAGGTGATCATATTTATTGCACTGAATAAACACAAGAGGTTTCTTGTGGTCATAGTGGTGGTGCTGTGGCGACCTCAGGCCAGGCAGGGCAGCTCGGAGGGCCAAGGGAATGGATACGCCAGCACATCTGTGACACATTGGAGAACCTGAGGATGACCCACACAGGAAAGCTATGGATAGCATTATCAGATTTAATAAGGAGGCTAATTTGGGACCAAATAGAAGGAAGAACACTCTAAGAACTTGAAATAGAATGTCTCATGAAAGTGAATTCTGTATTACTGAAGAGGAAAAAAAAAAAGATGAGCCATTTATTAGTGATGTCATAGAAGGGATTCATCTAGTTGGATTAGAAGACCTCTGTGGTCTCCCTACTGAATTATTCTAAGTTACAGCTCTTTCAGGAAGTTCTTTTCCTCCAAGTTGGCCCCCAAAGATTCTGCCTCTAATGAACTTTGCTAGGACTTATCAGCGCTCATTTTTTAATATGTGTCTGCCACTGCCTTGTATGTCTACATTACTTGTATGTCTGGATGACTACCGCATATTGTTTAACTTCTGCCTTCAGTGTCTAAACATCTAATGGCAATTGTAAGCTCTTTAAGATCAGTATCCATATATTAAATGTCTTATGACCTCCTGCAGCATTTCTTGAATAATGTGAGGAAAATGACAAGACTGAACTGAGACTGGAGATGGTTATCCACGTTATTCTCTCTCATTTCCTATTTCTATATATAGTACACTTGACTGTCTACATATTCTTGAGGATCAAAAATGTATCGACTCTGTGCCAACACACTACAAAATCTCCTTCCAAATCTGGCAGAAATAGAATAAATGTGGACAGACTGAGCTCCTGGAATGTAAAGCTCTGCAAAAAATACCGCTTACTGGGATAACTTCACCTCTGTCTCCTATAAGTCCATGTCTAAAACTTTCCTCAAAATCTGACCCAAGAACCTTTTCAAGAGCCTTTCTTGTTCAACACTCTTCTAATTGTCATTCTAGTGGCATAATACACTTTTATACTGTAATTTTACATCATAGAAGTATTTTGTGGACATTTTATACTGCTTTCTATGTGGTCTCTCTTCCAAGATAAAATGTAAGCTGCTTAAGAACCAAAATATTCTTTCCACATCTTTAAAGCTACACATGGGCATGAAACAGTAAAACACATAGGCAACAGTGGTTCCTCATTATATGCTTATGAAATGATTGAAACTACTAAAATATTAAAGTCTAAGTAGTGATTTTTACCTTCCATAATTTTAATATGTCCCATATTTCCTGTTTACTTACATTCTGGGAAGTATGGGAGGAACAATCATGATTACAATAAATTAATCAGTGGAAAAATAGATTCTGAGCAGTAGCTTTATTGTATGAATCAAAGGTAGTGCAGGGACTTTTAACAATGATGAGTCTTTTATAATGATGACTGAGAATACTTTCCAGTTTTCTCTCTGCATCAATAATAATAAGGACTGATTGCAAATACATTTTCTTAGTGGATTTAGAGTTACCAGGAGAGGCTACATTGGAAGGAGGTAAAAAAGACATTATTAGAATTGGCTGGATTGAGGCTAAGTCATTTAATAGGAATAGTGTAAGGAATAGGATTTACTTTGTGCCCCAAGCTGGCACTTCTAAATAATGGAAGGAAAGAATAAAAATGACCAAGATTTAGAGTAATGATCTCACTTACTAACAAAATTCTAGGAACAAAATAAAGTCATATTAAATATAAAAGTTTCCTTTAAATAAGAATACTTCCAATGATCAGGCAGACATATTGTTTAAATAAATAAAGTGGCTGGATACAGACAATTCAGGGTGTGGGAAGACTATAGCCAAATTGAGAGCAAGTGCTTTTCCTAAAGGGGGCAGTATTCCCTACTGCTTTACCTCATTTTTGTCTTGAGTGAATTCAGCTACAATTAAAAATCTCATATCCCAATTTTTATTCAAAATATTTTAAATTTAAATTTAAAAAAGTTTAAAACTACCTGGGTGAAAGAAAACAGAATTATAGGAAACATTTGTTTCCAGTTAATAGCAGAGTACATGATTTGAACCAAATATATATTTCTTATTATGAATCAAAATATCACAGATGGGAAGAGGCAAAAAGGAAAAGGATGGCTGAAAATTTTTCTATGCAAAATGGATTTTCAGGTCCCTAAATTCTTGAGCTATATATATTTCAAATTGGATGTTTTGGGTTTGTTTGCATTTTATTTATTTATTTTTGTTTGATTTTTTTTCTTTTTTTTGTAATTTAGAAAGCTAAAACTTTGCATAAACAATATATTTTGCAAAATCATCAGTGGGGTCTTAGGCAGCACCCTGTGGTCAAACACATTAATATCATATTCAGCAAAAAAGTATGGATATTCACACTAGTTTGGATAAAGAGTGTTAGCCTTTCATATGGTCAGAGTTGGTTTTGCTGCAAAATGAGTTTACTACAAATTAATGAAAACTTTTTAGTTTTAAGAGTTTACTGGGTTTCAGAATCATGACTAAGCAATTGTGGGCCTATTTTACCTTCTCACCAGACCCTCCTGGTTTTGACTGGGCTCTCTCATGTCTCTGTGGTCAAATGGTGGGTCACTGATTGGTCTGAGATGGCCTGAGTTGGAATTGCTTTTCTCTGTTCTATGGTGGCCTCTCACCCTCCAGCTGACTAGCCCATTTAGTTCACAGGGGGTGAAGCGTTCAAAGAGAGGGAGTTAACGCACACAAAACGTCTGGAGGCTGAGCTCACAACCCGCACATGGTCATGTCTAAAGCATTATTTTGTTAAATCAAATCACCAGCCTATCTGAGATTCAAAGGTTAAAAGAATTGACTTCACTTCTTGATGTGAGGACATACAAAGTCGCATTGCTAGGGATGTAGAACAATTAGGACCATTTTTGCAATCAAGCTACCATAATCATAAAATGCGGGGGCTTGAACATAAAGTGGGGATGGGTGGAGAACTGATGTTATCCAGGTCCTGTCACATACTCATTGGTTGCCTTACCAATATCAATTTCCCACCATTCTCTTTTGTAACAGTACCTGGATTTTTGTCTAGGTACTAGGTAACTGTCTTCCTCTTTTGTGTAGCAGCTTTGTGGTTTGGGGAAATTTGACTCTACCCTCTGCTCCAGGGCTCAAATCAACAAAATTATCATATTACTTCAGGCTACAGTGATTGGTGAAGGGAAAGGAAGGAACCAGTCCCAAGCCAAATCAAACATGGCACTCCTTTAGTCATAATTGGCTCAGAAATAGTCCAATCAAGGTAAAGTGCAAATTTTTGATCAATGGTTGAGGATAGAGGAAGCATGTAGTCCCTGTTTCTGCTTAGAACTATAAGGTAGGTTAGCCTCAGATTAAAACTGACACAGGAGGGAGGGAGGAAGCTAAAGAAGAACAAATAGAATGAAAGTCAAGGTTAAACCTAGCTGAAATTCCTCTTGCTTTTGAGCTTCTTGATAACTAGAGTCAACAAATTGCCAGCTTGAGTTGGGTTTTCTGATATATATGAAAACACCCAAATGTGACATATTTTCATACATTTTTCTTTCTCATTAAACTCTTTGAGGTAGGTACCACGTTTAATTTACCTCTGACTCCTCAGTTTGAACATAGTGCCTATCTCCTCATAGGTATCATATAAACTAAATGTTTGATTAAGGACCCTATATAATTTGAAACCTACCGTAACATCATTCTTCCATATGAATAAAGTACAAACAATATATATAAATGAGAAAATGAAAGGCAATAAGCAGATCTCAACTACCAGGGCTCATTCATATTTATAAATGAACATATAAATCAATCGATAAATGAAGAACTTAAACCTGAAATTTATCATTCCATGTAGGTTTTTTGCTACAATTATAGCTAAAACAAAAAGCTACAAATAAATGCCTTTGTTTTTTTAAACCTGGAAACACACACACACACACACACACACACACACACACACACACACAATGCCCTTAACCAAAAGAAAGGAAGGAACTATTCCAGAAAGGGCAATTTAATCAATTTTTATGGATAGTGGGTTTCAGGATAAGAATAAGAAAAGGAAAATAACAGAAGAATTAAAGAACAAGTTCATCGTGAACCATCATGCACATGGCAGTTCCACAAATAGCATTTTTATTTTATAAAATGTATAAGCAAGCTAAGACTAATTCTCTAAGTCCCTATTAATATTTTGATTTCAGTGTGCTTAGGAAAAGTGAATTTGGTTATCTGGCAATGGCTGTTGCAATAATTAAATTAGGACATATGCTTTACTAAAATGAGAACCAAATAGTAATGTGGAGTGTTAGTTTTCTGAGGCAGAGCACGAGAGCTCTTACATGGTAAGAAGTCTGTCTTTGATTGTAATGGGAATTAGAATGCAATGTATTGCTGGGTCAGCAATCCCTCTCCTGGGTATCCACCCAAAAAATCTGAAAACATTCCGTAAAGATATATGTGCTCCGATGTTCATTGCAGCTTTATTTATGGTGGCCAAGACATAGAAACAACCTAAGTGTCCTTCGATAGATGATTGGATACAGAAGTTGTGGTATATATGCACAATGGAACACTATTCTGCCATAAGAAATGATGAAATAATGCTATTTGCAACAACATGGATGGATCTTGAGATTATAATGCTAAGCAAAATAAGTCAGACAGAAAAAGTTGAGAACCATTTTATATGTGGTGTATAAAACTGAAAACAACAAAGGAACAAGACAAACAAATGAAGAAACAAAAACTCATGGACACAGACAATAGTTTAGCAGTTACCAGAGGGTAAGAGGGGAGGGGGGTGGTAGATGAGGGTAAAGGGCATCAAATATATGGTGATGGAAGGAGAACTGACTCTGGGTGGTGAACACACAATGTGATATATAGATGATGTATTACAGATTTGTGAAACATATGTAACTTTACTAACACTTGTCACCCCAATAAATTTTAATTTAAAAAAAAAAAGAATGCAATGTATGTCTCAGCCTGCAAGATAAAACCCATCCCTTTAAAAATCAAGACAACCTAACTTCAAGAAGCAATAGAAATGAAGACTAAATATTGGGAGAAAAACACTGTAATGAACTGTAAAATATGTAATGAAAGTCTGTCACTGTGAAGAATCAGTGTCACTGTCACATCTGCTAAGCTATAACATCCATCTATCAAAATGAGTTTAGAAAGAATTAAGTGGATCATTACAGTATTACTCTATCTCCCTTCACTGTGAGGGCAGACTAAGTAACTCATTTCCAAATTCTCTTAACCCAACAGAGCCCTCATTTCTATTCTTACACATATTTCTTACAGTCATAACAGATGAGAATATAACATGCATTTCTTCAAGATTTATGATTAAGATGATAAGAACAGACGCCATCTTCAAATAATACCAAGGAAAGTGAAATTTCAGATTTCAAGTATAAGGTAACTTAATTTGTCCACCCTTTGTCTAGCTGTGTGTGTGTGTATGTGTGTGTGTGTGTGTGTTTCTTTTTGAATTATGTTTTAGTCTGTGCATCACATTTATTGCTTCGCACATTTAGTGAAATTTACTGAGCTCACACTCTGGCCAGATACTATGCTAGACCCTAGGGAATTCAAAAACAGAGGGACATAAGGTTAATATCTCTACTTTCAAGTTTGTCCCAACGTAGTGCAGGCTAACTTGTAAAAGGAACATTTATCTTCCCAAAAGTGGCAGAGAAATCTCAGCGTTTTAGTCCACAAGCAATTGTTCTTGTGTATTAAATGTCTGGGGGCCCACACAGATACTCACCAGATGCCTTAACCGTCTCTGGAACTTAACCCAATTGAATTCCTCTAGATACCTGGCGTTCTGCTAAGTAGAAGGTGCTGCAAACCTTCAATAAACAGAAGTTCCTCTTCCTCTGTCTTCTCTCAACAGTGAAGATCCAGTTCTCTTGGGGGAGAGATGGGAAGCATTCATTGGGTTCTCAAGCTAAGCCAAAAGGGAAATAGTTGGTACATTTTGTCATAGAAATTATAATGAAGTAAAGGACTCTGAAGTAATTCTTCCATCTAGCTGTGAATTAACAGTGAAAGACACTGTTACAGGCCTTTTATCCTTATAAATATTTTACATTTCATGACCAGATGTGCTTGCTGTTTCTCTTTTAATTGAGCTGTGAGAATCCAGCCGCTGGAGTGTGTTAGCATTTCTGACAATCTCAAAGGGTTTTCCAGCCATCTCTGCTACCCACAAAGAAGCTGATTTTCAATAGTTTGATTATTGGGGGGAGGGTAAGTTGATTACAAATTAATGCATATTTTTAGATATTCACATAAATGTGGATAATATTATTTGAAAACGAATCTCATTTTTAGGGGATGAAGTGATTTATATTTGGAAATGCGTGATCCAGAAATGTATGGGTGTCATAGGAATCTCAGACCTGGAATCTGTTCTCTCTCACTCTTACAAAATTGAATATGTATTTTTACTGCTCTCTCTTGAATAACTTAGATGTTGAGGATATTTAGTCTTGCTTCAGTGCTCCCACAATCCTCTGCACATATCTCTGCAATCGCATTTACCGCATTATTTGTCTGTTTCGGTTCCCATCCCCCCACCAAAATCCCAGCTCCTGTAGAGCATGGAATATGATTTATTCATCTCAATATCCACAGTGCCTAGCAGAGTGTGAAACCAAAATTCAAAGCATATTGAATAAGAAAGGAAGGAAGTGTCAGGGGTGGAGGAGATGCGAGGGGGATAAGAGGAAGGAAATGAGGACAGAAATATCACGATATATGGAAAAGTATTTTAATAATGTGGTAGAAGATGATTAGAAGCTCTCCATTGTAACATCTACTTGGCAAAATCCTCATGTGTATTATGGCTTAATATGATAGATTTGTCAGAAAGAAAAAAACACTCGAACGGAAAAATAACTTCAAACATGTAGCAGGGTGGGACTAATGTCAGTAAACTCTTTTAAAGGGTTCAAAAAGGCTATTTATTATGAAGTCTCAAAAATACCACTAAAATCACCATTAGAGCTTGGGCTGTAGCAACTTGACCTCAACATTTATACTTCCTGTGGCTGTTTAAGACAAACAGTCACAAGCTTTTTGAGTTGACCAAGAGATAGGACCTGTATCCTCTCTTCTTGAATCTGAGTGGGGCTGTTTCTTTCGATTAACCAATAGATACAGCAGAAGTGACACTGAGTGACTTTCAAAGCAAGGCCAAAGATGGTTATGCATTTTCCATCTTGTTTACTGGAACATTTGGAGCTTTGAGCCTCCAGGTAAGTGGTCTGACTACTTTGCATTCAACGTACTGGAGGCTACATGGAATTGCTCAGTGGACATCCCAGCTGATCTCCCAGCAAACAGCTTCCCTCAACTGTTTTCCCTGTGAATGAGCCATTTAGGACAGTCAGAGACCCATTGAGCCTTTGTATAAATGCAGCTCAACCATTATTTGAATGCAATTGTACAGAGAGGCCCTAAGCAAGAAATGTCCAGCTGAGCCCTTCCTGAATTTTTGACTGCAAAATTGTAAGCAAACTAAAATAGTTGTTTTTATCTGCTAATGTTTTAGAGTTGCTTGTTACACAGCAATATTAGCCAGAATACTTCCATTTATGGAACTTCTAATCAACACCTACTTAAAGCAGTCAAGAGGGCAGGTAAGACCATGTCTAATAACATTTTTCAGCTACATAAAGAAACTTTAAAAGAATTTGGTTTTAAAATTTTTGAAGAAACTGAACCTAAATAGTTTCAATTAGTGAAGGAGAATAGCTGAATAAAGGAGACTATTAGTTACATATATATCATTTTAAAAGTTTGAAATGGTTGAGTATTTGGCACAAGGCTTATTGAATTAGAAAGCTAACTTGGATAAACTTTTGGTGAGCTCCACTAAAGTGCACATCTCATCTTTAAACATTTGTAAGGCTCATAATAATAGTCACAATTGAGATGCTGATGTGTGATGGATAAACAAAGGGTGAGGGGGAAAAACAGGAAAAATTTGCACAAAAAAAAAACAAAAACAAGAAAAAACCAAGCCAGAAAATATTTTAGATAAAAATGCTATTTCATTCATCAAGCAGAGATTATATAAGTAACATAAAACAGCGATTCCTGAAAATAGTTATTAAAGCATAAGTCTGGGAGCTATTTTAAAAGACTTTGCATATAGCCAGAAAGAGAAAAAAATTAACCCTCAAAAGGAGAACTCTTTTTAACTCCCATAAAGTCTTCATGTTGTCTTAAGAAATGTTAAGGCTTTTTCCTTTTTTATTGTATAGCAATTTAATGTAGAGTTTGTGGAACTCAACAGATATTGAAAAAAACCTCCCCTTGGCCATCCTAGATCTTAAATGTCTTTTGAAGTTTGAAGTAGTTCACAATATGGCAAATTCTAGAAATGAATGCAGCATGGATCTTTCCTTCTGGAAAGACCATTAATTCTGAGAATGAAAGTTCAGGACATTTAGCTTATTTGAACTGGCAGAAAGCTAAAGTTCTCTGGGGAAATTTTAGTATATTGGTAGTAATTATAATTGTCATAGCTCAGATTTTATTCATATCAAGTGATAAGAAATGACATTGCAAAGATACTTAAAGCACTCTCAGTCTTTCAACTTGCTTCAGTCTTTCTTGTTATATGGTATTTCTCATGTTTCTTTGGGCCTTCTTCTTAACCCTTTTCAATTTTGTTTTCTGATTTTTTTTAAAATAAAATTTTATTTTTATCAAAGTATATACAAATAAATATTTGCAAAAAATAAATATAAATAGTGTTAAAAGACATAAATATGGCATTCAGTCAATCCCCATGTCCTATTCCCCATAGACAACTGCTTTCAACTTATTTAGCTAGTTCTCTAAATATTTATCTCCATAATTTAAAAAAATATGCATATTTTGTTTCTTCATCAATGAAAATGTTCTATTATGGTATATAAGGATTTAACTCATAATTTTTCCTCTCCTCCCTTACCACTCATACCATTTCAGTGTGCAGCTGTCCCCCCCTCCTTATTTAGGGAGGAATATGTTCCAAGACCTTCAGTGGATGCCTGAAACCGCAGATAATACAGAATTCTATATATACTATGCTTTTTCTTGTATGCACACCTATGATAATGTTTAATTTATAAATTAGGCACAGCAAAAGATTAACAACAATAGCTAATAGTAAAATAGAATAATTATAATAATATACTGTAATGTAAGTTATGTAAATGTGGACTCTCTCTCAAAATATCTTATTGAAGTGTATATGCAATGGGGAGACACTGGACAAAGGGATGATTCACGTCTCGTGTGGGAGGGAACAGGACAGCTTGAGATTTCATCACGCTACTCAGAACAGTGCACAATTTAAAACTTATGAATTGCTTATTTCTGGAATTTTCCATTTAATATTTTCAGACTGGTCGAATTCTAGTAACTGAAACAGCAGAAAGCAAAACCACAAATAAAGGGAAATTACTGTGTTTCAATTTTTAGTTAAAAGAATATTCATTGTTTTCACTATTATGACTACATATTGTTTATACATAAACAATAATAATAAACAATATTCTATCTGAATATAATAAACAATATTCTATCTGAACCTGATAGAATACTGTGATGATTTTGATTTCTTATGCAGTTTATTTCCACTCTAGTTACTAAAGTCCTAAAATTTTGTGTATTGATTTTTCACTTAGTTTTCTTTGAAGATCTAAGTCTTCTGCACTTTCCAATAGCTCTTTAAAATGCCTCTCAGTACGCTTTTCTTGACAGTCAAACATGTCAGATGAGTTATTAGTTCTAGGTATTTTCCTGGAAACAGCTTTCATGCTCTGATCTGCACAGTTTGCTCTCTAGGCCAGATAAACATGTTTTATTTTTTTTCCCTGGAATTATTTACTTTCATCTTGAGAATTGCCTTTGCTTCTAACCATGGTGGGCCCTCCCCCTTGTATCTCTTGTATATAATTTTGGTTTGATTCAGCTGTAAGTAAAAAACAGAACAAAAAACCAAAAACCTTCCTAAAATTTGCTTAAATAATAGAAGCTTATTTCTTTTCATATAAGAAAAACCTAATAGAAGACAGTGCTGTGGCTGTACAAGCATCAAGTTCCCAGGCTCCTATTTTGCTCCTCTACCATACTTACCGTGTGGTCTCATGGTCCAAGGGAGATGCTCAGTCTCTAGCCATCACGTCTTCATTCCAACCAGTGTCAAGGAAGAATGGTGATAAAAAAAACTTGTCTTACATTTTCTTGACCAAAACATAGTTCCTTGGCCATATCAACTTACCAGAATATAATTCTTACAAGAAATAAATTCTTTTATCTGAGCTGCAATATTCCCATCTAAAATGTGGAATTATATTATCTAGTACAAATTATATAATGGATATTGGGATCCAACTACCACATCTACCATAATTAGCTTCATTGGAAGGAAGGGGGAGGAATCAGGAGTGGGCAAAGGGAGAAGTCACACTGTGAGGTAGGCTGGGTGACACTAGCCAATATTGGGGAAGCTTGAAAGCTAAAACAGCTCATCAGAGATGTACCTTTGGGGTCATAATACCTGGGCCTTATATCCCTGCCTCTGTCAATCATTAGATGAGTGTCCCTGTGAGAAGCATATGATCTTGGGTCAATCACCTCTCTTTAGCTAAAGCAATCTCTGAGGAGGCTGACAGCTGTTTTTGACAGCCCTACCTACTGTTTAATCCTACCAAGTTAGTAAAGCACTTCTCTAAAGGGGAATCTGGAGGGCTCAGCTTCACTATCAGCACCAACCACAGGAGATTAGTTTTTTCAAAAATCATTCTTAAAGTCTCCTTAGCTAAGACAAACGTGAATAGGAATGCTTGAGTACAAGTTTAAAACAGGATCATTAAGTGAACACTACTGGGGCCTATCAGAGTATCCCTAGGCTCTTTAAGTATTGTAGAAAATGTAAGACAAGACCTTAATCACCATCTTATGAGTAAGTATATTTAGGAATCCATCTTTACGACACCATCACTTAGAACTTACTGCCTGTTCTTCAACCGGAGTCTCCTCTCTGGGAACCAGAAGATAAATTCAGTTCTAATGTTAGTATCTTCCTAACAGAAGACCTATGCTCCCATCCTAGGCAAACCCTTTCTTGATATGCTGCTTATGCACTGCCCCTTTGACTCATTTGTATCCCTGCATATGTGCAGCCATGCACAATAGTTAATATGAAACGTCTTTACCATGTGATCTTGCGAAACCTGCTGATATACCCAAGCCCTTCACATCATCTGAAGACCTTTCCAGGGGTTGACATCCCAATGCTGCCATCCTCTTGTCAGGTGTCACTACCTCTGTGTCTCGTTTCTGTTTGTCACACGTTTTGATGTGTCATTGCCCAAATTCTCCTCTGATTTCTGTTTCCTCAAAAATTACAGAAAATGTCAATTGATTGAAAACAATACATTTTAAATACTTATAATTCCCAACTCTCTCCCTTTATAAGTTGGCTGAGTCTTAAATAAGATCCTCTTGGTTAGTCAGAGGCTTGATAGATAAAGATATAGGTAAGGATGGTGAGTGAAGAAGAAATGAAGAAGGATCATTCTGACGGGCTTTTCCAGTTTGGCAAATATATATAAGGGTTCTAGGTACCCATTGTTCTAGGGGAATGGTATTCCAAGACCTCTGTGGGCTTGAGAAAGGGTGTTGTTCTTTCTAGCCCTGGATATGTAACTCTGGTTGCTAGGCAAGAGGTAAAATAAACATGAATAAGGACTAAGAACCCATTTCTTTCAAAGTTCAAGCACTGGTCTGATGGATGGAGATGGTCTCACTAAGTTTTTTATGGCTGGAAAGGAAATCAAGGCCCTGAAAGAAAACTCATGAGGGAAAAAGAAGTATGAACTGGTGACTCAGGTTCAATATCTGGACTTACGTGTTTCTGGCAAGGGCTGTGTTCAGTTCAGTGTTTTAGTTGAACTATCATCTTGGAACTCAGATTGTGGGCAGCACCAGGGTCTGTTCAGAACTGGAACCAATAAGGGAATCACTGAAACACAGGCCTCTGTGGTACCAGTGCTCAATCCTATTATTGTGGTAGAAACAAAGCAATATAGGTGGAAAGCTGGGCTCCACTGGTAAACCAATCTGATTTTTACATTTTCTACTCCTAGTGTCTTAGTATTTAGAAGCAGTGTTTGCAACGATTAAAGAACAAAGTTCTTAAATGAATTTGGAATAGAATGTGGTTTCAAGAAGATCCTTAGCTCCCTGCTTATTTGCCTATATGGAGACTGAATTAATTAATTTAAAAATAAAATAAATGTGGCTGTCAGGAACTCAATGTTTGTGTCCCCCCAACTTTTATATATTGTAGCCCTAACTCTCAAGGTGACTGTATTTGGAGATGGAGCTTTTTGGATGTAATTAAAGTTAAATGAGGTTATAAGGCTTGGACCCTAATCTGATAGGATTGGTGTCTTTATAAGAAGAGAAGAGGGATCTCTCTCTCTCTCTCTCTCTCTCTCTCTCTCTCTCTCTCTCTCTCGCTCTCTCTCTCTCTCTCTGCCTCTCATTCTCTCCACAATGTAAAAACAAAGTGAAAAGGTATCCAGTCAGGAAGGGAGCTCTCACCAGGAAGAAAATTGGCCAGAATCTTGATCTTGGATTTCCAGACTTGAGAATTTTGAGAATATAAACTTCTGTGGTTTACTTCACCCAGTCAATGATATTTTGTTATGGCACCCTGAGCCAAGTAATATAGTGACCATATTTCTACTCCAAGCTTATTGAAGAGGTCACAATAGATATATCAAAGGAATAAAGAACTTTTTTTATTGGTTAGAGGTGTAGGTCAAGTTGAGCAGGAACAAGTGTATACAATACCACAAGCAGAAAACCAGGAAGTTATTTGCAATGCTCCCAGACACTCACATGGAAGTCAAACAGAAGTAAGAATTTAAAGAAAAATTGAGTCCTAGTAACTTTGTTACTTGGGTCAGTTTAATATTACATACAGTTGGCCATCTGTTACCCTTGGCTAACTAATATGACATTTTAAAAGGCCAACCATAAAAAAGGTAGATTTTCTTTGTGGTTGGTCTGAATATTACCCATACAAAATCCTGGAGTTATTTTTAGGAACCTATATCTCTCTGTGGCGACACTCATGCATGATAATTTTTATAAATGTCTTTTTTTTCCCCTTTAGTTTTAAAGGAAAGGAAAGTGGAATAAAAAGTCTATTGAAATCATGGTCTCTAATTCAATTTTGGGGTGATTAAATAACTAAAGCACATTACCTCTGACCATTTAAGGTGATATAATACCGCTGCTCTAGTAAGTAAGTAATAAATAAAATTCTATTTTACAGTACAGTGTTTTTTCTTAATAAACTTAGATAGTTTATTTTGTTAGTTTATTTTAATTTGTGTATTTACTAATTAAAAAGGGCACTTTTGGAGATGAGGTATTTACAGAGTGACAGGACAAATGACCCTTCCAGGATCAATGCAGTGGTTCACTGATGTCTGAGCAATATTACTTTCTGATTCTCTATTGCTTACTTTAATGACAGACTGAAAAAATAGAAACATTATGAAAAGATTTACTGAGCTTAGGACACAAGCAATTTATTATTCATTTCCGGTTAGCTTTAAAAGAAGACAGTTTTGATTCAAGCCTGAGTTCTTGGTCGTTTGGAAACTTTAAGCCCCAGGATATGGCCTTTGACGGAGATTTTGAAAATTAGGTGTTTTGAGGTTTTCTTTTCTTTTTTTTTTTTTTTTTTTTTTTTTAAGAAAAGCACTAATTCATTTCTCTAGGTAAGTTATAACCTTCTGAGTTGTGGTAAGGTCATAGGTCTGACGTCAACTAAGTATGGGTTTGATTCTGGATTCCACCATAGCTGTATGGCTTTGAGTATGCTTTTCCCTATGTGTCAAGTTTGGTACGGTGATAGGGAAAAGTGAGACCGCACATAGAAAAAGTGTAGCCCAGGGGCTGGCACACAGCAGCCATTCAATAGGTCATGTTGTGAAGATCCCGCTGGTGATGATAAGTACACTGAGGCAAGAGTACAAACAGCTCACTTCCCGTATTTGTCATATTCGCTCAACACTGACTCTGCACATATTCATGAAGTAGCTGCCATGTGTCTGACTCTGGATTAGAGACTTCGTAGAAAGAAATAAACAGAATCAATAGGACTCTTCTGTTTGTTGTGTGTATAGACTAGTCATGAGACAGATACTAAACTCAGAATCAGAAACGTATAGAAATGCAAATAAGGATAAGCTTTCTAAAGGGAAATGAACAGTGCTACTGGAGAATACAAAAGGGGAATGGAAACTAAGGGGAGGAGAAGGGTCTCTTTGAGAAAACATGACTGAGACCTGAAGAAACAGAAAGTGATAACAGGCAAATCGTCTGGTAAAGAGCACTCCACGTGGTGAGATAGCACGTGCAAAGGCCCTTGGATAGGGTAGAAATACGTGCACCTGGAGAACTGCAAGAAGGCTAATGGGGCTGAAATTTAGTTGGGGGGTGGGGAGAAGTGGTGTGACATGAGGAAGGAGAAGTGGTCAGCACTAGATAGGACTTGTTAAAGACTAGAGATTTTTCCTAAATGCCGTAAAAAGTCATTTTGAATAGAAAAGGGACATGACTGGTTTACATGTTTCAAAAAACACTTTGGCAGCTTTTTGGATAATGGGCTAGAGAGATGCAGGAGCAGAACAGGTTGACGACCAGTTAAAAGTTGTATAATTCTGGGCATGGTGTAATGGCAGCTTAAGGAAATACCACGGCAGTGGAGAAGGAGATGAAGGAATATTTTATACATATACGTATATATATATATATATATAGCCTGGCATATTAACATAATTATGACTATGGTATGCAGCTGAATATGTCTATATACATATACACATATCTTCATACATGTACATACATCCATCTTCTGCTATATATCATATTTGCAATAATTATGATGGTAATATAATATACCAGACAATTTATTAAGCTCTTTCAAATGCATTATGCCATGTAATGCTTAGAACCTCTTTAAAAAGTAGGTACTGTTTTATTAATCCTCCCGTTTTTGAAATCGATAAAACAAGTCAGAAAAGTTAAAACAATTTGTTCCAGCTATTCAGGTAGAAAGTATCGATAGAGTTGCTGGGATTTTACTTTATACCTGTCAAGACAATCTGAATTCTAAAACTCATATCCTTAAGCATTACTCTAGTCTGCTTGCTACCTCACCTGGTTTGGGTAATTCATCTAGATTCTATCCCTCTGCACTAGTACCAGGGACTCCTTTCAGCTTCTGAACCCTCAGGCTTTGGAGTGAGGGTGGGGATAGCGGCCCTGCCAGGTGCCGGGAGCATCCGTCTGAGGCAGCTGCAGGAGCTTTTTAATCGGCCCCAATATCAGTGTCACCAGTGGCTCTAGGAGTTCTCCTCCAGAGTGCTCTAGTGTTTCAGAAAAGTGGCCTTTATGGACAGTGAGAGGAATTACTGAAGCTTTACCCTAGCACATTAGGAAAAGTGACATGGTAATTGCTTTAAATTGCGTGGCGCTGCAGATAATCAAGCAGAGGAATTGGAGTAAGTATTTTGAAAAGAACTTGGAAAATCACCAAACCAGGAGTATTTTAATGAGAGGAGAAAGGAATAAAGTCTGAGCAACATCAGCTGGTGAATAAAGATTCAGAGTAGATCACTAAGAGGATATGCTTTGTGGGGTGAGGGGAAATGAGAATAGACTGATAAATCAATAAAGTATAAAGATCTGACATAATTGCAGAGAGGAAAGGTGGAAAAAGATGGCAAGTACCGCAATAATTGATACCACTATTGACAGTTTACTATATACAATTTAATACATCATCTCGTTTAATACACTCTCATAATATCACTTATTTACCAAGGCTGAACAATACCAAGAAAATTGGCTTGTATCACACAGCTAATCAGTGGCTGAGTCAGGATATTACAACTGGCTGCTTCCCGTGTCAAACTCAAACACTGCATTCTCCTGACACAAAGACGAGGAAAGGAGCATAGATTTTAAATGAATCCTCTCTATGATTCTTGTCTCTAATCCTAAAAGGGAAGGGAGTCTATAAAAGAGAGTACAAAAGAAGAGAAGGAATACGTTACCTGTGCAAGCTTTAGAATGACCTGTCTTTAGAAGACAACCACTCTGGCTGAGAGATTAAAGTGAAGGCTGCAAAGCTTGACAAACAGCACAAATTCTCAAAGGCTGTATCTCTAGTGACAGAATGAGGTTTCTCAGGAGTTACTGCAGATACCAGACAAATGGTAGTACATTTTGAATCGTGCATGGGGAATAATAAGAGGGAAGAGATATACACTAGAGCTTAGAAATATTAAAATGTGCGAGTTGCCACCAGTCAGAATTTAACTGATTACCATTTGGTCAAGGGAGCGTATTTCTACTGAGAGAATATATTATCAGGGACAGAAGAGACTTGTAGATCAAAGGCTGATGTTGTTTAAGGAGGAAGACAGTGAGCTCCTGAGGTCTGTGTCTTGCAATAGTCTCCTAGCTAGTTGCTGGTTACAATGGCAGCTACCATTTATCAAGCACTTCCCAAGCAGGCATTGTTCTAAGATCTTCCCATGTTTTAATAGCCTATCATCCAACTCTCAGAAAACCGCATATGGTAGGTGCTATAATTATAATGATGTCCATTTTGCAGATAGAAGGAAGGAAAGGTTAAGAAATTTGTCTAAAGTCATACCACTAGTAGGTATTACAGGGGGGATCTGAGCCTAGGAGATTTGACTCTACAGTTTGTGTGTTTCACCACTGTGCTCTGCTGCCGCTCTTTACTGTTAAGTCCCATGTCTGCTTTTTTCTTTTTTTGAGTGTCTATTCGGGTTTGGGGTATATACATCTCACTTGCTGTAACATTCTAGAATTCCTGAAGTGAATATGCAGGTTAGACCATTTTTTGAGACCCTCTTCACTTTGCCTATATTTTAAAAAAAATGACTTTTAAGCAGCACTGAAAATTAATTGACCAAGGAAACTTCTTTACTATGAAGTATCCCACAAAAAAATCTTGTTCTTTATATACGAGTATGTAAAAACAGAACCCTAGATAGAAACTTAGATCAAAGTACCTATAACGGAACTAAATACACAGAAACACATTAAACTTTGTTTGAAGAGAATACATGGGAATTGTCTAATTCAACTTTTTTCTTTTAAAAAAGTTGGGCTTCACTTTGCCCCTCTGATTGGGTATGAGGGGGGTTGGCTTGTTTGGAAGTGTGTGAATGCACCAAGACTTAGAATAGAGTGATTTTCTTCAAAGCTGACATGTGATATGAGATGCAGCAGAGACAAAGGTTAAAAGAGAGGTTCATTCTTCTAAGCCTGAGAAGGAAGGCCTAATGAGCCACGAGACTACAGACTAAAAACTTACATGGAAAACTAGACTCCAGCATCACCGTGATTATCAAGAAGCAGCAATCAAGGTGAGCAAGAATTACCGGTCAGTGTTGTCACCAGTGCTTTCGTGTGCAGGCCGATGCTCAGAGCTGCAGGGGAGATCTAACTGTACGTAAAGGTAGCAATGGGTGAAGTTGAATGTCTCTGGCTCCATTTTGAAAATACATATGAGTAGAAGCAGATCATGGAGTAATATGATAATACGTTCTCTTCTAGTCAACTGTGGCAGTTTCTCCTGCAAAAATGTGCTTTTCTCACTGCACATTTTCTTGATCTCTCTTCTCTCATCACAGCCACTCTCAGTGCAGTTATCTGAATCTTTCTCTCCTATACCATGCATGGCAGAAATGACATTTCTCTGTTTCTGCTGTCAGGGGCATCTCTATCACACCCTGCAGAGCCCGGTGGGAGACAGGAGCTTTGCTGATTAAATCAAATGAGAGTCAAAAGAGGGATGTCAGTGTATAGGTAAGAGCAAAGGTTTTGGTATCAGACAACCTGGGCTCTACTTTTGCTCTCCTAGTCGCTATGCACTCTACTGCTCTGACTGCATAACCCCGGGAAAGGTTACCTGATCTGTAAACTGTTACAGTAATTCCAACTTCATACAATTGTTTGGATAATTGAGTTAGAGAATACAGAGGAGGCTTGAGCATTGTAGGCACCTAATAGATAGCGGCTATTATTTTTATTGATATTATTATCATTAAAAGAGGTCAACACCTGCAGGGCTCAAAGGGTAGGAGGAGAAAGAGCTTATTTAAAGCACCTCAGTTGCCTCCTGGAGCACAATGAGCACTCACTAAATGGATATCACTATTATCATGATCAATATATTGCTATTGTTCTGAAGTGCTGATATTGGCTGGACAGCCTAAGAAGCAGGGACTCTATCAATAAGGCTGCTGTCACTCCTCCCTGCACTGAAATTCTCTCTCACTTTTAACTACATTTAACTATATTTCAAGTACAGAAAACGACTATCTCTACCTTGACACAAGACCAGTTTTTAATTTAAAGTGTGTGGTCCCTTAGTGAAATAAAACAGAGAAAAACAGAGAAAAAACCATAATGCCATAATGTTCAGTGCTTGATTTAGGTACCATACAGCTCTAGTAATACTATTTCAACCCTCTACTTTGGGATGCAAGGACTAAGGATTGGGTTCCTCCAGCATCTATGAAGGGGCACCTGGTTGATGGAATTATGCACTCTGGTTTGACAGTGGAAAATATGAGGCTCACCTATCTCAATGAGCTTGGAGAAATGGTTGATTGGTTTCAGGGTTAGAATGGGACAGTGGGGATACAAAGAATGACTTTATGAAGAATAGTTTTGGAAACATAAAAATTATTATATTATCAAAGTACAACCAAGGCATTTATTAATCTAAATTTGAAAAATTCCAAATAGATGTTTCAACCAAATTTCCCATTCATTCATTCACTTATTCATTCAGCAGATATTTATTCAGTGCTTGCTGTGTCCTAGATGCTTGAAATTTACATCCTCTTAATCTCCAACCAGGGGTCACAGAATTGGACTGAATAACAATGACAAAAGGCTAATGAAGTAAAATCGAATTTTACAGTTGTCTCAGGTTATACTCCATTAGTGATATTTTTATTTAGCAAGTTTTTTTCTAATCCCTTTGTACCCCAATCTCCACCTCCTTTGCCCATCCAATTTCTGTACAAGGTTATGAGTCGAGACTGGAAGGCAGGAGGAGAGAGGCTGAGGTATTTCTGCTCCCATCTTGCTCACCCCTCTTCATGCCCCTTCCTTCTCTCATCTGGCTCATGTAGCACTATTTCCTCTCCTTGCTCCTTCAGACTTAGAGGTGGTAATGCCTTTCACTTTTCAGTAGTACGTGAGTGCCTCCACACCCTTTGTTGGTTTCCTTATTTCTATTCACTCCTTTGTAGACAGTCCCTTTATTACATCTGCTTCAAAATCCCATCTGTGTGAGCCTTCTCTTTCCTGCCTGGACTTTGATATCTAGGGATGTATATCGAGGCATTGGTCACCATTGAATTAGAGACAACAATTTGCCTGCTAGATTTTTATTGCCTTGAGATTTTTAATTAACACACACATTGTTATATAGGTGAGCCCCACATGGCCAAACATGTCTGGGCAGGTATTATATGTTGAGAGTTTTACATAAGAGATTAAGTTACTCCTACTCTGTGCTTCATAATTTCTCTCTCTCTCTCTCTCTCTCTCTCTCTCTCTCTCTCTCTCTCTCGTTTTTAAATTAAATTTGTTAGGGTGACAATGGTTAGTAAAATTACATAGGTTTCAAGTGTACAATTCTACAATACATCATCTGTATATCACATTGTGTGCTCACCATGCAGTCAGTTCTTTTTCCATCACCATACATTTGACTTTGATTGTAGAGTATAGTGACAAGAAACCAGAAAGGAAACACCATGTTTTACTGTTCAGCAGGAAAATAAAAAAGAACAGACATGCAATCTGCTGCTCCTCTCTCATATGGGTGACAAGAATGCAATTGGAAGACTAAGTACTAATTAGCAAAATGAAAAGCTCAAACCATGATGGTTGAAGAGCTTAATTTTAGGGCAAACTGATATGCTTTCCCAATCCTTGAGATATAGAAACAGAGAGAAACTCAGAATGTCTCACCTGCAAAATGTGGTCAATAAAAGACATGTACGTGTTTAGAGAAATACTAAGAATTATTCTAGATGAAAATTAAATAATTTGATTATTTATACATAACTTACTCTGAAAACCAAAGTAAAAATGTTGTTTAGAATAATTTTTAGTTATATTTATTAAGAACAGGTTATCAAAGCATATATTAGAATTACGTTTGTTAAGTATTTATTTAAAACTCTATAAAACCCATTGTACAAACATATTGCTATGGATTGAACAGTGGGAGAGCTTATTTCTTCCTGGGTCAAATGGTTATATTGAAAATCAGGTGAAGCGTATCTACAGAATATTTATTGAAATATTCTGAATATTTATTTCCTTCCTGCCGGACTAGTAAACACATCTAGAAGAAAAACAATTATGCTCTTAGGTTCATCATTTGCTAATCTAATTTGTAGCCCATTCTTTTTCTGGAATTAGCAAAATAAATTTCATACTTGGTTCCCAGAATATTCTTTCATGACGTTCATATTACCGCCAGTCTCCCGATTCACTTTCATTCCTTATTGTTACTCAAAGACAACTAACAAAAACAACAAAAAAATCAATTTTGCAGTTTTTCTTGGTACCCTATGTTATAATTTGCCTATGTCAGGAAACAAACTCATTTTGAGATTATGTACGATTGCAAACAACTCATTTACCTTGTGATTTAATTCTCTTTTCACCAGCATTAGATCCAATTTTTTGTGATCTGGGGCTCTTTCTTACGGGCATTGAAAACACAATCAAGACAAATAAAAACAAAACCAAAATAGGAGTTGAATAATTGAACATTCCCTTTATCCGGATGATTTTTATTCCTCCTAACTGTATGCTTTGGGCTTCAATTAACTCATGAATACAAGAGACCTGACTTTTAGAAAATGAGATTTCAGCTTCTCTTATCCCACCTTCAAACAAAGTTTTCATAGAGACAACACTAGGCCAACCACATTTATCTTGGTAATTCCTGAATATCAACTTCTCAGATAGTTCACTCTTATAACAAAAATGTGTTCCACCTGATATCAAGCTTCTTAAAAGGCTGGTCTAGTATGTTAACACACGAAATCCCTGACACTAATGTGTGCAGATATTTCCTGAACCAAATAGTTTGTTAGTTGACATCACAATATGAGGAGATGAGTGTGATAGAACTGGCAGTAATTCTGAAAAGGATTCTTACATTGAAAATCTTATTTGGAAAAACTATTTCCTACTAGCTATTATAACAGAGGTAACTACATTCATAAAAGATGGAAATTCTTGATTTCAATTTTGTGTGATTATAATCTTCAAGTGTTAAATAGGCTTCTGGTTAAGCCCAAGAAGAATGTTACTTAAGTTTCTGATTAAGGGAGAAATATGCTTGATTATTTAATGATCACCACTTTTTCCCCCCCTTCCCTAAAGGTAGTATGGATTCAGGTAAGAATCATCATTTCCGCATTAAATTTACTCTAATCTTCAATATTGCATCTGATCTGTAAGGCACATAACTGGAACAGTGCAAAATGAGGCCCTTCAGAATTTCAATGAGTCCTTAGGAAGTTAAAAATTGTCCAATATTCTGCTCATGATTCTTCTGAGAGAGGGTTTCCTCCTAAACTCATATCAACATATATAACCTACAGACTAGCCCAATATAGTCAACCAAGTTGTCAAGGAAGTAACAAAAGAAAAGAAAATACAAGTGAATTCATGAAATTATACTTACATAAGAAATAATCTCAGATAAAATTAGAATTAATATCTTACTATTTAATAGCTATCTTCCCTAGCATTCAAAAGAAACTTTGGCTCCAATATAAAGGTCATATAAATTTAAGATTAGGAAAAATGGTTACCCATGTATGACTTCTGTGAAAAAATTGTAAAAACACAAACACCGTTTGATGACTTCATGAGATATTTACTCCAATTTATTCTTCAAGTTATAAATAGTAATGTTATATTAGGTATTAAGTAACTCTATTTTTTAAGATAATGTCAGTTACCTAAAAGTTTAAAAGACCCATGAGTATATTTATTATGTTACAAATAGTTAAAAATTTATCCTTACTGGTAGACCCAAATCCTTACTATTTATCTTAATTAATACATTGAGCATAGTTGTATCCAGACAGATATAAACACTACTTAATTTTCAAAAGAGAGAAACCCTGATATACTCAACTTATAAACGTGTTAATCTACTCACCTTTACTGTAAACTTTAATGCCAATTCCCAATACAACCTATGTTTGATTCTAGCAAAATCAAATGAGTTAGTTTTACATATTGCCCCCATTAAAAAAAACTAGGCCTTCATAAATTTCAGGACTTACCTTTTATTGTAATATTCCATGGAGCTTAATTTTTAAGACTGTAAGCTTTATGTAGGCAGAAGCTGTGTGTATTTGTTTGTTTCAATGGCATATACACAGTACCTAGGCCTACGCACAGTACCTAGGCCTATGCTTACAGCTCAGTAGGCATTTGTTGACTGTTCATGTTAAAGTCACAGATACCATGGAAAGTTCTCTGTTTAATTTTCATCAAGGAAATAGTATAGGATAACATAAATTATTTTTGCAGTATTTAATAATCTTTTCCAGTCTTTGATTTCACAGACTAATAGAATTTTATACCTAGGGGAAAACTTCAGGATTATATGCTTATAACTGAATGTCTATTTCCCAAGCAAAATAATTTTGTTGTCAAGCCAGGTTTATCTTGCTTTTCAAAAGTTAGTATTATTACCGGAAAATGAGTGCTTGAAAATAGCTTTTTGATGGATGATATATCAATTCTAAACAGTTTGCAATAGGGCTATGTCCTAATTTCCCTTCTGATTTCTTAAATATTTTGGCGTAGCTAATAGTTTTAGACTTACATATCATCCAGCTAGCAGAAGTAAAAATCCAGGGAAATGCATCAATGTCAATGTCAATGACATGAGTTAGACATCTTTGACTAGTTATCGTCCCAAACCAGCTTAACAATAATTTAGTAACCATCAAGTACATGCTTTTAATTGATCAGTTTCCTGAAATGCAGTCAACCTTTCACATGCACAATTCCTCAATATCTACTGTCTGACAAGCACCTAGTCTATAAGGTTTTCATTAAATAGTCTCATTTTAAATTTCAAATATAAATTGCTATTACTATTTATTTGAGAACTTGTATCATAGGTCATAAATAGAAAGTAATCCCAAAATTAAATATTATGAAAGCAAAACACTTATTAAATATTAGCTGTCAAAAGGGATCAAAGACTTAAGCATAAGACCTGACACAATAAACTGCATAGAAGAAAACATAGGTACTAAACTTATGGACCTTGGGTTCAAAGAGCATTTTATGAATTTGACTCCAAAGGCAAGGGAAGTAAAAGCTAAAATAGATGAATGGGACTATATGAAACTTAAAAGCTTCTGCACAACAAAAGAAACCATCGACATAATAAAGAGACAACCAACTGAATGGGAGAAGATTTTTGCAAACAGTGCCTCCAATAAGGGGCTAATATCCAAAATATACCAGGAACTCATACAACTCAACAACAAAAAAGCAAACAACCCAATTGAAAAATGGGCAGAGGACCTGAAGAGACATCTCTCCAAAGAGGACATACAAATGGCAAATAGACATATGAAAAAATGCTCAACATCACTAATCATCAGATAAATGCAAATAAAAACCACAATGAGATATCACCTCACCCCAGTTAGAATGGTTATCATCAACAAGACAAATAGTAACAAGTGTTGGAGAGGCTGTGGAGTAAAAGGAACCCTCATACACTGTTGGTGGGAATGCAGACTGGTGCAGCCGTTATGGAAGGCAGTGTGGAGGTTCCTCAAAAAATTATGAATAGAATTACCATATGAACCAGCAATCCCTCTCCTGGGTATCTACCCAAAAAATCTGAAAACATTTATCCATAAAGACACGTGTGCTCCAATGTTCATTGCAGCTTTGTTTACGGTGGCCAAGACATGGAAACAACCAAAATGTGTTTCGATGGATGAATGGATAAAGAAGTTGTGGTATATATACACAATGGAATACTATTCAGCTGTAAGAAAAGATGAAATAGGACCATTTGTGACAATATGGATGTATCTTGAGAGTATAATGCTAAGCGAAACAAGTCAGACAGAGAAAGCAGAGAACCATATGATTTCACTGATATGTGGTATATAAACTAAAAACAATAAAGAACGAGACAAACAAATGAGAAACAAAAGCTCATAGACACGGACAATAGTTTAGTGGTTACCAGGGGTAAGGGGGGAGGGGGGTGGGAGATGAGGGTAAGGGGGATCAAATATATGGTGATGGAAGGAGAACTGACTCTGGGTGGTAAACACACAATGGGATTTATAGATGATGTAATACAGAATTGTACACCTGAAATCTATGTAATTTTATAAACAATTGTCACCCCAATAAATTTAAAAAAAATGTTAGCTGTATTCTGCTGTGGGCATTCTGGAGAAGGTCAAATACAAACTACCTAGATTGTATAAGACAACTTTCTTAACTGATTTCTTCATCATTTATCTCATTGATAAAATGTAGATAATAATTCCTATCTCAGAGAATTTTACTGAAAATTAAATGAGATAAAGGTGTCAATCCTCCTCAAACTAATCTATAGACTCTGTTTTCCTAATCAAAATTTCTGCAGATTTTTTTTTCTTTTGAGAAAACTGACAATCTGATTTTAAAGTTTATATGGAAATGCAAGGCAATTTATATGGAAACTAGCCAAGGCTATTTTGGTGAAAATTTGGAATTTTTCACTGACTGTTATAAAGCTGTATTAGTCAAGCTATTGGTATATTGAGACAGTGATAGACAAACTGATCAATGGGACAAAATACAATGCCAGAAAGAGACCCACATGTATGTATTCAGGCACCTGAAATCCAGTGAAGATGGCAGTTCGGTGAAGTGGGGAAGGGATAATCTCATTAAACAGTACTACAGTAGTTGGATATCTGTGTTGAAAAAACATGCATTTTGACCCTGACTTCACATTATATAAAAATATGTTCTAGGTGAAAAGATGTCATTGTGAATGAGAAAATCAAAGTAAAAGAAGATTATCTTCATAACCTTTGCATATGCAAAGATTTGTTAGGCAGAAATCAAAAAGCACTATCCACAATTTTTTAAATTAAAATGGAATTATATTAAAATAAAGAATTTCTGTTCATCAACACATTGATGAAAGCAACAATACACAGAAGAATGTGTATATATATATATATATATATATATATATATATATATATATATATAATGACAAAGAACTTGTATCCATAATATATAGAAAAACTCCTATAAATCAATAATCTTTTGCAAATTAGACAAACCAATAGAAAACCGTACAAGAAGATCAAACCCTTCTCGAAAGACAACGTCCAAATGGTCAATAAGTATGAAATGATGCTGCATTTCAGAAACAATCAGGGAAATGAAAATTACAACACCTACCATGGAAGATAACATATTTGTAATATAAATGCATGACAAAGAGCTAGTACCCAGAATATAGAAAGTGTTCCTAAGAAGATCAAATCAATAAGACAAACTAACCAATAGAAAAAAATTGACAAAAATTTGAACAGGCCTTTTACAAAGGAGGAAATCCTAAGAGTCAATAAATACACAAAGGTGCCCAACTTTTTCAATCATCAGGAAAATACAAATTAAAAGACACAGAGAGCTATTACTACTTACTGACCAGGTTATGTGATTAAAGTCTAACAATATCAAGTGTGGATAACAGTAGCAAGAATTTGCAGCAACAGCTACTCTTGTAAACTTCCAGTGGAAGTTAAATTAGTGTAACCACTTCTGAAAACAATTAGATATTATCTATGAAAGGTGAAGCGATGGTCACAGCTTCACCCTGTGACCACCCAATGCTTATAGGGTGTTCCATAAACCCATCCACATATACAAAGAGCATATATGAATTCTTATAGCGGCATTGTTTAGGATAGCTAACAACTGGCAACAACCCAAGTGCATAAATAATTTGTAATATATTCACACAATGGAATACTATAAAGCAATGAAAATGAATGGACAACATGTAAGAACCTCACAGTGAAGCGTCAAATAAAAGAATTGTGTGATTTTCTTTAAAAACAAAAGGAAAATAAGCTAACATGTTCACAGATAAGTGGTAGAACTATTCAGAAAAATAAGGAAGTTGTTACAGAATTATCATCACAAAAGTCGGGATAGCGATTACCCCTTGGTAGAAATTTGAGATCGGAAGGGACAGAGAGGGTCTTCTAGGAGTTGGAGGCAATATTCTCTTTCTTAACACCTGGATGCTGCTGAATAATGTTCATTTTGTAGTTATTTATTAAACTGTATACCCTTTCATTATATACACTATTCTATATTTCATGATTTTTTAAAAGGTTGGAAAAAAGCAGAAATAGGGAAAGGCTATTCATTTTGCCTATGGACCATGGCAAAGACACAGCTCACCTGGCAACTTAGTTGTTCAGTAAGGCTACCTTCCTAGAAGTCCAGCATAGAGTTTGTTGTATGTTTCCTTGGCTCTTCTGGAATGGCTAAACTGAAAAAGCTGAAAAGTACCAAGTATTGAAGAGGATATGAAATGTTCACAAACTATGAGTGCAAATATAAATTGATAAAACCTCTTTGGAAAATTATTCTACTAAAGCTGATGACTTGTATATACATACCTATGCCTCAACAGTTCCACTTGTAAGCATAAACACAATAGAAATGTGCTCATGTATTTATCAAAAGAATGTACTAGAATATTCATAACAGCACTATTCTTAGTAGCTGTAAATTGGAAACTGGACAAATGGACAATAATGGAATGCATGATAATGGAATGAATAAATAAATGGTGATACTTATATATAACAGAATACTATTCAGTAATGAAAATGAATAATCTATAACTACACACAGCAATATGTATTAATGTTGCAAACATAATGTTGAACAAAAGTACACACAGATGAATCTATTTATATAGTACCATAACAGGCAGAATCATTCTGTACTATTAGAAGTCAGGACATAATTATCCTTGAGCAAGTAGGAATTGGAAGGGGTAACAGAGATGTATTTGTAATATTCTGTTTCTTGATCTGGGTGATAATTAAAAGGATGAGTTCAGTTACTTTTTTAAAAAACACCACCATAAACTTATGATGTGTGTATTTCTCTGTATAGATAGATTAAACATTAAAAAGTTTTCAATAGGGATTACATATGTAAAAGTTCTTGGAAGTGTACCTGGCATGTGGTAAGCTCTAAAAATCATTGGCTATTGCTATTGTGTTGTTATTGATGTTCTTAACTCAAAAAAAAAAAAAAAAAGCAATAAGTCTAAGTCCTGTTCCCCCATGTATTACAACAAGGAAATTAATAAATGTTAGAAAAAGAAAACAATTAGCACCAGACTAAGGCTGTCTCAGTAACATAATCGGAAGAATGGAAAAATAATTTTAAAATATGTGGCTTTCTTCTTAAATGAGTCATGTGTCCTAGTGTTGAAGTCCATGGACAACGTGTGGCATGCCTCTGTCAGGGGGACACATCTGATCATATAGTTTAGCTACTTGGAAGAGACTGTGACATCTTACCCTGACAGGCTCATCACAATAAGACTCCCCTCCTAACTAGATATTTTTATTTTTTTTTCCTTGAGATTCATTTATGTCCACTTGATCTTAAAATTGGCCACATAATCTTGACTTCTTTAATCTTCAATTCAATGGTTACCTGAGTACTTGAGGAGATGTAAAGTTCAAATATAGCTCTTCCTACAGCTCAATTCCATGTGGAAAGAGAAGTAACCCTTTATCTGGAGAATATAAGGCATTCTCCTACATTTTCAGGGAAGATGGTCAATTCTGTCTGTATGCTTGGTATTTAGTCCTTGGTGAATCCTCTTAAATCAGCAATAGAAAATATCAGGATTAATATCATATCAAAAATATGATAAAGACATAGAATAATATCTGTTCTCATTGCTCCTTAGCATTTAAGACGTATCTCCTAACTCACAGATCAAAGAATTATCTAGATTGAAACGAGAGCTAACTAAAAATTGCAGTATTAAAATAGGCAGAGATTAGTACTAGTTGAAAACCCCATCCTCTGCAAATGCATGGCTTTCCATTTGTTTAGCAACTTTTCTCAAACTCTGTTGTTATGCAAGAGATGACCTCATCTACTTTGGGTTGGTTTTCAACAATAATACAAAACAATCTTTTAAAATAACTTTCAAAGCTAAAAATGATGCATTTTTATGAGCTTGGAAACTAAGATTATCAAACAAATCATTGAGTATGAGTTCTAAGGTAGACAAAGTAGAAATCTCTGGTCAATGAGTATTTACTTAATGGCTTTTAATTATTGAGATCAAGCAATGTAATATTTTCTCTATTCCTGGTTTCTAAACCTTGTTTTGTAAGCCTTTTCTCTTATGATCACAAGTTTGATTTGCTCTGACGTGTGTGTGTGTGTGTGTGTGTGTGTGTGTGTGTGTGTGTGTATGTGACTGTCCTTGGTCTAGCTGTGTTAAGATGGCAGGTGGGAGAACCAAAGTAGGTAAGAAGAAGAACCAAATTAATGAGATGAAGTTCTCCGAGGCTGCTGGGATGTCCAAGCTATTGGAACTAAGTTAAAGAGTTAGAGCCAGTAAGAGGGGAAACCAGGCCTCATGAATGGTCACGACTGTGGGGACAGTGAGTTGCTTGGGCTGAGAGATTATGTGATTTCTCTTATTTGTAGTTTTGTATCTGTCACAGAATCCACCACTGCTTAATTCCTTCACTACCTGATCCCTTGGACCTCTGTCTCTACCTTCTCCATTCTCTTACTATAGTAGTATTCTGCCGGCTAGCAATATTGATCACTTTTTCTGTGCCAAGCACAATATTAAGGGATTTTTCAAAGCAACCTCATTTGATCCTCACATCCCTATATGATTTACATTATCATTAACTAAATTTTGTTGTTAGAACTAAGACCTAGAGAGGATAAGTCCAACGGTCACACATCCAGTATGTTTTGGAGCCGGATCAGTAACCTGGAGACTACCTCTAAACACCAAACTCTACTGCCTAGGCAATGACCTTCAGCTTCCCATCTCTGAATACCTATCGGAGTTTCTTTACCAGGAGAAGGAATCGTTGTCACATATATTTCCACATTCTATGAAGGATCCAGTAAACTAATCCCACGGGTGACAACAGATCTAAAACCAATGGAAATACCAGAACTTTCTGTGAGAACTCAGAGAAAGAAAGTGAAATACACCTTCCTGCAGTGTCTTGGTATTTGGTTAGAGCTCTCAGATGGAGGAAGGGGGGCCAATTACTGGAGGCTGAGAGTTGGGAAGGAGGTGAAGATAAGCAGAGGAAACTAGAGGAAGCAATACCGGGACTTGGTATGCTCCTTTCTACTTAATTGGCAGCTCCAGCTCCTATAATTCAAAGTCAAGCCATAATCCTATTCACACAGACCCCATGTGTGTCTGATAGGTGAGAGGTCCAAAAAAGAACAATTTTCACCACCCCAGAAATCTCAGTAAAACCACTGACGTAATTCCAAGTTTCTGCCTCTGGGATATCCTTTTGGATTCTTGATTATATCCCTGTTATCTTCCATTAAATCCATCCCTTCAAAAAAAAAAACAACTGCTAAATAAATAAAATGGTTCAGCACTGTTCTTTCTCCACTAAAGAAGGGTTGCAATATATGCTGTCCTAGTACTGATTACAACATACAGTGCAGTCAGGTCTTAGTGAGAAGGAAAACTAGGTAATGCCCCTGGAGGGATCTCACCAAATTGAAATTGTATAGGACATCTCTTGTACTCTGCGTATTATTCACTGCCTGACTTTTTTTTCTAGGCACAGCTGGAGCAATGAATTTTCACAGGTGTAACCTGACAGCACAATATATCTATCATTTTTGGCTTGGGGATTCTTGGATACAACTGCCTGGGGTGGATGCGAACACTTGTTAACACTCTAGGAGACACATTTTGATGGCTACTAGAAGGAATCTTGTCCTTTCTCTCACTGACACCTATGGCACCTCAGAAAGTCTCGGTTGCGTTGAACTGCAGTTATCCACTACAGGGAATCAATGTGGCAGGTTACCAAGGAATTTGTTCTCCCTCTTTTTTGTTTCATTCTCCCTAACCCCTCATTCCTCTTCTTTCATCTCGCTTCCTTAATAAACTATCTGCATGAAAGCCCTTGTTCCTGCTTTCAAGAGGATCTTAGGTTTAACACAAAAGCATAAGCAACAACAACAACAAAAAATGAAAAGTTGGAGAAAAGAAAGGGTGTGAGTAAGATGAAAAAGGTATAGATATTGATCTTATCGTAAAATGTACCCAAAACAGGATTTGAGACAGTTTATGATAATGGGATAGGTGTGATAAACCCAAAAGTATTAATATAATCAAAAAAGCAAAACTGCATTGCAGATGAGAAGACATTTACATCAAGTTCTCAAGTTGGAATAAAATTGCACCAATTTAATAAAATATTCATATCTAGGTTTTCTAGCAGCCAGGGCAAAAATGGAAACATGTAACTCTTAGTGTTTAAAGGTTGGGAGCGAACCAATTAGTCGATAGACATAAATGCATTCCAGATGCTGGACTCCAGGAGCAATTGTATAAACATATTATTTTTTATAAATGTGACACTGAATAATGTAATGAATGGAGTTGCTAATAGCAGAGTTATTGTAAACATTGCAGAGGTATTCGATGGGGCTGCTTCATGTATTAGTTATTCATCAAAGCCAAAGATATATCTAAAATGCTAGAACTTTTCTAGACCTCTGTTTGGGTTGTTTAAAATGCATAAAACATGTGCTCAAATGCCAACTGATTGGAGCATTAATCTGCTTCTCCCACACTTAGCCCTTATGGTACTTACTATACTAACACCCAAACTATATAGTAGAACCAGAATATAATCCCAATAATGGTAAATTTTAAGCAAAACTGTGTCCTGATGAACTTTGAGCAAGATAAGATAGTTCAATATTGCACTCAAAGATAACTAAATTAACATGTTAAGGAAAACATTTCTTAATCATGCAAATATGACAAATGTATTGAAAATGTCTTCACTTCCTCCTGTAGCAATGGCCGATATCCATATTGATTAGGGCATTTTTTCCTCTTGGTCCTGGAAGCAGCCTCTGAACTTAACACAGCACTCCAGACACTGAAAAGAATTAGCAACTGCAGATGAGTTGAATGCTTTTGTTTATTGTTTGTATGTCTTAACCACTTGGGTGAAAAAACATGCCTGCCATACATAATTTTTGATTGAGAATAATAAATATTTAGTTCCTCTCATTCACACTAACCTGACCACAGATTTCACAGCTTCTTCAGACTACTTTTGGGACAAAAAATAGACCTTGGTCACTATGTTCAATACTGAAAACAAGTAATGTGTGAAAATTAGAGTGACAGTTCCAACATGACTAAGATACCTAAGAACCATGAAGAGGTTTTATCACATAGTATAAAAAGTGTTGATACATGGGAATGTGAGACAAATTGGAAGTAAAGGAAGATTCTTTACCCCAATAAATCTCTTTTACCAGAAAAACAAGACCCGCAACAATAGATGGAAATGCCAGTGAAACATTATAATAGCCATCATTTCTTTAATAAAAAGAAGGCAGGCATGACACAGTGTACCTTCCATTTTGGAGAACATTTTCAAAAATCTGCCTACCTCCCCAAATAACCCTTTCCACCATCTCAAGTACAGGCTAGTGTGGTATAGATACTCAGAATTCTTAGAAATGTGATTGGTAAAGCAAATTTCACCTACAACTCTAACAAAAGTAACAACAGGATGAAACCCTTCCTAGATCAACTCATCATTTTTCATCTGATAAATGAAAATCCGTGTTATCCACCTCCCATCCCTAATACTTTCAATAGAATGACTTCCCACTGCTAAAAGAAGCAGCTCTGATTGCTGTCTGGGAGAGGCAGAAAGAAAAACATATATCCTGTTATAAACTTTAAGTGGAATCCTCTCTATCTTTAATGTGAATAGATGAATAAAATGTTTGCAAAGTGAATAATTGATAGGAGTATGTGACATTAGTTTAAAAATAAATGTGTGAAGTGTCTCTGAAATAAGTAATGCTAAGGCCAAATATTAATTTGTTAAGATTCTAATGCTATATATCCTTTCTGGTATATAGGTGTTAATTATCATATATGGCAGAAAAATATATAACAAAGTGTAAAGTCAACTGTATTTTAGGTCAATAAATGTTGTATGAAGGAAAATCATATTGTAATCAAGTATTTAAAGAATTGTTAACTTACATCATGTGTATAGAGATGTCTTTTTATGACTAGTATATGAAAATATTTATGCTATTTTCAATAGGCATCATCTATCTATTAGTCTAGAAACAGCAGTATATTTTATGCCCAAATGTCTTTCTGTTCACAGACAATTTTCAGGGAAATTAATTCTAGGTTACTAAGTTTTGTTGATAACAAAAAAGTAAATGTCAGCCATTCATTTATTTTTAAAAGTGTAATTTGGTAAGAATCATTTACCAAGTTTCCCCGAGAATAAGACCGGGTCTTATATTAGGTTCACTCCAAAAGACGCACTAGGGCTTATGTTCAGGGGATGTCATCCTGAAAAAATCATGCTAGGGCTTATTTTTCGGTTAGGTCTTATTTTCGGGTAAACACAGTAGTACCCTATAGTCAGTCATATGCCGTTAGCTCTAAAAGGGCCATTAGAGAGTTCCTAGCTCAAAGGGTTCAAACGCCGTCCTTTGGAATCCTGAGCTCCTCAGATATGCTGGGGGTCTTCCCATGCAGTTCCTCACCTCTGCTTTGGCTAACCCAGTTATGTTTTGTACTCTCTTGTGGAATGGTATGCATTGTAAATTTTCCCTTGAGAAAAAGAATTCTGCTACTAAAAATTATCAGTCACTGCACCCCCTCATTTTACCAATAATAAATGTAGGATCCTATGATATAAAGAGACTTCAAGAAGACGCTGCTTTGGTAACAGAGCCAGGCACCAGTATCTTTTCTACTCAAGGGTGGCATTTTTCTCCACAGAATTTGGGGAAACAGCTCCTGTTTGAAAATGTTTATAGTTTTGTTTTGGTTTTGGTTTTGGTTTGTTTTAAGTTTTCAAGCTGATAAATTAGTGAAATGTCCAAGTTTAGGTTTAGTGTCTGTGTAAGACTATTGGTTGTTTCAGAGAATAAAAATACTTGGCTATTTTGGCAAATTTGGTTAGTGGAGCAAGTTTAAAAAATAATTGGCATAGAAAAAACAAAGAGACAGAGAGAGAAAGAGAGAGGAGGAGGAAAGATGATAGAAGAAAAAAGGAGGAAGGAAGAGATACATAAAGACGAAAAGAAGAGAGAAAGATAACTATTTGTTTTGATCTATGTGGCTACATTTGGAGCTAATGGCCTCAAATCTGTTTCACATTAAGCCAATGAAACATGAAACTTAACTAATACTATGTAGAAAATAAATATTTGATGACAACTGCTTTAAAATGGGTTGTGATTATTTTACTTTAAAATTCTATGTATCGTCTCTCCTACGTGAGTGATAACATTTAATAAATGAAATAGCAAGTTGTTCTAAAAGAACAAAACATATAAAAAAACTAATATAAAATTTTTAAAACATCCTGGGTTGAGCATTCTCAACAGAGAAAAGATATCTAAAGCAAGTAAAATAAGTTGAAAGAATATTATCCCAGAATTTCTAAGGGCATTGTTATATATTTATGAATTAAGGCGCTCAGTTCCTTTGAGTAGGGGAGAGATATTAACTTGCCCTGCAAATCAAATAACCTAATTTGTGCCTATTGTTATTCCTTTCATATTATATTGATATTATTTCTTGTTTGTCCTCCAAGTCTGCAAGTTCCATCACAGCAAGGATTTTACCTCTTTGTCACTTATTTTTTATACCTAATAACGCTCATAGGCAAAATAATAGAAATGTGCTATTAATATTTATTTAGCGATGAATGGATGAATATATAAATGTAAATTACTCTAGACACAGAGCTTCTGTCTTACTTGTACTTTCGGGTTTCTCTCTAATAGTCTGCAATGTTCAGAATACTCTCATTTCAAAGTAACTGGGTGGCAAAAGTGGAATTATAAATCCAGAGTTCTTCCTCATTGTTCTACACACCATTTTAGCGACTTCCAAACGCTACTGAAAACCAGGTTCACACTTATTCTGCGTCACCTCTAATGGCAGAGAAGGATAGAATTCTAGCTCAAATGAATATATGGGTGATTTCCCTTACACATCTTCACTTTTGATTAAAAAACAAAACCTACAGGTACACTCTCTCAAGTACAGATACACGTACAGGAGAATAAGGACAGCACTTCACCTTTTTAAGTTCTTGATAAATGACCCACTTTTAAAGAAAAATAATAATGAATACTATTTAATGAGCATGTACGATGTGCCGAACACTACGAAAAGTATTTACATACACTGTTTGATCTTCACAACATTCTTAAGAAACACATTCCACCATTATCCTCACTGTACAGTTGAGGAAATTGGTGAGTAGAGAGGTTAAGCTGTTGCATCTAGTTCTTACATCGAAAGACTTGGTTTCAAACCCGGTTGTCGCTAATGCCATATGTGGTAATCTAATCTTATTCATTTTTATGTGTCACTTGGTATGTATCAAAGGGTCTGGTTCAGAGCAGCATAAAAGGAAGGTCCTAGAATGACTGAAAGTGTAAATGCTCACTTCAAAACAGAGCTACTAGCCCCAAATCCTTTGCTTTTTGCTTTCTCCTACTAGATTTCAGTGACTTTCTAACATCATAAGAATAATATTCATGTGCATTTTTAAAGTCTCCAGTTGCCATTGTAATGGAAGCCCAGATAATCAGGTGGTCTTCTTCCTGCTTATGCACCCTTTACATAGCAGCCATCTCGTTTTGAGTAGGCAATTCAATTGAGGTTCTTTTGAAAGAGTTATCTCTTTTGTTAATTTATAAATTTAAAAGATCAGTGAAGTGTGAGAGAAAAAATGGATATAAAAATACAAGAACATACGCAGAGGGTGTTGAAAAGAGTCAGACAATACAGTGTTTGTCAGCATGAGAGCTGCTCTCACATTACTAGCTGGGACATCTGTGCCTGCATCAAGCTGTCTCGGAGAAAGGCTTCGAGCCAAACCATCATGCAGACCTCATCCTCCACACATAGTCATAGCAATTCTGCTATTCAGAAGCACCTGCCTCCATGTACAATTTGCTCACTGATGCTGCAAGGAGCATCAGAATTATGCCCTGTCTCCATCTAATAACACCTTTGCAGTCTCTCCAGGGCAGGGGCTCAGCATGGCTCTTTTAATCTTCTTGCCCTCTGTAGGAAGTAAGAACTATGATTTCTCTTCCCCTCACAAATTAAATTGTATTACCAGGTAGCAATGGGGCAGTGCCAGCTGAATAAAATTGATGACCAAAGCAGACAGAAGAATCCCAATGTCCTAGCGGTGTTGGGGACAGAAATTTTATTTCAAAAGCAATAATTCAACAAGGCATGAACCCTAGTGTCATGCAAGCACCCTGGTGATGCTCACTAAATCTAAAGCCAGGAATGTCCCAGAACAGACATCACTTGCTAAAAGCCAACTTTGCTTAGGTGGCTCCATCAGCAACCAAGCCAGGCCTCCCTTGTTCCCTTGTAAATCTGTACAGTTGCTGTCCTCCTGCATACACAGATCTGCACCTATGCTTTAATAAATAACCGCCTTAAAACAGGGTATTGAATTCACCTATTTAAGTATGCCTAAGCACAGCCAGTAGGGCAGGCTTTCAGATTACTAAAATCAAGCTCATCAGGCAGGTACATAAATGACATCTAAACGAAGCATATTGGAAGAAATGTTTTCAAATTGCAGGAATCCTGCTGCTTGATTCTGACAAGAAGCTACAATAAAAGGTTGAATAATATCTTTGGGATTCATTAATTATGAACGCAGTCTTCTGTTGAGGGCGTGGTGTGTATGTTGCTCACAGTCTTTCAATTGCCCATGACAAATGCCTGTTTTGCCAGTGTCATCACCACCATCTTAATTTACAATAGACACTAAGATAGCTTTTCCCAAAGTACAGTCTTTGGAAGACTAATACTGCATAATAGGGTTCTGTGGAGACACCCTACTGGGAAATGTTCCCATGACTCTGTTGTGAGTTTCAAAACTATTTGATTAGAAATCTACCTTTTACAAAATATCTTGGAGGATAAACACCCCATTCACATCGCCATCTGAGGGAAGAATGAAAGCAAATAGTCGCATAGATTATCAATCACCAATGTTTTTGATGGGGTACAGGGAAGAAAGAAAGCACAACGTTTTCCCTATTTGAGCATTACCTTTCCCCCTCAGATTAAGACCGTGTATTTTGATCTTCATGGGAGTCTCATTATATCCCATATCAGGCACAGAGCAAAAATAGCAAAGACCGTGTCTATATTATCCACTCTTGTATTTCCAGTATTACAAGTGTTCAGTAGATAAATTAACAAGTGTTTGGTAGATAAATTAACAAGTGTTCAGTAGATAAATGCTTGTAGAAGGAATGAATCAATGAATCAGTGAATCAATGCATGAAAGAATGAATGAGTCTGCATATGCCTCTCTGCGTGTGGGTACCTATGATAATGCACTGTCTGTTTTTCAAAAGTAAATAGGCAGTATTCGAACAGATGTGTCTAAGCCACCACAGTGGCTCTACTCTCCTCTCTTGTAAATAATGAAATCACATACATGTTTCAAAATGTCAGCCTCTGTTGCTGGCTGTGTTGTTGCCTTGGCAACATAGACTATGACATTATAAGCTGTGGTCTCTGCCACGGAGCTATTTCAGAGTCACCCTGCAGAGTTCCACAATGAGATATTTTCATCATAGATCCCTAACTGCCCCCTGGTCTGAACCTTGGTGTGTGTGTGCGCCTGTAGAATAAAGTTTACCTTATGTTAATTCCCTTTACTATTCAGGGCCTAATATTCCAGCTGTTAAATAATTATTTTACCCTCCTCCTTCATTTGCTTTGATTATGCTCACAGTAGATGGCATAGTGTTTAGAAAATATCCTCAAGAGCACTGGTGATCAGACTTTGGGATTTTCCCGGCTAGAACTGAAACATCAGAGGAAGAAATATGGGCTTGTCTGCTTTTATTGTTGCTAAGTACAGACAAAAATTTAAAATCATCGCCCATTTTTCTAGTTTCATTAAAGAATGGATATTTTGTTCCTCCCCAAAGTAGGAAGGAGCCTTTTAGAGTGAGGAGCATTTCAGAGTGAGGGGCATTCTTAAATTTGAAGAGCCCTATAAAATATTGATCACATCTTTAGTAATCTTATTAGACTGTCAAATATTTCATCATGGACTTACATTTTTTCCCAACACATTTGAAAACCTCTTCTCAATGGGACAGTGGGACAATAAAAGTGAATATAAAATACAAGATTTATTCTAGACAAGGTCAATGATTTATACAGCCCAAAATTCTGCCCTGTCAGTGACACCATGGCTTAGCTGGCCATACCAACTTCCAGAGTGTAAGTGTTAAACCCTCTCCACCTCCTCCAGCTGCCAGCCCCGCTCTGCACTCTCCCTCTCTGCATCCAGCCTCGCTTCCCCTCTCTTGAGAAAATTGAGGCCATAATCTTCTGATTCCATACATAATAAATTATCTAAATCTCTACCCAGCTTCTCCAGAAGTGTAAGCCTTCTATTATTTCCAATTGTTTGAATTTTTAAACTCTACCTCTTCACTGACACCTTTGCTTTAACTTTCACCTTCTCTTACTTCTCCCTAGTAAAATGCTGAATCTGATTTGTTTTGATCCATATTAATTGTGCGTGTAATTACTGTGGCCCAAAAAAGAAGCAACCAACTCCATTGCATTTCTCACTGTAGTTCTCAAGGATCTTTAAGAAGGCCTGAAACTCTTCTCATTCCCTCTCTTAAGATGTAAGCAGATCAGACCAGGTCTACCTCTGGTGGTGGCCTCACTGTGGGGACAGCGCTCTCTCTCTCTGTCTCTCTCTGTGGGTCTGTGCCCTCGCTGGGCCAGCTCCTCACTTACGATGGATGAGGTAAATCTGGCCAGACCAGTGCTTGTGGACCTTGTAGGTGGAGGAGGTCAGAGACCCACTATGTTTTCCAGTCCAGCCATTTGCAGTGAGCCCTGAATAAAGCTTCACTGTGGTCTCCATCTTGCAGCCTATTCTTTGTGTCATACCGCTTTGGCCAGAATCTTGGAGACTCAGAGTTAGGGAGTAGGATTAGAACCCAGCCTCACTCCAAACTCCTAACAGTTTACACCCCTCAACCTCACCTCCTTATATATCCACCTTCTGCAATCTGGTTTCCCCACCCACAGGACTCACCAGCCACTCTGGCAAAATTCACCAGTGTCTTTCTAACTGTCATATTCAGTAACATGTGTCAATTTTCTAATTTTTTTTTACACCTTGAAAGTCTTGAAGTATTTTTAGCTCTTATTTTATTCTTCCTTAGTCTGATACTTCTGACCATTTTCTCTTTGAAATTCTTCATTGCATCGTTGCAAAACCACTCTTTCTTAAATTTACTTCTCTAACCACTTCTTGCCAGATCTCCTCACTAAATCCTTTAATGTTACCATTCTTTTGATCTTGACCCTTTTGTAATTCTGTTACTCTTCTACATTACTTCTATCACTATGTCAACTTTCAAACCTACAAATCCAGTTTAGGTCTGTTCCCAGCTACCAGTTCCGTATATCTTTCTATCTGTTCAAACTCTTCATTTGGATACTGATACATATCCAGGACTCTGCATATTCAAAATTAAATCCATCACTGCATCATGACAGTATGAGGAGCTGTGCTGATCTGCTCCCCAGTGAAACTAGTACAAATTATTTTTTTTAAAACCACTATTTTAAAGCCTCTGCATTCCTAGGTATATGAATCCAAAAGAAGTGAAACATACACTCACACATAAACTTGTACACAAGTGTTTATAGCCATTCATATTATTATTCATAATAGCAAAAAAGTAGAAATAATCCAAATGTCCATCAATGAATAAACAAAATGTGGTATATTCATACAATGGACTATTATTCAGCCATAAAAAGGAAGTACTTGAACACACAATGGGATTTATAGATGATGGAATACAGGATTGTACACCTGAAATCTATGGGATTTTACTAACCATTGCCACCCCAATATTTTTTTTTTTTTAAAAAGGAAATACTGATACATGTTACAACATGGATGAATCCTGAAAACATTATGCTAAGTGAGAGAAGCTATTCACAAAAGACCACACAGTACACGATTCCACTCATGAAAGTCTAGAGTCTATAGAGGCAGAAAGTAGGTAAGTTGCTGCTTAAGGCCATAGAGAGAGAAATAGGGATATAGGGAGGTGAGGTGATAGCTAAAAGGTATGGGGTTTCTTTTTCCTTTTGACAAAAATATTATAAAATTGACTGTAGTAATGGTTGCATGTATATTTGAATATACTAAAAACCATTGAATTGTACACTTTAAGTGGATGAATTATATATGTAAATTATATCTCAATAAAGCTATTTTTAAAAATCAATCAATTAATCATTCCCCTTCAGATCTGCTTGTTCATCTGTCTTTCCCCAAGGCATTCTCTTAACCACCTGAAGCAGGAAATTATTCTAGACTTCTCTCTTTACATTTCCCCTGGTGTCCAATTTTTCACGAAGTCTTATCTGGCCTACTTCTAAAATCTCCCTGACCAGCCCCATTCTCTCCATCACACTATCATCTCAAATCAGGGTTTCATAAGGATGGTTTCTCTTGATAGGCATCCCTCTCTTAAAGTTGAGTACGAAAGGACAAGCACTAGAATTGGTGTGGGGGGGAGGTTAATTGAGGGATGTATTTACTTGTCTTCCAGCAAATTCTTTTTTTTTTTTTTTTTTTTTTTTTTTGCTGTTTCACTTGAAATATTTTAGAACATGATAATAATGGCAAGGTCCTACTCCCACCTCTACATCTCTACTCTGCTTTTGACACCTCTGTCTCTCTGTATTTACGTGGTTGTTTTTCTGTTGTTTTTTCATATTGATGGATTTTAAGCCAAATGAGGGAACTACAGAGATCATCTAGCCCAACTTTATACTCTTGATCATATACCAGCAGGTCATTTTATTTCCTCCTTCTCATTACTCACTTCCAAGCAACCAAAAAGTCTTATTTATTTTACTTTTTTAATAGTGCAAGAATTAGCAAAATGTACTCTATATATTTCTCTATACACATGTATGTATAATTGTTTGGAGTAACAATATATAATAGTTTTATAACTTGCAGAAATTACAACTCATAGGATGGGAAATATTGGGAATAAATAATTTCAGGGAATTGACTTATAATTAATTTCAAACAAGGGATATGTTGTGAAGGTAAAGAATTTTACTAATCTAGGGCAATGTTGCCTATGGAAAAAGAATTATGTTTGGTGATCAGGCCTAATGACAATGATTAATACATTCACTGTTGAAAGACAGCTGTTTTATAATGAGAATTATTGTTGTGGACTTGTTTGGAAGGTGAAATGTACAATGTTCAGTCAGTTGGAAAAGACAATTTGGCAAAACAGATAGTAGCTCCAGCAAGTTCAAATTTCTATTCATTAAGTAGTCTTGGGAACAATCCTGGATTAGATTCGCCACATCTGAGGAATACAGTCACAAATTTTACAAATACAGGAAATAGTTTTTTTGTGTGTTTTTTTGTTTGTTTTTGTTTGTTTTTGTTTTTTTTTGTTTGTTTGTTTTTTCTTTACCAGAGGATTATGTGACACAGCCCATTCTAAATTGACAGATATGTTACTGTTGCAAAGATGTGTGCTTTCATAGTAGGTAAGCCATGTGGATTGCCGTGGTAAAATAAAAGTTTTGCCAGATTAGTATAGAAACAAAGGGATTTGATTGAGGTGACCTTAAAAAGATTCTCAGATAAGGTGATGTGAAGTACTCTGCCCCACTACAGGGGCAACTGGTCAAGGAGACACAGTGCTTCATTTCATCAACAAGGCTCTTTCTCTGGAGAATGGTTTTTGCTTCTTTTCAAGACTCCACCTTCCCAACGTGATAAAATATAGCATCTATTCACATATAAAACAGCATAAGGTTGAATCGATGTTGTTTCAACCTAGAAATAACTAATTGTGGTTAGTCTAGCATCATGTTTCCTGTATCTGATTAGACTTCAGCTTGCTTTGCTTACAGAGCAGACGTGTGGGTCTGGGACCAAGAGACTCTAGTATTGTCCAAATCCCTAATGTGTCAGTTCTCTTACTCTGTGCATGTGCTTTACTAAAACTTGCAGAGGCCACATTTTTCTCTCAGTTTTGAAGGTATTTCACTTGAGACCTATTAATATTCCTTTTCTGTTTTTCTCTCTTTATGTAAGAAAATGCACTTTACTGTCTATTCCAATATATAATTTGACCCACACTCTTATAAAAAACTTGACACATTATTTACTTTTTATGAAGCAAAGAAAACTAATTTGTTTATTTAAATAACGATAGCTGTATATTTGCAAAGATTCATATATTTAAATCTATATTATTTAATTAATAGCCAAATCCATAAAACAAGATATTTTTTAAGGGCTTACCCAAGCATCTAATATCTGTGTATGACTTTTTAATCATCTGTCTTTATCCATAGTAAACATTCTCAGTCTAAGGAACTATAGCACCAATTGTCAGAAAGATCAGTTATACCCAGGATGAACAATTCATGCAATAAGGAATAATAAGCCAAACCTTGCATGATTGCAATGGGTGACTATTCCAAGAAAAAATACTCTCTAGTCCTTGCCCCTTCAAAATTATTTTCTAGACAATTATTGCAGGAGACGAGGAAGCTAGACAAAACAAATCAATCTTTTGCCAAGATGTTCCTGAATGTAACAAAAGGCAGCAAATGAACAGGATTGAAAGAATAAAATACGTTCAATCCAGTTAGAATCGATTTATCTTCAAAATAGAATCAGCAGCTAAAAGGTAGATATACCACTTTTGTTATATTCCTCTGGCACTTAGGCAGGGCTGTATAACGTAGGATACCCAATCCACCAATACAAATGGAATTCTAGAATTTGCTATTTTATAATGAAAAATTTGTGCCCGCAATCAGTATTGTGAGAAAGGCAAAGAGTGTAAACTGATCCACTGTGTCAGTGTGTGTGTGTGTGTGTGTGTGTGTGTGTGTGTGTGTTTTACAGCAGAATATTGGTCCCAGGGGATCACCCACTGGTAGGTGTTTTGAGGTTTCCTGTTGTCCTTTGAGTGTAACACCCAGACCAGAGTTTCCCAAACCTGGTGCCCCCACAGAACACCATGTAGCAAGAAAAACATGAATAACAATGTTCAGTGCTCAAATAAGTTTGGAAAACTATTAAACAAAGGTAAACAGGCTTCCTCAAGACTTTCCAAAGGCATTAAGATGCTATTGTACATTGTAAATATGCACAACTGATATATTATGTTTTCTTTCATTTCAAACACCAATTAACCCTGGAATTCCTATTAATATCTAAGTCAAACATTCAGAGTTGGGAACTTTTGACTTAGACTAAACTCTGGACTCTTAGACCCCTTTACCCAAATCTCACCCCTTTTCTTAGCCCTTGAGATTGTGCCACTTAGGGGACAAGAGGCACAGCCTAACTCACCCTGAGAATTTCCAGGCCTACCAGAAAGAGGCAGGCCCTGACCTGTCTTACTGTATGACACATGTTGGGAAACTTTTCATAAGTGAAGGCAAAAGACAAAATCCCCTAACGAGGAAATGCAAAGAGATAAAAGGACACTGCAACAGAAACAAGGTCTCCTCATATTGAATCTCTATCCCTACTCCCACCCCCAACTGTTATTGTGCTTGACCTTGACCCCTATCACCTCCTCCCCTACCGCAATCTTCTGCTCCTCTACCTGGAGAGAGTAGTTTGTCTGATGGGCTAAGGAGTTTTTCTCGCCCCCTGCTGGTCACAAGGCTGTTACTACAAATATACTCAGATACTGGATTACAGCTATCTGTATCGTACTATTCTCTCCACCGTACATTGTAAACTGAAATTTACAGAGCGTTTAACAATATTTTAATTAATATTTCCTTTTAAAGGTGGAGCTAAAACTAAAGCATTGACAGGAGTTCTAGAAATGAGTATGGTATGGCTGAAACACGGGACAATGTCCCACTGGCATTAGGAATCATCTAATGCCTCACTTACAAAGAATTCCTGGTGGCATGCAGTGTTCAAACTCCCTATAGATTGGCATAAAAAATAATCATCGTAACTCTGATGTGCAAGATGTTCATGGAAGCCAGGGTCCTGGTCACATAGGACTTCAATGAATTCTTCTATGGAGATAAAAAGGGCAGCCACTTATCATGGAATTTTATTCTCTGTTCTGTTTGGTGGGTCACAAGAAATATTTCTTTTTGGATTTTTTTCCTAGAAAATAATAATGTGAAGTGAACTGGAAGAGTAGAAAGTGCACTCATTTTGGAATCAAATAGACCAGGGATTGGACGCATACAAGTTCTGCCACTTCTAGCTAATTACCTTGCATAAGTTTATTAACTTATCTCAGCTTTAGTTTGCTCATCTATAACATGAGGATAAAAACACCTAACTCAAGTGATTAATATGTGAATATTATCTGGTGTTTATGGGTCATAATAGGTATTCTATAAATTAGGACTGCTTTAGTCTGAAATGAAAACAAGGTAAATAAGCAAATGCTAAAGAAGGATAGCACTAATAAGAACTATTAAATTGTGTCTATGGCAGTTGCTATTCCATAATATAATTCATTTACCTAATTTGACCGTAGGTTATATCGTAACTCCTGTCTGACAAAGTACAGCATGAAATGAGCTATGTCTCTGACAGTCAGATCTAGCATGACAACAGTTAGAACTAATTGGTGGACGGGAGCCTTTGTCAGCTTACCTTTGGGGAGTTTTTGTAAGACAAGGGATCCGCTATCTAAAGTTTGGATTTATTTTAAGTTTTCGTTTAAAGCCAGTCTTGAAACCATAGTTCCATACTATTTGCAAATAAGAAAAGAAACCAATGAGATAACATTGTAAAATATGATTGAAATCATAGATTCAAACATCCAGTAGATAGTTTAATGTTAATGTTAATTGTTGTTTGAGCACCTCCACTTATAATTTTAGGACAGAATAGGCCTGAGGTTTGTTCTGACCTAGACATGTGTCACTTTGAGTGTGACTCACACCCAACACTCAACCTTTATGAAACATAGTAGTGGAAAGCCACACATTAAAGGTGAAATACAACCAGGCCACTCCAAATCAGATGCATCTTCCTAGGGGTACTCTAAGAGAGTTGGAATGTGGGTTGGTGGTGTTCTAGATCAAATAAGTATTTGTTAGAAAACAAATGCAAACATAGAAAACATATGATCCGGGAAGTATAACATCAGACTAAATGCCAGGGTACTCTGATATATAAGTTGGAGTTTCGGTGGAAAAATAGAACCACTGTAAGTATCACTTGAATAAGGAAATTTATAGTGGAATTAAGGTTTACACAAATGTGGAAGGAGCTAGGGAAGTAAAGATTCGGCAGGTTGGAGAATTGGGAGACAGTTACTGATGACTTCACCCTATGGCTCTAGAGAAGGTAGAGAAGCTGGAGGTCACTCAGGAGTCTGAGGAACTACTGCTTCTGTTCAGCATGACCTAGAAGACGGTAGCCACAGAGACATGGTAAAAAGCCATCATGTCTCATAGCCATGCCTTCTGGGAATATGGCTTCCTCTTAGCTCCAAGTGTCAAAGTTCCTCTCATTAACAGCCTCTAAGTCAGAACCGTACAGGGAAAGAAAGGTATTTGGGGAAATGTAGTTCCCAGCCTTGGAAGGAAGTGGTAAGTGTGCTGAGTAAGAGACAACCTAGCTCACGTGAGTCAACCCAGATCACGTGGTTACATTTTGTGCAGAGAGGTCCTGGCTCTCTCTGAGAAGTGATGAGAGCCTCACAGAATGTTTGGAAAGACATAGGTCCCTTAGTATCATTTTAGCATTCTACCTATGAGCATTTGATGGATAAAAATAAAAGCAAAATGGCTTAGTCAAAGGTAAATCAAGAAAAAAGAGAAATCAAGCTTATTGAAGCTCTTTTGTGCAGCAAGCATTAGTGGATTTACATCTATTATATCATTTAGTCTCACTCCATAGATTGTTGTTTGTTGTTTTATTTTTTCATTTTACAGATAGGGCTACTTCATTTTAAAGGTGAAATAAATGGCCCCTAAATCATTTAACTGGTAGATGATAAAGTAGATAGAACATAGGTTTGGGTCTAAACACAGTGTTATTTCTGCCACATTGTAACTCATCCCATGGAAGGGAGAAAAATTTTGATGTGCTTAGAGCAAATCACAAGTATTTTTAATATTAATAGAAGCCTAACATTGGCATTTGTTTAAGCCTTGATGTGTATTTTGTGGCCCTACCTGAATCAGTATAACTAGGAGAATCCGAATTTTAAGCTAGTTCTCTGGATGATTTTGTCTACCTCATAGTCTGAGAATCACTGATTCCTCAATCAGCAAGGTGAACACAAAATCAGTTAGGAGAAAGAAACAATTTTACTACAACTATTAGAGTAGGATATATTAAAATACAGAATTATGCAAAGGTTCTATAAACAAGAATGACAGCCAGGTCAAATTCCTAACCTCTTTGTCAGTCGTTGCTTTCTATAATTGCCTTCCTGGAATTAAATAATATGTTCTGATTATTTCCAAATTAAAAGGAATCTCAAATGAGATAAAGAAAAAACGTAAATGTTTACTTCTTCCTAGGAAACATCAGTAGTTATCTTAAGGGCATAACATTTTCAAATATATATTGAAGTCCATGACTATTTTCATGCCCAGCTAATTGTCACACGTTTAGCAAATAGCCATATAATGCAGTCAAGTAGCAATGCACTTGAATCCATTTTCGTTTCCTAGTACCCTCAGCCCTCCAGTGACCTGGCAGATGCTGCAGCATGCCGTAGTACGTGCAGTCATCATTCAGGAAATCAGTACATCCTGTGCCTCTGGTCCCAATTTTTAAGTTGAATATAATGGCCTTGATTGGAGAGACATCTCTTTTTTATGTAGAGATCTTTGCCAGACTGAAGCTTATGTTCTAAACACATGCAAGAACATAAGGAAAATTATATTAAGAAAATAACCATAAAATTTTAAATGTATCACCTAGAGGATTTAAGCAAAGAGGAAATTCCTAATCATGCTGTTCTCTGTGGAGCTAAGCAATTGTGCTCCTGCTTTTCTTCTTTGGTAACCAATACATTTTAAAAACCAGTTCTTAGTTGGCCATAAAGTGAAAACACACAATATTTAGATCTGATAACATAAGGAAATTATCAGTTCATTTTAGCCAAGTACCCAGTGTCTATACATGTAATGTATAGTACCTCTCGCTTAGTAAGAACTGAACGAAAGAACTGAAGCTAATTTTTTCCCCATTTTGTTTCTCTTTAATGCTTTGACATTTATGAAAAATTTTTTTAAATTTGTTTCATGTAATATTTCATCTGTTTTTCCTAAAATAAACACACCATTAAATAAATGTTTTAAATCTCTAGGGTAAGAATTATATACTCTCTTCATTTGAAAGCCTCATTGTCTAACACCCAGCTCGGCATAGTAGATGGTGTACAATAAATAATTACTGAAGCGAATACGAGTGAATGGGGGTGGGGGGAGCGGGTGCTGAAAGGGTGTGGATGGCAGTTGCCAGGCTGCCTCTTACATGTTATTCCCGACAGAATGTCTTCCATGAATTAATGATTCAGAACACCAGGTGGTCAGCCACAAGCTTCCTAAAAAGGGAAACAAGCAGGAGGAGAGGAGGGTTTCAGCATGAGAGCTTAAGTTTTACCACAGCGAATTCAGAATCTTTCATTTTCACTTCCAAACGTAGGCAGCTGGTGTCACAGCTTCATTCCAACTGTTCGGGATGGTGCTTGCGACGCAGAATGTTACTGGACTCCATCGCACTCCCACGATGCTTCCAAGTTCTGATGAGCTCAAAGATTCATTTACACTTAAATTAACCTTACTAGGTAAAGTACTTGTATTTTAAAAGTCACATCTCCAGTTTATGTTAATTAAAATGGATGAAAAACTATAAATTATTTTAAAACTCTCTAGGAATTAAACTTGGCAAGACTACAGCAACTGAGAAGAAAATTTTTACTGGTATCAAGGCTCCTCTTTATTTTATAGTTGTACCTCCTTTGGAGTCCTGAGGGTCATATAAGGGCAGAGACCAGTTTGGCTTAAAACTCTGGCAAACTTTATTGAACCCATGACTGCCCAGATAATAACAAGGCCATGGATCTCTCAAGCCTAACTCCAAAGAATACAGTTTTCGACCAAGGCATATTTAAACATGAACATTTGCATATGTGTGTGTGCATACACACACACACACACACACACACACACACACACACACACACACACACTTTTTTCATTGAAATATTAAATAATCTTTTAACATATAAGCATCCCCTCTCATCATCATAGCAACTCATAGCCCAAGATGTGATTAAAAACACTGCCAAAGCAACCTTTATCCCTAATTTAATTATTTTGACTGTGTGATTTGATCTTCGTTTTTGGAGAGCTCTTTGTATCTGATGATATTTAGCATCTGTTCGTGAACATGAACATATTTTCAGATAGATGGCACTCAATGTGACATCTCAGCTAATACCTTCTTCTATGTGTATCAGAAGTAGGTCAGACAACTATCAAGATTCCACACATCCTACACATTAACCTGATAAAGGTAGAAGGTAAAATGCTTTCATGTTACAAGACAAGAGAATGTACCAATTATCACCAATTGGTCCTATTTAACAGGTAAGAAATCACAGGATGGAGTACATTTAGGGAAAATTCTCCCACATATATTTGAACCCAGGCCCCTACCACCTAAGTAGGAGGTCCAAATTGCTCCCTAACTCTAATTTAATCATCCATTCAGTAAGAAATGTTTCTGCAGCTACCTCAGCAGCTCCGCAAGTTCGTTTGCATAACTGTCCTGTACTGATACTGTGGTTGCACATCTTGGGAAATGCTCTTAATGTAGGGAATGAGGTGACTCCAGTCTAAAACGTTAGTACTTGTAGTTCCTGAGTAGTATTGCTGCTACAATTGTGTTTGAAATACTGACACTTAATTGTTTTTTTAGCCAGATAAGTGATATTTATTGCATCTCTTCATTAGTCATTTCAATACAACAAATTTTTTTGAGCCCTTGGTTTTTTTTTACATTTTCTATCATAAAAACAAAAACAAAACTGACACTTAGTTTTAATTTAAAAGTGATGACACCAGATAACAGCAAGGTGCAATCAATATCAATTCTGCCCAAAGACCAAGACCAACTTTGGTGAAGAAGTAAAGCAACTGGAACTCGCATACATTAATGGTAGGAATACCAAATAGTACAACCGCTTAGGAAAACAGTTTTGTAAATTTTTATGCAGCTAACTACATACTTGTCATGCAATGAGAAATTATACTCCTACATATTTACCAGGAGAAATAAAAATATACTGTATTTTGATAATAAAGGCTTTCAGTCCAATGATTATAGCAACATTATTCATAATAGTAAAGTAGGCCAGATAGGACTTGGGAAAGAATTGTGTTGCTTATAAATTATACCTCAAGAAAGCTTATTTTAAAAATATATGAAGTAGTGATTTGCAAGAAAAGGCATGGGTTTCAGAAGTTCCATTGCTATAAATCTCTAAGAAAGACCTCACTTTGTCATTATGCAGCTTGGGGAGGATCACTCTAGAAGTTCTCAAATTCTATGTCTTATTTCAGAATCTCTGCCTGAAATTACTGATGGACACAGTGCAGATGATATCTATATAAACCTGGGAATATGTAGACGTTAGAAGAGAGATAAGTAAAAAGTATGCCAAATCCATGCTATTAATACATTTTTGTTAGGTTTCTGAAAAACTTTTTATAAAATGGTTACCAGAGGGTAAGGGGGGAGGGGGGTGGTAGAAGAGAGTAAATGGGGTCAAATATATGGTGATGGAAGGAGAACTGACTCTGGATGGTGAACCCACAATGTGACATATAGATAATATATTATAGAATTGTACACTTAAAACCTATATAATCTTACAAACCATTGTCAACCCAATAAATTTTAATTAAAAAGAAAATAAATTCTTATTGTGATTTTTGTGTGTGTGCATATGTGTTGTATGTTACTTGAAATATTTAAGAGACTATGTCACATTAGAGAATCTGGAAAATATTTAAAAGCATTTTCTTGTTACACCTGATTTATTTGAAAATGAATAAAAAAGGTTGAATGTTGTTAGGTTTTATATTTTGAGTTTTCAGTTTAATTTCAAAAAATACATACCAATTACAAAATATAGTTCAGGTCTTTGAGTACAAAGTCTTTCCAATTCTTTGACTAAAAATGTTTTTACCATTTGGCAATACGCATTTAAGAGGATATAATATCAATCTACAAGCTTAGGGTTTAGGATATATACATTTACTTTTTGTTATTCAATTTATTTCTATAGCAAGTCCTCATTCTGATGGAGTCGTAGGATTCCTCTGTGTTTCTTCTTCCTTCCCATTGCCCAAAGTCATTTTATTCCCCCCTGAGTTTTCAGGCTTTTAAAAACCAAAGCCAGCAATCCATTTTTGCCTCTCTTTTCAGATGCAAACATATTCTTTCTCTGGGTGCCATAGCCAAGTTGCTATAACGAGGTGTGAAGCAGGCATGTGGAGTGCAAATAAATTAATTATGAGTAAAAGCACCCATCTATATTTCAGAAATATTGTCCTGCTGCAGCACCAAGAGCAGTAAAACTTTGCATGCAATTTTTATTTAGTCACTTCGTTTCTGGAAAGCACTTTTCAGGAATCAGTCAGGAATGGGGACTACATCTTAGCTGAAGGCCATCCATTACAGATTATCCTTGATAATGAAAATTGTTAGCAATCTAAATGCCCAACAAAGAAACATTATTTAAATAACTACAGTACAATCTCTCAATGGAACATTATTCAATAATAAAAATAATGTAAAAATATTATAGGACGTAAAATGCTATTCAGAATATACTATCAAGTTGAAAAATCAAGTTATGCATGATTATATATTGCAAAAAAGTATATATGTCATTATGAATAAACAAAATTGTTACAAGTCTTGATAGTTTTATGAAAGAATAAAATAGGTGCTCTCACAGAATGATAACAGAAGCCATTGTAAAAGGTGGTCAGGAAAGTCCTCAGTTGTATGAAGGTTTCATTCAACTGAGACCGGTAAGTTTTCAGCCATGAGTCAGACAGTGCAACATGGAGAAATCATTGGAAATGGAAAAAGAAACAAAATACAGAATGAAATTGAGTTTACCTTGAAATATTTCTTCCCTCTATTGTCTCTCCATTCTCACAGCCTCAACTACTTTCTGGACCGCCATTATCTCTTGCCTGAATTATTCATACATCTCTAAAATGGCATCCTTGTTCTGGATTTTTCACCATCCCATCCAGTCACCACATTGTAGCCAAAATGATTCTTTTGGAACAACTCAGATCATGTCATCACCACACTTAAAATCCTTTAAGAACGCACATTTACTCTTAGAACTAGGATGAAAGTCCGCCCTGGGTTTATGGGGCTCTGCCAGCTCTCGCTCCAGCCTTCTTCACTAGCCCAACCCTTTTTCTCTAAGCACCCTCCACTCTATACTTCTGCCATATCTAACTTCTTTTATTTATTCACACTTACTATTTTCTGTCACCTTAGAGCCTTTGCCAATGGTGTGCCCTCTGCCTGAAATACTCTGTCCACCCTACTCCCTTTTATCTGATTAAATCTTTCACATCCTTCAGGTCTCAGCTAAGACATTATTTCATTGGGGAAGCCTTCCTTGAGCCCCCAGATTTGAATAGGTGTCCTTTTTAGGTTGTTTATAATATACTCCTATTCCCTTCTCACCCACCACCCTGTATTGTAATCTTCAGTTTATCATCTGAACCTCTAGACTGTAAATTCCACGTCACAGGACTTTCCTTTCCCTGTTTTATCTTGAAGATCTAGAATAGGTTCTAACATAGAGGGAGTGCTCAATAAAGACATACTGCATTAATGGATAAATGAATGAATGAACGAATGAATGACCAAAAATGTTTTTTGATTGGATGATGAAAATATGGATGGTTTTTGCTTCTTTTTGGAATTTTTCATATTCTACATTTTCTACAAAGAACTTGTATTCTACTAAGGAAATAATACATGCTTTAGGTGGCCCATCAATTACTAATGTGGAGATGGCTAAGACTTCCCAGAGTATCCCAGGACTTTAGGCTGAGCTGAGTCTAGGAGCAGGCTCAAAAATTCAAGGTCTTGAGAGTGGGCAGGATCTGGTGCTGGGTGCTGCATCACCTATGTCAGTGCTGAAAGGACAAGGCTGAGACGGGAGAGTCCAGGTGTGGGCAAGTAGCCTTTAGGCAGGGACCTAATGCAAAGCCAGAGCAGGCCATCCAACTCAGCCAGCCTTTCATGGAGACTGGGCAGACAGACTGACTACATCCAGTTGTCAGACAACCAGATTCCTAGAAATCCATAGAAGGGATTGGGATACGAACGGGTAAGTGGGGAAAGAAATCTGGCAAACATTTCTCAAGCAAAGAGAAGATCACAGCAAGAATTGCTGTGATTTGATGGGGAGTTTACATCCTCAGCATCAGTGGACACCAGGAAACTTTTAATACTGTTGACAGTAGGAGGATCATTTTATGGCTCAAAGACCACTGGAGTGGCTGTTATGAGACCAGTATGAAGGCTACTTGCTTTTTGTGTGACCCCAAGAGAGAAACGTATCTTGTGGGCCTCTGTTTCCATCTTTGTAAAACTGAAAAGTTAGCCTCGCTGATCTCTTCAGGGTTTTTATTTTTTCAATTAAAACATTCTGTGTTCTCTCATTCTGGGCTGAATACCCAAGACGTTCAACAAAATAAATTTTTTTGAAGAGATATAAGTAGGAAATGATTCACCTGTATTTATTACTGAAGCATAGAATAAATTTTCTGATTTTCAGATAACAACTTGACACATGCTTGATAGTTTCTGAGTAAACTTGCTGTATATGTGATGTAACATAGTAAATTTAGATTGACTCTAGTTTAATCTAAAAGCCACAGACATCTGACATATTTGCACTCATAGAAAATATAAGGATTTCATTTACTGCTAATGCTTGGCGCTAGAAATACCTGAAAGTCAAATGCAAGTCATTTATTTTATGATTCATTTCTAACAACTTTGGGGAAAAAAATCATTTAGTAATTCAGCATCAGTGCTATGAAGAGAGGCAAAGTAATGTGGGAAATATTGAAATTCTCGCTATAGAGCATTAGAGAAAACCACATCTAAAAGAATATTCTGGACATATTCTGCATTAGCTCTTTACTCCCCAAATCTCTTTGTCCCTGAAATGATCCCATCATGACATTTCCCTAGCCCTGTCTTGGTTGGAGGCAGAAGACAGAGGTAAGCTCTCTCCAATTTACATCTTGCCGCAAGCCTTGCTCTGATGTTTGTGACCTAGAGACACCTGCTCCAATACCTGGCATTTTGAAATCTGCTTTAACCTGCATTGTAATAGTCAAGTCCCCCTCCCTGGAATTTTCCTGATGATATCCCTGCCTTGGATATTCTATCCTGACTAATTTTCAGGATCCTTGGGGTCACAAAAAGAAATTACGCACAGATTAATTTCAGTAGTGATGTCTTATGGTAGGAATTTTCCCCATAGGTTGGCGTGGCCAGCAATGCTACATTGTACCCAGAGCAATGCCAGACTTAGATGTATAACAGCCATGACGAGTCCCAGAACAATAACTAAGCATTGTTCAGGAAAACAACTACTCTTTTTCTTCCTCCCCTTTCTTTTTCTATTAACACAAATAAAAAAAGATGATATGACTGTACCAAGTTGTTACCATCTACCTTGTGTCTCAGAGGCACCTTACCTCTCTTGTGTTAGCCACAAAGATACTTTCAGACAATGTACTCAAATCTGGCCAAATCAGCTAGACCCTAGGTAGCAAGATTGGGTTCATTTGACCTCCAAGCATGGTCGTGTCATGTGAATAGAAGAGAATTTGGGAATCTCTTACTTCAAAATGGGGCAATGTCAACAAGCAGGCACCTTGGGGCTTTATGAACTTACTATCTGAGTAGATTTCATACAAATAGGAAGGACAGTTCATAAGCAAAGGTACCATGAAGCCACTGTGGGTCTATGCACATTCACCTACCTGCTACAGGCGCCCCTTGGAGAACATGCAGTTCCCCTGACTCCACTGGGAGATATTTAGAAAGACTACCTGTAACATCAGGTCAATTCTATGAGTTCTGCAAAAAGGTTTCACTGAGGATGAGCAATTGTGATATTATGCCAATATATTTTAGAGTTGGATTTATTCTGTAAGAAATTATGGGACATTGATATAATCCCATTTAACTCTGAACTATAAGAAAAAAGTGTGTGTTTCACTCTTTGCCAATGGAATATGGAAGCCTTTCAACCGGAGGCATATCCAAGGGTTCCTAAATTCACTCTCTAAAAAATGAAATGCCAGCTCCACAGTTGAGTTTGGCTTTACACTAAAACCACCCATTTCAACAATAAATCTGTCATGTGAGTTGAGGTGAAAGTGTGAGAGAAGATTTGTTAATGATCTGTGTGTATCATCTTTTATTTATATGTATTGTGATTATTTATGGAGAGTATTTAATTTTTTGTCTTGTAATGTGTTTTATAATTACTAAGTTTATTTTTGTCTTTTTTTTTTCTAATTTCTGTTGGAATTGTCAAGGTTTGTTTTTCCTCCCTTTGCCTTAAAACCGTTTGGGAAATTATCCATGTTATTTCTATTATTTTAGCAGTGATCCTTAAATTTTTAACTTACAAACTTCATTTAACCATGGCTTAATTTTTATCTACAATTCTACCTTCCTCCTTTAAAAATTATTCTAAAATGCTGTAAATATAATCACCCTTCTCTGTCTTAAAAACCTAAAAACTTTATTGTCTATTACCTTGTTTTTAAATGGAAAAATATTACTTATTTTTACGCTATTGAGATTTACTCAGATCTTTCTCAATTTCTTTACTTATCCTTGCTTTTTGCATCCAACTCCTTCGCCTTGGCTCATTCTTTCTTCCTGAGATATATATACTTTAGTATTTCTTTCAGTAAGTGTGTGAGAGTAGTAAAATCTCTCAATCATAGTATATCTGAAAATACCTTTAGTTTACACTCATTCCTGAATAATAGTTCAACATCCCATAGAATTCCACATTAATAACAATTATGGTTCAGCAGTTTAAAAATATCCCATTATCTTCACACCTCCACCGTGGTGATGAGAAATCTGGTATGACATCAAATCGTCCTTCTTTGTAAATAATGTTTTCTTCTCAATCCTTGGATTAGATCTTCTCTGTCTACACTATAGTGTGTCTACATCTATATACAGGTTTATTTTTATATTTAGGGAGACAGGGAGTCTGTCTGAATAAAATATAACCGGGGATTGATTTCCTTCAATTCACAAGGACTACATCGAAATTCTTTTCAAAGTTTTCCCTAGGTCTACGTTTAACCACCTCCATTAATTGCTTTACAGTGTAGGGTCTACGCTTCCACTAGGGTAATCATTTAAAATATAAATTGGATTATGTCACTTTCCTGCTTAAAACATTAAAGATATTCCTGAGTTCCTAGAATAAAAACCAAAATCCTAAAAAAGATTGGAAGGACCAACATCACCTCTCCGATTAATCCTGGGCTTTTTCTTTTCTCTTTTACTCTTGGACATTCAGTCACATTGGCCTCCTTTAAATTGTTCCCCCACTTTTGCCCAGTTAACATCTAGTCATTTTTGAGATCTCATTTACTATCACTCCTAAAATTAAGCCTTAGTAACTAATTAATAATTATTAATTAGTTTATTAATTAATACGTCTTGTTAATTAATTAACTAAATTAATTATCCGACCCCTTGGACTATATCAGATCTTTCTAAGACACGCTCTCATAACTGACCGCACTTTGTTTCAAAGGCCAATAGGACTATAAATATATGACCATATTATTGTGTATCTTGACCATCTGAGGGCAGGAATTTCTCTCTTTTGCTCCCTGTATTATAATTCTGGTTATTCGGTGGTTATTTCAGAAGGCTAACAATAAACAATACTTTTTAAACTACCAGTATGTTCTTATTTATTTCCCTTACATGCATGGAAGGTATCTTTGCCTGTTACCCTAAGAAAATTGCTTATTAACATTTAGCAGACCTGATATATCATTTCTACCAACTTTCACCCCTTCTAAATTTGCAATTTGTATTACATGGGACTATATTTTTAATACAGTTAATCATAAGTTGTCATTCGAAAAATAGGTGAAGGTCAACGTGATATTTTGCTTTGGACAATGTTTCCCGAAGGCGGTCACTGGTGACTTTTTCTCTTCTACATATATAATTCATTGGTGTTTAACTTTGTTTTTGCTAAGAAGTCAAATAATTAAAAATTAATTATACACATATACATGAAAGTAAATATGCTTCGGAAAGAAAAAAAACAAACTGCTGTGGGGATCATACGCTCAGCTAAGCAGGAAGCTGCCATCTGGAGAAACAACTTTCACACTCTGGGGATTGAAGTGGCCTTAGATTGCCAAATGTGACGATTTTCTTTGATGGCACATTTATTAAAGATATAATTGTACTGATATAATCCAAGGGAAATACAGTCTGACTGATGGAAGAAGAATGGAAGGTAGTTTTAATATCGCCCTTACAAAATAAACTGTGACCAGCCAAAGACTTGGTGTAGCACTAGTCCTTATTTAAATGATGATTTTTTCCCCTTAGTTTACACTTCTATCAAAATTATAATTTGAAATCTCTAGCTCACTTTTTTTCAAAAGAAAGGAATAAAAATCTTGTTTCCCACTGTAAACAAATACTAGTGATTCCCTACCCCTACCTCCATCCCTGCCCAAGCCTGCACACATAGAAAATAAAATTGCTTTCTTTGTTTCTCCTTCTCCTTCTCCTTTTTTCTTCTCTTTCTTCTTTTCCTTCTCCTCCTTCTCCTTCTCCTCTTCCGTCTTTTTCTTCCTCTTTTATGAGCATTGCTTGTGGCATGTCCAGCAATTTGGGCTAGCACAGCAAATACCCCACAGCAATTATAATCGAGCTAATAAGTCAAGTTTTTCCATGGTAACAACTTTAAGGGACATATGAAACTGGATGTGTGTGTGTGTGTGTGTGTAAGATAAATATACTGAATATACACACACTATATCTACATATACACATGCATATGTATGCATACACATACATATATGTCTACAATATATACATGTGCATATATGCACATATTTGTACATGTGTGAGATATATACTGTATATATACTATATGTATATGCACATGTGTACATACGAGGACAGGCAATTAGGTTCACACACTCATCCTAGAAAAAGTGCTACATGCCTAATTGCTGAATATCATTATGGTCACCATTGAAGTACTCCCCTTGGGAAGCTTTGCACTGATGCCAGCACCTAGTTCACCTTACAAAGCAATTTTGGAACTCTTTTTCTGGAATGGCCATCAGAGCTGTCATCGTATTACCCTTGATGTCCTAAATGTCATCAAAATGCCTTCCTTTCAACATTTCCTTTATCTTCAGGTAAAGAAAGAAGTCATTGGGGGTCAGATCAGGTGAGTAGGGGCAGTGTTCCAATACAGTTATTTGTTTACTGGCTAAAAGCTCTTTTGTGAGCTGGTGCATTATTGTGATGCAAGAGCCATGAATTGATGGCGAAAAGTTCAGGTCATTTTCATCTAATTTTTTCATGAAGCCTTTTTAGCATTTCCAAATAGTAAACTTGGTTAACTGTTTCTCCAATTGGTACAAATTCTTAATGAATAATCCCTCTGACATATATATATATATATATATATATATATATATACATATATATAAAGTTAGCAATATCGTTGCAACAAGTTCACGAACTTAATTGTCTGACCTCGTATGCATTTATATGACACTTGCCTCAAAGTATGTATTTTTTATAACATTTTTGTGTCAAAATTTGCATTTAGCTGCTGTATCAGAAACACAGAATAACAGTGGCATACACATGACAGAAGTTCCCTCTCTTGTGTAAAAGAAGTCCAGAAGTAGGTGATCTGGGCTGACATACAGCTAGCGCCACAGTCACCAAGGGTGCATATTTCATCTATCGTTCTACTCTGTCAACTTTAGCATGTGTTTTCATTTTCTTTTTATTTATTTGTTTGTTTGTTTGTTTATTTATTATCATTAAAGTTTATTGGGTTGACAATGGTTAGTAAAGTTACATAGGTTTCAGGTGTACAGTTCTATAATACATCATCTATATATCACATTGTGTGTTCACCACCCAGAGTCAGTTCTCTTTCCATCACCGTGTGTTTGACTCTGTTTACCCTCCTCTACCAATCTCCTCCCCCCTCACCCTCTGGTAACCACTAAACTATTGTCTGTGTCTATCAGTTTTTGTTTCTTTGTTTGTTTGTCTTTTTCCTTTGTTGCTTTCAGTTTCCTCATTGACCTAGATTTCTGCTTGAGCTCCAGCCACCCCATTCCAGCTCTGGACTAGAAGCAGGAGAAAGAGAAAGGGCAATGTGAGTTTCCTGTAAGCCCCACCCAATGGTTTTCATTTAATTCTCATTTATGCAAGGAGGCTGGGAAATTAAGTTTCTCAGCAAGACACTCCTCCCTGTTCTAATTGCCAACTCTTAATAATTTTATGTCATTGATGTAGTGAAGGGATATAAGCAATTGTTTTTTTGATACCTTATTTATAAATTTTGCATATGGTCCAGCACCACCTTTGAAATGTGGAAACTTTTTTCTCATGGTGTCGCCACCAAATTTTATTTCAAACTAAATAAATGTTAACTGTTATTATTGCCCAAAGAAAGGGGGCATAAGTGCTAGCACTGGGGTAGTGATCAAAGGAAATTTTAGTTCTATCTGTTATATTTTTTTAGAGGAACAATTAAGTCATACATTTTCTGTAAAATTAAAAATATTCCACAGTAATTCCTTCCACATGGATAATAAGTTTTTCCAGTATTATTGACTAAGTAGAGTCTATGATGCTACCTTTGCATATATCAACTTTCATAGATGTTGGTCTCTATTCTATTACTTTGGTCAATTTGTTTATTTCTATGCCAATTTGCACTCTCCTAGTTATTACAGCTTGATACTCATTATCTTTATAGAAAACAATCCCCCTCCGCATAGTCCTTTTACTCCAGAGAGCCTGAGCTTTTCTTGACTTTTGTTCTTTATAAAAATTTTAGAGTCAGCATCTCAAAATCACAGCCAACAATCTGAGGACGATCCCTTTCTCCCAACCCCTGAAGTCTAGACTAAAAGAAGGAGGTTTGTCATAATTAAACATACTCATATGGCTTCAACCTCTTCTTTCTCTTGTGGTGACTGTCTTCTTCCTTATTCCCAGATAATTGATGGTGATATTAGCCAATCACAAACTTCCTCCTGAAGGTCACTGAGCTATAGATTTCCTCTATTTTCTAATAGAGATTAGTATTAAGTAGCATGCACGTAAGAGTTTCATGACTTAATGCAATATAGATATGCAAGTAGGATAAAGGCTAGAGAAGGTCCCATGTTGTTTTATTTCCCTCGTTATATTATACATGAATTACCATGTGGACTTAGAATGGCCTGTATCTTACTAAATCATCCTCTTTGAGTGACAGTTTAGCAAACCCATATTTTCACAGACGAAGAAAACATTGTAATATGGCAAATAGCCAACAAAACCCCTAATGAATTTTTAAAAGAATTTGGCAATAGTTCTTGACACACTCTGTCTCTTGTTTTTCTCATTTAAAGTCTGGCCATATTTTTAGGTCAACACATCAAGATTAAACTCACATATTTGCATACTATTCATTATCAGGAATACTGCAATAAACAAAATAGAAAAGGTCTGTAAATAAAATTTTAATTATTTTGTTCTCTGTGTGGCATTACCAGAGTCTCTCCTGTTTCCCCAAGGTGAAGCTGATGGCCACTTCCTTTTTTGCCATCATTTTTTCTCTGAATTTACTTCTCCTCTTGCACATTTGTCTCAATACAATTACTTATTTATATCCTTCAATGATTATTTCATTCATCACCTCTCTGACTTGTCCTTATTTCTTCTTCCTCCATTGAGTTTTGACATTAATTTCTTCATTGTGCCATACTTTTTTCCAAGTCTTTCTCTACATGGTTGTGTTATTGTGTAAATTTAATCATTCTTTGTATTCCCAGTTTGTGACCTAATGCAAGGAACATTTGAATTCATAAATAAGGGTCAAATGAATGAATTCTCTCAAGTTTTCATCAATAACCTTCATGAAGAGGCCTCTAAAACCTTATATACAATATTTTAACTACTACTAACTACTACAAACTAGTAGTTAGATGTTTCTTTCTAGATGTCATGTTATGTTCAAATACCCAATATTTTGAAAACTGAATTTATCATCTTTTTTCACCCTTTCCCTTTCCTCTGCCAGATTCCTTTCTTGACTTCTTAATAATGTTTAACTATCATTGGTTTGAGTCTATCCTAACATATTGACTCTGTTTTCTCTCTTGTCAGTCAAGTTCTATTGGTGGAATTTTTTCTAATATTTCTTACGATCATCCTTTCTTTTTCTCATATTAACTAACAGCCAGATTGAAGCCTCTTCTCATGGCTAGTCTATTTCGATAGACATTTAACACGGTGACTCACAGACCCTCAAAGGATCTTATTAACAGGTGAACATATGTCTATGTGTGAACAGTAAATGATATGTTCACAATATTTTTGGAAAGAATAGGAAGTTGCATAAAGGTGTGCATGAGAGATCCATGGTCCACATGCTTCAGTTGCCACATCTGCCCACAGCTACAGAATTAAAGCTAGTTGGAAGCACTGGTGTTTTGACCACCAGGCTGGTCTTAGAGGAAACTATAAAAGTTTGACAGGAACATCATTAATAGAACAGGATGTTGTAGTAGTCTGACCTCATCTATTTACCCCTTTGTCCTTTTTGAGAGCCTCCCTCATCCTCCCTGTGCCCACTCCCTGAGGCACCACTCTTCTGACATACCCCCCTTTAGTTCTCACTATCTTGGGAATATTGTTCAAAGCTCAACACTTCCCACTTTTCCACTGAATCCCATTCTCTTCGGTTAGTCATCTTATAAGGCAATAGCTAATAAGGTTCACTCACCCATTCATTCTATAAATATTTAATAAGCACTACTATTTCAGGATTGTTTTAATCCTAGAAGGCAATAAAAAGTAGCTCTTGCAAAGACACAGTTGGCTACTTTGCTAACTGCTTCCCCTGACCCATCAATATGTCAAATTCTTAAAAAGGATGATCAGAAGACATTGGTTTCAGGTCTTAGCGCTACCATTCTCAGTATGTGAGGTAGTACAATTCCTTAAAATATCTTTGTTCAATCACATTATTTATAATAATTGTATTTCCCTTACATTTTACACACACACACACACATATATATATATATATATATATATATATATATATATATATATATATATATATACACATACAGAGGGTGCCCAAAAAATGTCTACACATTTTAAGAAAGGAAAAAACTATACTAAAATTGTAATGCTCAATATATACTGATAACAGAAGATGAACACAAGTCATGTGTATACATTTTTTTGGCACCTCCAGTATGTATATATATACACACACACACATACACACACCCACATATACAAACACATATACACACATGAGGGTATGTACATATATGCGTATATGTGCACACCTTAAAGTATTAAAATATTCTTGGTACTATTAAGCATTCAATAAATACTGGCTATAAGAGGAGGCCCTAAATTCTCTGGGCATTTCAGTTCTTGGCACTCGTGGGGATGGAGATTCAGAAGTCACACTAATCGTGCTGTGCCAGTTACAACTTCTGTACCTGTGTATCATGTAAAGTTGATTGACATTGATTATTTGTTTGGTTGATGGCATTAGGATCGTGAGTGAGTTTTAGTCATTAATCAATACAGAAGTTAAGCATAACTGACCTTTGAAGTCTGATTGAACTGAATTCCATTCTTTCTTTGTCACTTACATGCCATATGATCTTGTAAGAAATGACATTAATAATTCTCTGATTACTCATTCATTTAACAAATGTTTGCAAGGTACTTACTGCTTGTCAGGCACTATTCTAGGCCCTAGGGATACAGCAGTAAACCAGAGACCTGGTGGTGGCACTATTGGCACCCATAGTTTGGTAAGGAGAGGAGGGGAAAACAAATAAAATAAAAGAGATAGTTTTAGCCACCGCCTACAGTGATCGTGAGGATTTGTAAATTATCCAGGGATGGAAGTTGCCAGGATAAGAGGAACTTATAGTGTAATGTGGGAACTAACCACACAAATAGACATTTGTCATACTGCACAGAAAACTAATAATAACAGTAAGCAGAAGTACTCTGGAGACTGGAAGAAAGTGAGATCCCAAGAATGATAGAGTCTGGGCCATAGAAAGGAGTAATAGATTCTGGTCCATAGAAAGGAGTAATGGATGGTGACTGGCTACGAGGAGGAACAGCAGCAAGCTTCTTGAGACCAGTGTTATCATCTAAGGCCATCCTTTCTTTCATTTAGGCCAAATACTGCTGCTTGAATTATTTTCCAAGTCAGTTGTTTTTCATCACATCAGATGTCTCCTAAAATATTTTATATCATTAGATCTCTCTTTTCCAAATGCCCAAGGCAATATTTTTCTAGACTCTTTTCAACGTTTCAGAAATGGTTACTAGGTTTGAGAGCCCAATCCAAGGAATTGGGAAGTACCAATCTGCTGCAAAAATTCTTTTTAGTTCTGTAGTCTCATCAAGATAAATCTTTTTTTAGGAATCATATTTTTTAGGTATCAAATTTACCTTCGGGAAATTCAAAATGGTGGGAAATGACAGCAATTACTAACCTAAACATTTCTGGCAAATGTCCACATTCCTAGTAATTGACCAGTCACTCTGGCCTCCAGGTGCAGAGCCACCTCAAGGAGCTCTTACAGGAGTCTTGGTGGATGGAAACAAAATGAGATCTTTGAGAGGAGTGCATGGCAAATGCCACAACCCATATCTGGACTTTTAGAAAATGCACCATTAACTTTTATTCAAAACCTCTAGGCTCCTATGAAAATCTAAAATGATTTATAGCAAAAATTTTTTTTGAAGCCTGGGGACTCTATATGTGGATAAACACTTGTGACTTCAAAGACCTTTTTTCTTCTTCAACATGGATTATAAGAGTCTATTTTATATGGAATTGGAAAAACTTGTAATTTGACAAGTATCAAACAGTAAAAGAACAAACAAACAAACAAACAAAAACGTAGGGTTTCTTCCAGATATAGATGCCAGAAAGACTTCTCTTATTTTGGCCCTCTCACATTGATTTCAAGGCCTGCATGAATCTGTGGGTGGTTTTTCACATTTTAACTTCATATGCACCATCAAATGTCAAATTGAGCACTGCAAAGAGTGTGATAAAATTTAGACTTGAGTATCTCTAGCTTGCTGACAAACTTAGTAATCTGTATGATTGCTCACATTTTCCACGTGATTGCAAGTATCAATATTGTGCAGAGTGCTCCTTGAAATTGAATTATTGTAGATATCTAGGTTGGAAAAATGATGTCAACTAACTCTCAGTTGGTTGAGTTTTGTGACCATGTGCTCATGACATTGGTGAGAGAAACAAGCAGATTGAAAGGGATTCTCTCTACTGTCTTCTCCTCTCTGCCCTCACTTGCCCTGGTGGACCCACCTATGCTTCGGGCTGATGACTTCCAAAGCTATGTCATCCATGTCACCTGACAGCTCTGTCCTTTGAGCTCCAGTCTATACCTGTAACTGTTGCCATAGGTCCCTGAAGCTCATCATGTCCAAAAATTAAATTCATTATTCGCCTTATCAAATCCTACCCATCTCCATCATGTCTTGGATTAATGCTCTACTATTCAGACAGTTGCATAAAACTGAAATTTCTCAGTGCTTCCCAGGAATTCCAGCACTCATATAAATGGAAAATTGCAGAGGAATAAGATTTCAGTAGAGAAGATATTAGGATGGTGCAAAAGCAATTGTGGTTTTTGCATTGTTGAAATTTGCTATTTGATATTAGAATACATTCTTAAATAAATGTTGTTATGTTATACATCATTTTAATGCACATTTCTCACTTTGTTTTTTGCTAATGACTTATTATTTGCTGTTTATTTTATATTTATTTTACACTATGGAAATGATGTTAGACAAAAAGCAAATTCAAGTGATTTTCTTATTCAAGTTCAAAATGGGTCGTAAAGCAGCGGAGACAACTCACAACATCAACAATGCATATGACCCAGGAACTTCTAACAAACATTCAGTGCAGTGGTTGTTCAAGAAGTTTTGCGAAGGAGAAGAGAGCCTTGAAGATGAGGAGTGGAGTGGCCGGCCATTGAAAGTTGACAACGACTAATTTAGAGCAATCGTTGAAGCTGATCCTCTTACAACTACACAAAAAGTTGCCAAATAATTCAATGTCAACCATTCTACAGTCGTTAGGCATTTGAAGCAAATTGGAAAGGTGAAAAAGCTCGATAAGTGGGTGCCTCATGAGCTGACCGAAAATCAAAAAAATCGTCATTTTTTGAAGTGTCATCTTCTCTTATTCTACGCAACAACAACAAACCATTTCTATATGGGATTGTGACATGTGACGAAAAGTGGATTTTATATGACAACCGGCAATGACCAGCTCAGTGGTTGGACCGGGAAGAAGCTCCAAAGCACTTCCCAAAGCCAAACTTGCACCAAAAAAAAGGTCATTGTCACGCTTTGGTGGTCTGCTGCTGGTCTGATCCACTACAATTTTCTGAATCCTGGCGAAACCCATTACATCTGAGAAGTTTGCCCAGCAAATTGATGAGATGCACCAAAAACTGCAATGCCTGCAGCCAGCATTGGTCAACAGAAAGGGCCCAATTCTTCTCTAGGACAACACCCGACTGCACATCGCACAACCAATGCTTCAAAACTTGAACAAATTGGACTACGAAGTTTTGCCTCATCTGCCATAGTCTCCTGACCTCTCTCACCAACCGACTACCATTTCTTCAAACATCTGGACCTCTTTTTGCAGGGAAAACGCTTCCACAACCAGCAGAATGCATAAAGTGTTTTCCAAGAGTTCGTTGAATCCCAAAGCATGGATTTTTATGCTACAGGAATAAACAAACTTATTTCTTATTGGCAAAAATGTGTTGATTGTAATGGTTCCTATTTTAATTAATAAAGATGTGTTTGAGCCGAGTTATAATGATTTAAAATTCACGAAACTGCAATTACATTTGCACCAACCTAATATCTATTTTAAGAAAGTCCTTTGATTTAGGCAATATTGTCACAATTCTCTGCAGAGTTTTGATTGTCTGTTAAAGAGTGTGAATAATTCAGTGTAACCTGTCACAATTGAAAAAATCCACTTCAAGTATGTTGTTCATTTTTAAGGTCTCAGCGATGCATTGTTTTTACCATTAACTAAATTCCAGGTTTATTTTAATTTCACAAGTTTTCTCAGTCACGTCTTTCTGTTCCAGAATTTAATCCAGGGAACCGTATTGCATGTGGTCATCATATCTCCATGGTCTCTTCTAGTCTGTGACATTTTCTCAACCTTTCCTTCTTGTTCACCTTGACAGTTTTGAGGAGTACTGGTCAGGCATTTGTACAGTGTCCCTAAACGTAGGTTTGTCTGATGTTTTTCTTATGATTTTACTGGGACTTTTGGTTTTCAGAAAGAATGCCACAGAGGTGAAGTATCTTCGCCGATAATACAAGGGGATACATGTTTTCCATATGACGTCATTCTTAACATTAATCTTCATCTTTTGTTTAAAGTGGTGTCTGCCGGGATCCTCCACTGCAAAGTTACTATGTTTCCCTTTCCGTGCTCTATCAGGAATGTAATTTTATCCTGAAAGACTCAGGTTTTCTAACCAACTTTTATTTACTTACTTTTTTATGACTCTCTAACACAGCACCTTCTTCCAGGAAAAAGAGAAAAGCAAGCTTATTTGAATTCTTCCTGGAATCTAATCAAAAGTCATCTTTTCAATAAATATTTTTAAAATATAACTCAACTCAGTGCTGACTGTTTTATAGAACACATTTACATCAATATCATGAGTCATAGTTGTAATGCATTTGAACTATTCTTGTCTTTGATTGACTAGGTTTCCTAGAACTTATAAAAGCTCACTTATATGGATAGTTTTTATGACTATCAATCAAGAAAGCACTCAGAAATAACTCCTTTTTATACATGAAAGCATGTATAATATATTTATGTGAAATTATTGAAAAGTTCTAATAAAAAGAAAGTATAACTGAAATATATATGATGAATTCTGATTTACTTCAGTCAGAAGAAAATATTAATATAAAAGTAGAATTTCATTTAATCGTATCTATAACTCCCCCAAACCTCTTGTCAGTGAAAACATGTATATGCAATAAAACATTGTCTGTGACATATTTTTTAAAGTTAAGCTGTTTATATCTATTCCCTTCTCTTCTAATGATTGTCTAGCTCAAGGTTTGTCATGTTGAACTGAACTATATCTGTTCTCTTCCTGAATCTCTAAACCTGAGTAAAATGTTTTCAATGGCTCACACCTAACAGAAACAAGGTCAAATAATTGGAACATTAAGTTTATACTCTTAATATTAGACTTTCCACTGACATTACATTTTGATGAGATCCTCAGAAAAATATAGAACCATGTCCTCTCGTATCTGTAGAATATTTGTATAGTTGCTACAACAGCAAGTGATTGATTTTTGAAACCTAGAGTACATGTCAAGGTTGCAGAAGAAGCATCAGCGTATGATGACGTGGTATTTACTGCTGGAATTCAGGCATGTCTGGTGACAGAATTCCAAGAGCTGGTTTCATTTGAAGTTCTATTAGACACTGAAGTGCATGCATCACTTTGATGTTCATGAAACAGAGTGTAACGTAAAAAAAGGAGAACATCCTTCCAGCGTTGAGGAGTTAGAAAGCACAGTTTCCGTTGGATCTGTATTTCAAGAAGAGTGAGTCCGTTGGCACTAAGTGGGTTCTCAGACATCAGCTGTGGTTGTGGAGGCATTGACAGTGCCCAGCTGTGGGAGCATCAGCTAGCGGCTGAAAAGACATCAATAATGTTCTGTATATGCTATTATGGGCTAAATGCTAGACTATGGTTAGAAGAGGTCGCAGCAGTACAGTTGGAAGAGGTCAAAGAAGGTAGATAGACTCAAGTTAGTCTGATCCTAAAGCCAATTTTTTTTAATTGCCATGCTATCATGCTGGTTAGCTCACTCGAAAGGGATCATACAAACCACTTGGCTCACTGTCAAGAATCTGACACACATGCCAATATCGGCAATAAAACTGGGAAAAAATGTTTAAATTACAGACATGAAGAACTTGATAATCACTCACTGGTATTTCTAACCATCATCTTCAGTTCTTAAATAGTTAAATGGCAACACGTAAAATAATGCCTTATACAATAAACATAAATTTGGGGGAGCTTTCCCCTGATAGGACCACTAGTCTTCAAAAATGTTTAGAGCAATACAAGAAGTGGCCGCTTGGTGTCAGGAGCTACCAACTATTCTTAGAAAGAAATCAGATTTTCAATCCGGAAAACTGACTCTAGGTGGTGAGCACACAATGTAATATATAAATGATGTATTACAGAATTGTACACTTGAAACCAATATAATTTTACTAATCAGTGTCACCCCAACATATTTAACAAAGATAAAAAAAATAAACACAAAAAATATTTTTAAATGACTGGCCTTAATTTTCTCCAACTTTGATGCTTTGACCACTCAGCATTTTAATACAATTCCCAACAATGTAGCTCAAGAAATTCATAATTAGAACTGTTCTGTTACTAATGATTACTAAATCATTACTAAAATGATTAATAAATTTCTGTTGCTTATTAATTTAAAAGTTGTGTTGATCTGTTTGTGGAGTCTAGCTGTAATAAGTAACCACTCTAGAGATACTTGGGCTTGTGTCCGCCTCCATGCCAAGACTGGGTTGGTTTAGAAAAGTAGGGTACAGTAGAAGAAGAAAGAGTTTTGGAGTCAAGCAACCCTAGCATAATAGCCCAACCACTTTTTAGCTGTATGATCTTAGATAAGTAACTTGGGTTTTTGATTCCTTATTTGAAAAAATGAGGCTAATAATGCCCACCTTAACAGAATTACTGATTAATTGATATAATCAATATGTGTTACGTGTCCCACCTGGTATTTGACCCAGAGTGCGCCCTTGACAAACGTCTGATATTATTTTACAGGGAACTAGATGTCATGTAGATATGTGTACTTGAACATTCTCTGATTCAGGTGTTTAGAATTTTCCATGATTTTCTTCAGTCTTTGTTAAATCCTATTTAATAAGGAATCAATGTGTATCAATATCTGATACTAATTTCATTACATTATTATTTCAAGTTTCAAAATCATTTTGAAATATTAGAAATAAATTAATTAAATCATCTGTTTGCCCTTTCGTTGATACAATATAACACATTCATATTAGGATTATTTAGAGATTTTTTTGGGGGGGCCATATGTTGCTCTCATAGGTCATATCTTCCAATTTATGTATCTCCGTCTTTTATAAATTTCACTTTGTCCTCAGATTTATACCATTTTTATAATTTCATGATCCAAGAAATTGAAAAGGTTTTCCAAAATGGGAAAAATAAAAAATATCTGTCATACTGGAAATTCTGAGGATGGGGAAATAACAAAAGAGTATCCAAGTTAAGCTTTCACCCCGTCACTCCATTCTGATAAGCAAGAAAGTATCCGAGGTGGGGCAAGGATGGAAAAATACATTCCTGAGTAGACAAGAGTTAGCTTTTGCACCGTATCCTTATTTAGGCCTTTCTTTCACTTTGTTTTTTCCTTTGACTATCCCCATTATAGTGGGAATATATGTGTTATCAGGATAGTGAAGCCTGCCTATTTTTCCTGCCAAAGAATTGCTGTGTTGTAGAGTTGGAGCTTAAACTAGCATTACCAGATTTAGTTAATATCCAGTTAAACTTGAATTTCAGATAAACAATGAATGTTTTTTTTAGTATCAGTCTGCCCCAGTATTGCATGGGACATACTTTGACTAAAACATTTTTGTTGTTTATCTGAAAGTCAAATTTAACTAGGCATCTGGTATTTTTCCTGGCAATTATATTTAAGTACTTACATTAGTGTGTTTGTTTGATAGTAAGAAATAACTGTAATGGGTTCTGCCTGGTTCTACACAGCATTTCCTCTAAAGTAAGAGAAGGCATACTCATTCTCAAGAAAGGAAGATGGGGGAGATGTTTTCCATCAATAGAGAAAGTCTATGGGCAAAGCGTACTATTAAATGCTAAAAACCTCTTTTATGAGATTTTACAATATTGAGGGAAAGTGTATAAGACAAAAATGAAAATTTAGAGGACTTCCCTTTCTAATAGAATGTCAAAACTACTGAATAAATATAGCAGTATAATTAATAGGATTGGCTGTTGTCATTAACTTAATAAGGAGTGGGAAGATAGAAGAAAAGTTTGGAATGATTCCCAGGTTTATGGTTTGATTGGACAAATGGTATGATGAACAAAAAGAGAGATGGAAATACCGAATTTCAGTTTTGGAGTGTTGATTTTCAAATGTCCTTTTGGTGGATCTGTATGTCCACCATGTAGTTGAATTTAAAGGAGAATCTGCATTAGAGATATTATTGTAGTTGAAGCCATAGAAATGGGAATAATTATGGAGGTAGAATGGCTAGATAATGAATAGCACAGGGCCAATGATGGAACCTTGGGTAACACATCCATTCAAGAGGGAGCTAAAGATAAAAGAACACAAAAAGTGAACAAGAAAGAAAATGTAGAAAGAAAACTAGGAGATATGGTGTCCTACGGGGAACGAGACGAATGCTTCACAAAGGAACTGTTCAGGGATGCCAAATGCTGATGAGGTCAAGTAAGATGCAGTGTAAAAAAAGGTCAATGAATTTGAGAAGTGGAATGCCACTGGGGATTATGTGTGCCAAAGCATATTTATTAAAGCAAGTGGCAGCCAAAGCCAGGTTGCTGTGAATTGGCAAGTCACAGAAGTAAGGAAGTGGAAATAGTGAATGCAGATCAATCTGTCAAGGAGATTGGCTGTGAATTAGAGGAGGCGTGGCAAGATTGGAAGGGTAACAGAGGTTTGAAGGAGAACTCCCTGCTCTTTTTCACAGGGAACATGAAATTGAGGCCTTTGGTGGTGATTGTTGTTTTAATATAGAAACTTGATCATGTTTATGAGTTGGTGAAGTTGAGGTTGAAACTGCAGAAGAGAAGATAGTCAACCAAGAATGGCCAGGAACGTAGAAGAAGGAGTGGGAAACAAAGGCCCAGATGGAGGTTTTGGTCTTAAAGTAGAGCTTAAAGCTGCATGTTTTTGGATTACTATTTCTTGACCTGTGACTAAAAACAAGCAGCTGAAAATCAGTGAATTGTACAGGTAAACGGGAAATAGGAAGAGACAAATAACTTGGAGAAACAAATCAGGTTGCCCTTTCAGACTTAACCATAAATGAACATATCCACTAGAGGAGAAATACTCAGTCATGTTAGCAAGTTTTGACTGAAGTCTAAATGAAGACTACGTCAGCCAGAAGAATTCAAATCAGACAGCATACCAAGAACGAAAAAGGGTAAGAGATGCAGTAACTGGCCCTGCCAACTCATAAATCACGGGAGTGGGTTCTCAGGCAGGTCTACCTAGCAAGTACATGACTATTGAAATGTAACAAAGAAGGTTCTAGTGCCTTTTAGAATTCAAATATTTTAGCTAACTTCCCCTGTTCTTATTTTATTCTCACTAAGAACCTGCTGTGAACATTGCTTGCCTGGTGTGGATGTTTGCCCCCTTCAATTAATTTTCTCATTTCAAATGATTCAATTGGCATTCTAATTTTGTTTATTATTCAAATATAGAACTTATTCTAGTGTGACTCATACAATTCTTTCAGCCACCTTCCTCCTTTGCTGCACTTGTTCAAAGAAAATTTTATGGCATACTTTTACCTTTCATTGGAAAAACAACAGCTAAGGGGAATGTATTGTTTAGGGCATCTTGTTAAGCCAAGAATCACAACAGAAGTATGGGAGAGGGAACTTCATCAGACTAGCACTCCTGTAGGCATATTTGTGATAAATAAAGAAATAAGGAGCCATAATAAGGAAAGGAAGAGTCTGATAACATCAAAATTCTAAGCTACCAGGAGGACTATGTAGGTTTAGACTCTAAGATAACATCACTACCCTCAGAGTTAGATTTCCTGCATAATATAGAGGAGGACATCAGCCATAAACTCTGCTTGTTTCTGCAGACAGACAGATTCTATTATTCTACCTAGCCCCAAAGAAGACACAAAATCACATGTTTAGTAGCATGACATTAATAAGGGAAGAAACTAGGCTTAGAAATGAAATATGTTTGTAAGACTTTTCTCAAGTGATTAAGCTAGAAGGTAAAGAGACTAATTGTTACTAGGGTGATGTAATGTTTCCTCAAAACATGTATCACCAATAAAAATTTTTATTTAAGTGCCTGCTTGTGAGTCATGAAGTGGTGACTCTTATGTAGGCACCAACAAACAAGATATGGATTTGAGTTGAAACCGTAGCATTTATTGAGTGCTTATATTTCCTTCAGAGTTCTCAGTAGAATTCTAAGTATATACATTACAATTTAGTTTTTGAATAGCAAATATACTTTGTTGACTAGCTATGGCATTTCAGTTCCTGAATTGTAACAATACAAGCTTACAAGTTTCTTTCTTAGAACTTGGTTTGATTTTGTGTGTGTGTGCGTGCGTGTGTGTGTGTGTGTGTGTGTGTGACAGAGAGAGACACACAGAGAGACACACAGAGAGAAACAGAGAGCCAGATTGCAAAATAGCAGGAATAGAATCCTAAGAAAATGAAAGCTTTTGAAGGGTCAGTTACAAAGGTTTTATCCTTTCAACTAAAAACTTGTGAACAAGAAAAATACACATTTCTGTCCCTTACATCACATTCTTTGAATTAACTCTCCGCACTTTGCTCCCTTTAATGGACAGTTGGGATCTAATATTAAGTTGTACTTTTCAGGGGATAAAAAAATTCACCTCAACTCTTGACTTCTCACATTCAGTGGGGGTAGTGAAGCATTGAATGCGGAGAGGGGAAGAAGTCAGACTAGTAATGACAAAAATGTCTTACCACTCAACAAGTGATTTGTTGTCTATTTTGAGCCTTGGCAGGATAATAGAAATTATCTGTCTATAGAGGCAGGCAGAATTTGTGTCTAACTTCCTTCTCTACATAATGCAGGAAAATAAACACTTGGGTTATTGATATTCTCTTTGATAGAATCTAAACCTACACAGTCCTCCTAATAGTTTGTAATCTGGATTTTATCAGACTCACATTTCTTCATGTCAAACTCGATCTATATTAGAAGCCGTGGGATCTGGGCAAAAGTAGAAAATGTCTCTGGAGATATATTTGGGGGTAAAGCACATGGAAAGTAAAATACCCATGAGAGTACAGATGTATTTCCAAGACAGGCATAGAAAGCATCAGTTATTTAGATAGATTGTTCGGCAAGACGTCTGGCCTAATGTTTCCTCTCAGCAAGCTGTACTTAGGTCTTTAGATTTTTTAGCATAGGCTTTTTTTACTTTACAGCATTTTGTAGCTGATCTCACTAGAAGGAAACGATCTCAATATAACCATTTTTTCAATTACCATAGCTTTACAGGGAAGAAACACTAAATCAAAATCAAACAGATGGCTAATTAAGTACTGTTTCTATGGAGAACGAAGTACAAAGACTGCTTTTCAACCAACCTTAATCACTTAATCAGCAAACCTTCTGAGGACACGATTCTGCTTTACCGTTAATGCCAATATTTTACATGACCCATCGGGATCTTCTATCTGATATTACTTCAAAATATCTCCAGAAAACTATCACTTCTTATCACCATTACTGCTACCAAGCCACCGCCACTCTTACCTGGGTTGTTATAATGCCTCCTATTCTCTGCTCCATGCTTTTCTCTCTCATAGTCTGTTTTCCACACAAGTGTGAGATGAGTGATTCTAAATATAAGCAGACAATGTCACTTCTCAAAGCCGGTTGGGGCTCCCATTTCCCTCACAAATGAAAAGCTTAAGTCCTTACGATGACTAACTTAGTTTGGATTCTCTAAAAGCAGAGCCTAAGACGAGGATTCCTGTAAGACTGATATTATGCAGGTGCGATTCCAGGTGCAACCTGTCAGGGAGAGAGTGAAGTAGGATAGAGAAAGGGGAAGAGCCCACAAAGGATATCCTGTCAGGGAAAGTCTGCTTCGGCCTGATCCACAGCCATAGGCTCTGGTGCATGAATGGATCACGGAGCTACTGAAGCAAGCAGAGCTTTTTAAACGCTCACATCTGTCAACACATTGCACACTGACTGTGTGCGAGGGAGTGACTGCCTAGGTCACGTGGCTCCTATCAGCTGAGCCCTTAGGAATTGGGGAGCAGGGCTTATGCTTGATAAGGGGGATTGGGCATACCCCTCAGCATCTACTACAGTGACGTACAGGGCCTCACAGGTGTGGCAGCCAGTACCACTCTGACCTCATTGTCTGTCACTGTCCCTCTCTCCCCCTTCACCTTAGCCACACCAGCTCTAGTGCTGGTTGTTTCTCTCGGCTACGGCTTTCGCACCTTAATCCCTCATCTCCTTCAAGTCACTGCTCAAAATGTCTCCTCAATGAGGTCAATCCTGACTCTCTTTTAAATGCAACCTGTGCCTTCACCACCATCTCCCTTGTCTTGCATTATATTTTTTCTCATAGTGTTTATCACTTTCTTACAAGTATGTTTGAAAGGTTTTATATTGATAATTTTATGTTATTTGTGTACGACTATTGTTTATGGTTTATTGTCTGCCTACCTCCCAATACACACACACACACACACACACACACACACACACACACACACTGCAACGTAAACTCCACAAAGACCCCAGTATTTGCTTTGCTTCACTGGCGTATCTCAAGGGCCTAGAGAAGTGCCAAGGTGCCTGGCACCCTATGGATGCTCAATGCATATTTGTTACATAAATGAATAAATAAATAAAGTTCTAAAAAAGTTGATAGGATTTTACAGCATTACAATTTCCACTTTTATCTATAATAGGATAAGCACTTTCCAACCAAATATGTAGCTTTCAGTCTAGGCCAACTAGCTGCTTAGGAGAATATATATAAAATTAAGTTCATGGCTCATAGAAGGAAAGTTGTAGAATTGTGTGAAACTTAATAAGGTAGATTACATCAAACTGACTCCATATACTTTTCTGACATGATAATAATTTGACTATCTCCACAAAGAAAGGACAATTTGAAACTATGAATAGTCTTTCAGTTTTCACTTATACTTCAGAAGCTAATTCTGTGAAATAAATTCTTTTATTTTGAGTTATTGTAATTGTGCTTGCATTTTACAAATATTTTTAATGAATATGTCTTACATATCATGCTAAAGTCAGATTCTTACAACTCAGATTAAAACCAAAATTTCACTCAAACAAAAAGACTTCACTTGTTTCATTCAATAAATATTTGCTGAATATGATATAAATGGCAGGCACTATTCTAGATCCCTGTGGATGCAGTAGCACAAGATAGATAAAGTCCTTAAGTCATGAAGTTTACATCATAATGAGAGATACAAACAATATCTCAATAATAGGCAAGCATGAAAAATATCAGACAGTGGTCTATGGAAGGAGAGAGATAGTAGATGTAATAGTTACTGGGTGATTAGATTAGCTGTTAAAAAAGGACTTTCTCCTAGAATTTTATTTAATCCTATATCATAATAATAACAGAAAGTTGAATCAATCATGCCTGTATAATGGACCTCCTAAAAACCCGAAAGGGCTACATTCAGAGGTATTTTGTGTTGGTGGCATGTACATGCCAGGAGGGTGTCACACCCCAGTTCTTGTGGGGACAGGAGTTCTTGTGCTCACGAGCTTCCAGACCTCACCACGTGTACCTCTTCATCTGACTGTTCATCTGTATTATTTATAACAAACTGGTAAATGTAAGTTAAACAAAAAAGTCAGCCAGGCTAAAAGCATTCCACAGAAAGAAGAGATAGTTTAAAGGATCTAAATTTAACAACAAACAACAACAACAACAAAAACACAAAAAAATCAACAGCAATAACAAAAAGGCCAGGGTTTCTAGAAAATAGAGGAGAAGGGGTTGATAGTATTAGGTAAGAATAGAAGTGTAGATAGTGACTACAGATAATTCTAAGAATAGTGTTGTAAAGGAAAGTAGAGAAAAGAGTTCATTGCTGGAGAAGCATTGGATGAAATTCTGGAGGTCAGATTTCTCCCCCCCACCCCAAGAGACTGATAATATTTTAGCATGTTTGTATGCTGGTGATCCAGTAGAGAGGGAGGAATTGATGATATGTGAGAGCAGAAATAATTTGGAGAATAAAGTCTTCAGATGTCATTTATGAAGATGTTGACTTTGATAAGAGCAAGGACCCCATGTTCACAGGAGGATGAGCAGATAGGTTAGGTAATGGAGTTATGGACATATTAAGTGATGAGCTGAGTGTAAGGGCAGGAGACTCTTGTTTTTTGGGGAGACAAAAGGTGTAAAGTGGCTATATAGGTTGTGGGAAAGTGAACAAGTATAGAAATGTCAGAAAAATTGGAGCCTTCTTACACTGCTGAAAGTGTAAATAATGCAGCTGTTTTGGGTAGCAATTTGGCAGCATTAAGTGAAACAGAGGATGTGTGTATATGCTATTCATCAGCTATTACATCCTTAGAAATATAATCTAATCTTTTATACAAACACAGAAATATGGGCAAGAACCTGCACCTCTGCATTGTTTCCACATTAGAAATGTGGCGATCAATTAAGCAATGGGTAGATAAAATGTCAAAAATGCAGGCAGCAGGCAAAGAGTGAGCAAATTCTATATATATCACTAAGCATAGATGTCTAAAACATAACTTTGAATCTAAAGAGGAAGAAGCAGAATGAGAAATATAATGCAACTCAACTTCTATAAATTAAAAAACACAAACCACTCTGCATGTTGTTCTTTGATACATATGTATAAAAGTTGGCCTAGTTGGTGGGGAAAGAAGAATGACGTCAGGATGATAGAAGGAGACAAACATTGGAAATAAAATACAAATAAGAACTGGCATAAATCAATGATAACAGTTTTTAATAACTGTGAGTGATCCATTGTAATCCAAGGTTCCCAAACAACAATAACAACAATAAAGACAAGACTAGATATAGAAGATAAAATACTTCAGTGTGCATATTATTTATAGAAAGAAGAACGACTTTATAATCATCTGCTGGAAAATTTCAGGGAAGGGATTTCCTCCAAGTTTTCTAATAAACAAGGAAGACTGACTAGAAATCACTTCTACAGCATCTATTATTACTAATTTGCAATTTGTGAGAGATTATTGATAATAAATTTACCTGGCATGTTATGTTTATTGTCCTTTCCTAGTCAACTTAGCATTCATAAGGGCTTTTTTAAAGATTCATTCTAACTTTTACTCTGGTTCATATTTTTGATCATAAAGTTTGAGTATCTCAACAGAAACATCTACAGTGGGTATTTTTAGAAAGCTAATCTCCAAGATTTGGCAACTATCACTATATAACAGTGTTCTCCCAATTACCTTTGCCTTGTCCTTTCTTGGGTTCAGTGCAGGATTTCTCAAGAATTTATACTGACATTTTGGCCTCGATAAATTTGTGTGTATGTTGGTTGGGGAGGGGTTATCATGCGCATTTTAGAATGTTTAGCAGCGTGCCTAGTTGGTGCTCACTAGATGTCAGTGGCACTATTCTCCTAATTGTTACAACCAAAAATGTCACCAAATGTTGCCAAACATCTCCTGAGAGTTTAGCAGAAAGCTAAACCAAAGGTTGAGTAATTCCTAACAAGTTGATTAGATTTATTGTTGTAAATAAAAATATCCATTATAGCCTGCCTTCTCTCTACAGATACTCAGTGCATGCCTAATCCCATAAGGGGCCCACATGTATAAGAATGTACAAATAACAGAAATATATGCCCTGAGTGTCTGAAAGACATGTTACAAAAATACACTTTAATATTATGATTATTAGGTTGAACCACATGAAATTCAGATATTCAACCAATAAGGTAGTTTTGTATGATTCTATCTAATAATCATCAAAAATCTGCTATTATGTTGTTTGTTTCCCCTACTAGACTTTATGTTCCCTGAGGATTCCTTGATATATTTTTCACTCCTATCAGTGCCAAATACAGAGTGTGCATTCCATAAACATTGACTGTAAGTATCAATGAGCAAATGAAGTAATACACAAATATGATTATATGTGTAACTAGATATGGATATAAGACATTATTTAATAGCAGAAAACATCTATTGCTCTAGTGATTTGAAATATTTCCTACCTTCTCAAAATATTCATTATATAATTTTAGTCACTTCATGCGTTTCTCGGTTAATCTGATAGTTCCAGTACAGACTTTGGAGTATTGCAAAATGTGAATCCCAGAAGCATCACATACCAGCTGTATGATCTTGTCTATAAATGAATATGACAATACTTACTTCAGTGGATTGTTGTGAAGGTTAAATATAACAGCATATGCAAAGCACCCATCACAGTGTCCCTCAGACTTGGCATTCAGTACGTGTGAGCTGCTTCTTGATTTTCCCTATTTCTCCATTTTTACTGATTGGACTTCTTATGATTTGTTTTGTTTTGTCTTTTCTTTTTGTTTTTATATTTTTTCCACAGCTTAGATAACATTCTTCAGTTTAGGATTCATTCAGGTAAAGAAGGAGTTCACGGCCTCTGCTATATTTGCCTATTTCATTTCTCAAGCTAAAAATAAATTTCCATTAACTACACATACAGAGACTGTATATTTAGTTGCATTCTATATTTGGTTGATGTACAGAATTTTATGATTTCCTTATTATTAGAATTTAACATGACCTCCTACTATAACTGTACTTCTTAAAGTATTGAACATTGAATTTCATTTTCTTTAATCTTTACAAGTAGGAAAGATAATTATATAGCAACTACACAATTGTTAAAAGATATCATTAAGTGCATTTACACATTTTCCATTTAACTTAAATTACACTAAATAGAGTAGCTTAAAAAATACTTGTCTTTTCAGCTAAACATACTTTTCCTTCTAAGAAGTCTTACAAACTAGTTCGCACAAAGACATCCTGTTATTTTGAAAAGATTACACATGTTGTGCACAGACCAAGTGTTGCCTTTCTAGAATTTTATTTTATAAGGGAGCGTTTATTCAACACAACTGATTTATAGAAGTGTTTCATTAGCTTTTTAGTTCCAAAATGAATTGCATTCTTCCTTTGATATCAGATTCTAAAACATCAGCAGTTTCAATGTCTGCTCCTACAAAAATACCTACTATTTACAATCAGAAATACTGGACAGGAATATAGCAAAACTCACTTTATTAGTTTAAAAATATACTTCATATAGTGAGTAAGAGACCATATAAAACTTCATTTGAAAACATAGACCATAGTACAAAAAAAATAAAGCAAGAGTCATTACCAAGAGTTAAAAAAATGTTTTTTATTTCCTTGAAAGAACTCCAGAAACCCATTCTAATTCTACTTGGTTTGTCTGGCTTTACAATTCTAGGCAATAACTCTGGCTTGTCCTATGTACTCTAACTATGCACACCTTGGAGAAAGATGTAAAAGAAAAGAAAGAGAACACCTCAATAGGCAGTGGTATACTGACGTTTCTTCTGTACATACTTAGTTACTCAAGGTACATGTGCACGAGTGTGGACACACACACACACACACACACACACACACCACAATTTACCAGGCTTAGAAAAACAGGATACCATCCTTTCCCTTTCTGACCTTTGCCCATCTACTTCCACTTTCCACACTCCTATTTTCTTCCTTATTCCCTTATTTATGATTTTATTCTCATCATAAAGTTCCCACCCAACCCCCCATGACCTCCAAGAAGGTGTTTTATGGGAAGGCGTCTTCAGGTTCCTCTTCCTCCATGAAGACTTGAAGATTCCCCTTGCTTTATTGATTCATTGATTTGGCAGCTCTGGGTACATTCTAAATGACAGGTACTGGAGAAGTGAAGACAAACAAACCTAGATCATTTTCATCTGACTCTAGTCAAACTAATTACATATCAGATAAGGAAACCATTTCATAGAAGTTCAACAATTTCTCAACATCACCCAGCTAATAAGTGGTAAGGCTGAAATGACTCAAGTTTCTAACCCAAAGCCAAGGTCTTTCTGCTGCACTGCTGATTGCCTGACCACCTGACCTATCCTAGTGAGTCCTGGTAGCACAGTGTGGCTGCTTGTGTGACAGGTCATTAGACGTGTGTCCTAACACACCCCACTTTATCCATAGGGTACAGGGGTTGTTGAAATTCTTCCTTCCATCACAGATAGAAAGCAGTGGTAATTTCTTCGATGACCAAATCTTAGGTGCAAATCTTCTCCTCACACCTTCTGCTTCCTCCCCCTATTCAGAAGTTTTACCCTGCTGCGCCAGCGCGGCCAGGAGGGTTTGGCCTGAGGGGGGAGGGCGAGGAGATTGAGAAAAGACACGGAGACAGGAAAGCTGGGAACTGGAGGTCCACCGTCCACGGATGGCGGAGCAGTGGCACAGTCTTTATTTCACACACAGTTTATATACAGTCTTACAATAATTGTCTATACAAACAAGTATTAGCAGAACAAGCAGGTATTATTAGAACATTTTGTTTTGTGTGTTGGCGAGTTTCTATGTCTGTGGCTGCATTAGTGTTCTCTTGTACTTTCTGGGAAGATGCTGAGGTGAGGTTTCCCATAGGAATGACCTTGCAGCTGCAAGGCCCTTGTCAGCTTACAGCCCGCTCCCTATGTTACCCACTTGCCTTTTCTGTAATCCCCTCCTGCCCCACTCATCATACATAGAGTTAAGCTGACCCTCATGAACTTTGTATCAGGTGAGAAAAGTTCAATAGTGATCCTTTATAGATGCAATGCAGTGTCACTGCTAATTCTAATTTTAGAGTCTCAAAATTTTTTTTATAACAGAGATGAAGTGTAAACAAGGGATAAACTTAGGAGACATCACTTGTTGATATTAAATTTAGTTTTTTCTTATGCTTATTAAGAGTAATGGGTAGAAATCTAGACCTTCTTTATAAAAACTCCCCATGTGACACCCTACAGAAACCTCTAGAAGTATCCCAGAGTCTATAAACTCACCCCCCAAAATTCCAGTTCTCTCCATGATAGGCCTCTAGCAAGTGCCTGTTTTGAAATGTTTTGCTGTCACTTTTGAGTGACTTTGGAATTCTTAGTTTTCAAAAAAGTGGTTCGGTTTGATTTTAATCAGAAGCAACTATTGTACTTTCTGACAGCCTGCTAAGTGCTTTGGCTGAAGTCCATTTTTATCTTTTATTTGTTACCTTGATCTTAAGAGCTATGCAACTTGGCATACAAGCAAAGCGTTGGAAAGAAAATAAAAGACCACACAGCCAAAGAGTCTTGTGATTTTTTTTTTCATTTGATATTTACGATCAGAAATACATAAAGACTTATTGTAACAATGAAAAAGGAGCTGAAAATGCAGAAACATATAGAGAAAAGAAAATGTCCCTTTGTATCATAGCACTGAGACAACCTACTTCAAAACTTGGGTAAATGTCTTTTTGGACCTCTATGTATTTCATTGAAAAGGGAACAAATGAACAAAAATGATAAAAGTAATTAAAACATGTCTAGTGGTACATAGTATCTACCTTGGCAAGGTAAGGCTATATTAGAAATTCTTGTCCTAGCATTTATTTAAACAAAAACTAGAAGTCTGATTTAATTAAATTAATGGGTACACTAAGGGAATGCCAAGTTTGCCTAGATTTGGAGATGCTAGCAGAAGAAAGATAGTAATTTATTCCACACCTAAGAATTCTTGAGTCCCAGTTCTCAAATATTGTATCTCAAGATACCAACTAGGATCCCTTTGCTCTCTGAAACCCTCAGTACGAACGATATTATCCAACTCCATGGCTTCCCATGTGTAAGATAACCCTCAAGAAAAATTATTATTAGAGGGAATGAAAAATAGACAACAAACATGCCACATAAAATTAACTATCACAGACTGCAAAGCACTGAGTGAAAACACATGGGCATTTGATTTGTAAAAGACTTTACCTTCAACTCTCGCTTCCCTTCAAAGCACAGAATTTCTTTTCTGTTTGGTATCGAGCATGGGAGCAGATGGTTGGTGAGTGTAGCTTCATGTTTTTTTCGGATGCAGGAAGAGGAGAATTCCTGTTCTGAAAGTTTGGGTTGTTCCGGGTCATTGCATAATCTGTACAGGGAGGGCTTGAAATGTCTACGTGGAATGTGGTCAGGGATGCAGCTGGCTCTTCTTCTGTTCACTAGACACAGCCGCGACCCCCTTCTAAACTTTCCTAGTGTTGGGTTGCTTATTAAATTAATTGCCTGCAGAATTACTGCCTAAAACCTTGTGAATAATAAGCAAATCATCTTTTGTTTTATTAGTGGTGTGTGACCTTGTTTATGAGACATTATGCTAGATACCACTAGAAAATTTTAGTCGAAAAATCAGTACTATGATAAAAAACAAAAAACTGCAAATTGTGAGGCAGAAATAAAAGAAAAAACAACCTCAGCAACAATAGCGCAATAAAGGTCCTTTTAATCATCAAACACCAGTTTTGTTTGTGTTTTTACCCCATGGAGAAGAAGCAGATGCTTTATTTTATTATAATAATTACAAGATAGAAGTTGTGTTTCTACACTGATATTTCAGAAAAGAAACGTAAGGTTGCTTTATGTATCTTCTTTAAAATAGTTTCTTAGGTGTTAGGGCCACTTATAAGATGCCTGGTCTGCAATCCTCTAGGTTGTCATTGGTCTTCCAGTTATATACAGAGAGTTCCTGCTCGCTTAATAAAATTTCTGAGAAACAAAATCAATTTTTCAAAAGAGTTTCTGAAATGCCACTTCGGAATTACCTACTGATTTATAATACCCAGCAAACTTGACTCTTGCACATCCCTTTTGTACCAAAGCAGCCGGGCCTCCTCCTATATAAAGTGGGTTTTGTATTTTCACCCGCCCTCCACCAGGTCTCTATAAAACAGATTATAAGTATAGCAGGTGTTTGCATCTGTTTTGAACTGATGGCTAACAAGGCTCAGGTTATGTTTGCTAAATATCTGTAAAAGTAAGCCAGCATACCTGGAGAAAACTGCCGCTTCCATCTTTTGGTGACATTCTTCATCCATTTGTTAATTCAGCATTCATTCATTCAACACTCATTTTTTTCACCTACATGTGCAAAACTTGAACTTAGGCACAGTGACATGCAGAATGATATGGCATGGTACCTCCTTCTAAGAAGCTACTGTTTCTGCTAGGGTCACTTCTCTCACCAAACCTTCAATTAGGTGATAGTCCAAGAGCTATTACAGAGGTCCTACTGTTTCTAAAATTTTTAAAGGTTTGTGTATGTGGTACTGTCACCTGAAACATGCAATCAACTTCAGAGACTGAGAAAATGAGGCTAAGAATTGTCAAATTCATCGTGTTTTCTTGGATATCAGTACATCCATCTTTCCTTGCAAATCATTTCTAAAAGTTTTTGTATTACTGGATGTAGAAATAAATTATCAGTAAACTATGTACAATCACAACTAATTTTTTTTTCTTATCCAGGTATATTACATAGTGTGACCCTACCATGGGTTATTTCATTATATTTTTAGTATTTTATTTTGCTCTGAGGCTATGGGCATGGAGATGAACTATTCTTTTTCATTTCCTTCATATCTAATATTCAATATCTTTTGCACAAATAACACCACCTAACCTTTCCTTTGTCAGGAATATGTGAGAACAGATAGCTTCGTTCGCTTATGCTGTAGTGTCAACTGTTAAACAGCAATGCTATTTTTACAGATAAAGCAAACAGGGAGGTAATTTAGCAAGGATATTTCCCTCCTATTAATTGTATAGGGGACCAGTCAAGGTCTCTGTCCATATCACAACCAGAATGACATTTGAAAAAGGCAAAATTCAACATGCTATTCTCCTGTTTAGTGTCTGTCTATACTGTCCAGTTACTACTAGGATAACACCCAAATTCCACAAGGCCCAACAGGATCTGGTCCCTTTCTACCTCTCCAAACTCAAGTGTCCCTTTCTCCCTCCTTCTCCAAGGCCCAGCCACTCTGATCATCTTCCATTCTTTATGCTTCTAGATGCTGGAGCTGGACTGTCTGGATTTCAGTCCACAATTGGCCACTCACTAGCTCTGTAGTCTTAGATAAGATTCTTAATATGTCTGTGCCTCAGTTTCCTCATCTGTAAAATAGATGTAATAAAGTACCCACTTGACAATGTTGTTTGGAGCCAGGCACGAATGGGACTGTCATATGTATCATGCACTTTCATATAAATTATTTGATAGAATCACAGATAGAGCTATAAAAGGATTTCTATTATTTGCTGTTCTTGCCTACATGGCTAATACACGCTTTTGTCTTTGTTTATAATACTGCCCCCTGAACCTTTTCTTTACCTAAAGAATATTCATTCTTTAGATATCAGCTGAAATAGTCTGTTCCTGGAAACCTTTCCTTCCTCTAATACTAGATAGGACTCCCTCCCTGTTACATACTCTTCTAGCCACCTGTATGTCCTTATGTTCTTAGTAGCACTTACCGCAAAAGTAATTAGACAGCTAATTGATAATTTTTTAGATTATTTTGCTTGAGTCCATCTCTGCTGCTCCCTGGGTTCCTCTTGCTCACCCGTCTACCCTTCTACCTTCTCACACCCAGCATATGAGCGACTCTCAGTAGCTTAATTAACTGGTTAATTTCACTTGTTTTCCTCTTCCTGTCCTTTCAGAATTGATAGTAGAAACAGACGATGAGGCTAGCAGGGAGGCATCAGCGGCACTCAGGACACATCCATGCTCTGCCATGTGCTCTGTGCTGCATCATCGTGGGAGTAAAACATGAAACAATTTGGAGGGGTCAGCCGGTGGCTCAGGTGGTTGGAGCGCTGTGCTCCTAACACGGAGGTCACAGGTTCGATTCCCACATGGGCCAGTGAGCTGCACCCTTTACAGCTAAGATTGTGAACAACAGCTCTTCCTGGACCTGGCATCGGCTTCCGTGTGCTGCTATGACTGCCTGGTGGCCAGCGTGAGTGACCAGCAGCAAGCTTGAGTGGCTGGCAGCTGGCGAGAGTTGCTGTGAGCAGCTGACCAGCAACCAACTGCCTCAGCCGGGGAGAGCACAAGGCTCATAATACTGCAGGGCCAGGGAGCTGTGTCCTACACAACTAGACCGAGAAACAACGACTTGAACCGAAGTGGGGGGAGAGGAGGGAGGTGGAAGAAGGGGGAGAAAGAAACAATTTGGAGAAATGGAGAACAATAAAACTGGGGAAGAAGTTAGGAATTCCTGAAATCGGGGCAAGGTGAGCCAATCATAAATGGCAGAAGGTGCGGAAGGTACAGGTAGAAACCTCTACGGAGACCTCTCGTAGCCAACCATAGCTCTGCCTCTGGACCACAGCAAAAACCAAAAAACCAGAACAATACTCTGGTTGCCAAAGTATCCAAGACTCTCTTTCCTGGTTTACCCATATCTCTTATAAAAACTTCAGAGCAGTGGTCTTCCATCAAGAACATTTTAATCTATCTCCTTCTGTGCTCATTTCCCAAATGGTCTCTTCAGGTACGTTTTCTTTTTCCCTCACTTTCTTCTTCAAGGCCCAAATCAGCTCTGATGAACTCCACAAAATACATGTTAGGTTATATACTCTCTCTTTCTAAAAAAAAAAAACCACATACATTTGTCTATCTGTGAATAGCTTTCTGTTGTTTCCAAATAAATATTTTGTTCTTCCTTTTCCATTCTAATGTTTAACAGTTAAACTGAAGGACTCCCACTTTTTTCCCTTTCTCATGTTTCCACCGTTCTGCACCATCCAGAGTTAGCCAGAAGATGTCAGTCTTACAACTCAAATTGATTCTTTGTCTTTCTAAATAGCTTAAAAACAAGTCGACTTAAGATATAAGGGCAAAGACTTTTGAAATTCCCTAAAACTTTTCAACAATAGGCATACAAGTCTATACACTAAGGTATTCTTTATGAAACTTAAATACATCCTGTCTATTTGGGGTTTACAAAGATATAATTGCATAATTACTACTCACAGAACTTTTTCCAAATAGGTGAAACAAAGTTAGTATTGAGACTAAAGAATCGCAGAGCTGTTGAATTGGAAGGGCCTCAGAGTTCCACAGGGGTAATCCTCTACCCCCTTTATGGGAATTTCTTTTACACGAGAATGGAGTGTGATTTCTTAGTACAAACTCATTCACACATTCATTTTTTTCACCAGTATTTTATTGAACATATTCTGTGTGCTTGGCGATGCGATAAGTGCTAAGGATATACAAGTAAAAAAGATGAAATAGACACGATCCTTGTCCACTATATGGGTTGGATTGTAAACCCCCACTCCACCCCACCCCCAAAAAAAAACAGCTGTGTTGAAGTCCCGTATCTCAGAATGGGAACTTATTTGGAAATAGGGTCATTGCAAATGTAACCAGTTAATGTCATTAACGCAATATGACTGGTGTTATAAGAGGAGAGAGACACATAAGGAAAAGATTGTCATGTGACGACAGAGGAATACATTGGAGTGATGCATCTCCAAGCCAAGGAATCCCAAGGATTTCTGGCAAACACCAGAAGCTATAAGTAGCGAGGACAGATTTTTCCCTTACAGGCTTCAAAGAGAGTGATAAAGGAAGTCACTCTCCTTGGCTTGACAATGGAAGAGTGTGGTCTTGCTGACACTCAGATTTTAGACTTCTAGACTCCAGAACTGTGCAATAATAAATTTCTGTTATTTTAAACTACACAGTTTGTGGTACTCTGTTACAACAGCCCTAGGAAACTAAGACACCCACAAAAAGATTCTACAGTACAAACAGCTAAATCTAATATAGTGTGATGAATGATGTAATAGTTGAAGTGTGGGGTGTGATGGGAAAATATGAGAAAAATACCCATCAGAAGAAGGATTTATGGAGGAAGTGATCCCCATTCTAAAAACCAACAAATATAGAAGATGGCAAAGAAATGTCCAAGTAAATTATTGTCAAGCAGTAGAGCCATTTTATAAATGGAGATTATTAACACCTAACTCTCTTACCTCCCTGTAGCCCTTCTTTGCCCACCTCAAAACTTTGGTCAGCAATCAAAATATTATTAGATATAAATCTTAACTCAAATGTTCTGAGACACTGATTGTGCCAGATTTTATTTGGGGGTGGAGGGAGGTGGAGATAGAGATGATAGATGATAGGTAGGTAGGTAGATAGATAGATAGATAGATAGATAGATAGATAGATAGATAGATAGATAGACAGATAGATAGACAGATAGACAGATAGATGATAGATAGATAGATAGATAGATAGATAGATAGATAGACAGATAGATGATAGATAGACAATAAGGAATTGATTTATATGATTATGGAGGAGACTGAGAAGTCCCACAATTTCTGTCTGTCGGCTGGAAGCCGAGGAAAGGCTTGAGAACCAGGGGAGCCGGTGGCATAAATTCCAGGAAAAGCAGGAGAAGACATGTGGTATCCCAACTCAATCTGTGAGGAAGTGGGGTGGAAAGGGGTGAATTCTTCCTTCCTCCACCTTTTGGGAGCCCTCAAAGGATTAGACTGGGTTATGTCCACCCACATTGGGAGGGCAACCTGCTTTATTGAGTTCACTGCTTCAAATGGTAGTCTCACCAAGAAACACCTTCACAGATACACACAGATTTAATCGGGATGCCTCATGGCAGTCAAGTTGACAAATAAAACTAATCATCACAGCCTTTAAGCTTTCAGGAGTTTCTCATGATTTGTGTTGCTCCAGCTATTCTTGTTAATTAACTTCAGGAGGCTGAACTGAGAAAAGTCTCCGCTGTAGGGCTGCCCAGTGCATCTCTCAGAGCCCTGCTGTCAGCACTTTTCTGAGGTGTTGAGGGAGGAGACACAACCACTATCTTTCTCTTGGAGTCTGTCACTTGATTCTTCAGGTCATTGATTTCAATAGTTATTATGGTGGCCACTATTGCCCCCAGATGGAGAAGTCTTAACCTGATTAGAACTGAGGAGAAGATTTAAAGTACATAAAATCTTTTGCAGTCCTTTTCATAGCCCTTTGTCACCTTTCGGGAAATTGGGAGGGTCCAAACCAGACATGGCTTCCTGGGCACTGTGTAATTGCAGCTCTCACTGAACTATAGACATACTGCTTCTCCTGCCCCCGTCCCATACATGGAAAGCCACTGGTAATGGCTTTTATTATGATTTAACTGTAATACTCAAAAATAAGAATAATGGCTAGGTCAGTGATGAGGGAACTTAAAGTAATATCATGTACCCATTTGTAAAATAATTATAAAGACTTTGTAGCAACCTAGAAAATATTGTTGATATATAACTAAGAGGAAAAAAATAGAATAAGAAATTGATAAACAGCTAAGATTTTTTTTCAATCAAAATGTTTTACTCTTCCATATAGTGTAAACCAAAATTTTCATTAAAAAAAAAAAAAAAGGAAAATTACTAACAAGCCCATCATCTTAAAAAAAAAAAATGTTTTGTTTTTTTTCCTTTGTCATTTTTGGCTCAGTATGCACTTACCAGATTCTCTCTTGCCTTGGACATGTTGTTTCATCCCCTTGGAAAATTTTTTATCATATTTTCTAACTAGAAAATTTATTTATTCAATCATTTGGAACATATTTATTAAGGGACCTCTAGTACACACTAGGAAGGTAGTAATGAAACAACCTAGAGAAATATTCCCTCCTTCAAGGTTCTGTTACTAAGACAAACGTCAGGGGGTACTCCCTTTTTGATGCCTCTTTGAGCCTATCTTTGGATCAGTTGGCTGTCCCCTTCTCTAGATATATCACTTTATCTACCACTTTATCAAATCATATTGTAATCCTTGTTTATTGTGTTTCTCTTTAGAGAAATTCTGAGCATATTCAAAACAAAGACTATCCTATTTCTTGCTGTAAGCCATGGGTCTAAAAATGCACCCAGTTTACAACAGAGAATAAGTGATACGTGAAAGGAAGAAAAACAGAAGAACCAGAAAGAACAGCAGGAAGAGAAGGAAGACAGGAGAGGTTGGTGCTAGGAGAAAATAGATCAGTTTGATATATTCAGATATGGTTTTACTGCACAGAAAACAACAGCTTCAAGCCATCCAAAGAGCAGTGCTACAGGGCTTGCAAGGGGGTGACATCCATGCCATTGGATTTACTAATGTGGTCCTTGTTAAAATGAACAGTCAACCCTCTCAAGTTACATTGTAAATTGTATTTATTTTATAACTCATCTTTAGCCAGAACAATACCAGTAGCAGAGTAGCATTATGGGAAGATTTAGCATAGTTGTAGGCAACAATATATGAATAAGGGTCAATCAGACTCTGAACTTTCTGCAAGCTCCTCCTTATTTATACATAGTTGGAGTGAGCCAGGATGCAGCCTGACCCAGGTCTATTAATTCTCTTTATTTTCTTTCTTGCTGCTTCTTTTTTCACTGATAACTGGATGATAAATCATCATCATCATCATCATCATCATCATCCCAAAACTGGTGAATTAGAAGATTTATAAATAAACTTGGCTTGACAAAGGACGAGTTTGTCTAAAAATGAGCATTTTAATGATATGTGATAAATCGCTCTTATCACCAACATTGTGTGGTTTCCAGTGAGACTCCAAAATATGAGAGGCTATTCATGGACATGCAACAATGTGAGGTTCATTAATTTCAATTTTCACTTTGAGTAAAAGGGGAAATATGCTTTGCCAGGCTGTCTGAACGTCTTCGTTCACTCACAGTTATGTCTCCAGGGATGCTGTCTGAACCTAGTGTAGAGAAAGGCCAATTTAGTTCCACTTTCAGTTCATACCTCAGATAGACATAAAAAATTTCTCACTCTTTACCGGGGAGGATTGAGCAACCCCTCTGTTGAAACTGACTCAGAGGTAGTCAAGAAACTGGGTGGCGTGATAACAGCTCTCTATCTTTTTTTTTTCTTCCCTTTAACTATCATTTTCGTGAAAGGGCTTTATTTTTTGTTTCTTTTTGGCAGAAATCCCTGACTCACAGATCATCTGCTCTTTAGAACAGTTATAGTTTCCACACCACAACATGACTCAGGACAATAAAGATACCGGAGAGAATTTCTCAATATGTATAAATCATAATGACTGAAGACGAAGCCCTGGAGAGAATGTACACTAGTAGCGAGAACCTAAGGAGACTGGGAGAAGACAGGAAAATGCAAAAATTAGACAAAATGCAATGAAATATGAAATGAAATGAAATTTAATTGGATACCTGAAATGAGCAATGAGATTTCTGCTGTAATCTTAGGACTGACTTTCCTAACTAATCTCCAAGGTAACTCAAACCTACATTGGGGAATGCTTTTCCAAGTCAATCAGAGTCCTGAGGAATGAATTGAAGACCCACTGTGTCTAAAAACTGGTTTCCTGCACCACCACAGCCATCTTCACTGCCTCCTTCTCCAAGCCCTGCGAGGACTCTTAGCTTAGATATCCAGGAGAAAATATTTCAGACAGCTTTATGCCCCAGCATCCTGCTTTTGAAATATCTCTTTCCTCAGAAAAGCCTTGGAAAGCAATCAGATTTAACCAATTAGGTACTGGATTAGTAACATAACATCTAGTAGCTCCTCTAATGAAGAAGAAATAGTTCAGGTGTTAATGATATACATCTAAAACCCAACTGTCGGGGTTTATATTCCTGCTCAGCCACTTACTGGCTTTTGGGAGACTGTAGTTAGTAATATGAATATAGTGACATGTACATAGGACAGTGACAAGTTACTTCACATCTCTATGGGAAATGCTTCGGTATAGGTTGTCATATGTTTTCACTATACAACTTACATGCTCCTGTGTTAACAGCCTCCACATTTCCCATTTGAAAGATCTCTGAATTTTGTCTCCTAGTCATGGGCCACTAGTCTAGCTGAATCATTTCCAGAGTTTTTATAGCTTCAGAAAAATAAAAGAACAAAATGTCAAGGCAAGATAGGATATTTTGTAAGGAAATAGGCATTGTACATCCCCCTCTTTACTTATTCTTTCTCTTGGCCATTGAGATTGACATTTGTTTACTGGAACATAAGCTTAAATTATTTTTATTCTCTGTTTTGCAGGAAGACTTCATTTAATGGCCTTTCCTGAAGAATTTCACACTTCTGACCATTTTTGTTTTCTTGAAGTTTCCTCTTCCGTAATAACCTTGACTTTCTTAATATATTCATATCCTTGTTCTTCTCCCATAATTTGAGTTACTTCAAGTCTCCATCATGATTTCTCTGTTCCCTCAACTCATAACAAAATTAGTTTTCCCCCTTGGTTTCCCTCATGGTTTATCATCAGCTGTTTTCCACTCTAATTCCACTTAATTACTCTCAATCTTTTTGAGTCTTAAACCTCTTTCAACAAATCTGTTGAAAACTAGGAACTCTTTCAGAGGAGTTGGGGGAGTGGGGAGAGGCATAGTCACAAATTTTGCATTTAGTTTCAAGGTGTCATGCAGGGATTCATGTGGGGTCTCTGCTCCCGTTCCCCACACAAGAATGCAGGATATGGTGAAGCCAAAAAGGAACACCCATGGAGCCATAAGTAGGGGAGTCACACCACTATAGTCTCACTGGCAGCTGGGTTGGAGACACAGGAAACAGGAGTCACATGATCCTTAACCCGCCGTCCACTTCTCTGCCAAACCAACCAACCCCACTTGCTAACTGCAATCCACACTTGCTAGCTCAGCCACCATCTCCTTGCTAGCCCCCAATTTTTCTGCTAGCGTAGCCATGGCAGTTATATTAGTGGCCAATGGCTCACTGGTTACAGCTGATGGCCAACTAGCCACAGCTGATGGCCATCTAATCACAGTTGATGGCCATTTACTACCTGAGCCAGCACCTTTCCACGTGAGGCCGAGAGCCTGGAAACTGCACCCCTGGCTCTGTCCCCACACAGGGGTTTATTAATTCCCCTAAAGATAAATCCTGATGAAGAAATTTACCTACTCCCAAGCTTCAATATCCAATCTGTACTGATTGTACCAAATCTGCATCTTTAGTCCCAATCTCTTTCTAGTACTCCAGACCTGTAAACACCCAATTAGTGAATGTGTCCATTTGGAAAAGGCATAAGCACCTCAAAATCAACCTGCCTGAACTAAACACACAGCCCATCTAAATCTACTGTTTTCTGCCTCGATGTTTGAATAGTGGATGATGCCATCATTCACCTGGGCGGTGTTTTGTTTACTCACTGTCATTGTCTTATTTCAGATCCTCACAACTTCTTGCCCATATTAGTCACATGGACTCCTCAAGTTGTTTTTAATTACATAATTGATAAAAAAAATTATCATTGTAAAAGACTTAAACATTATAAAAGTACAAAGGGTAAATTTTGTCTTTCCATATGACCTAATTCCACCCAATCTCTCTCTTGCCACAGATATATCCACGTTAAGCATTTGGTGAGTAGCCTTTTAGTTCTTGTTCCTTGTCTTTGCGTAAATATGCATGTAGAAAAGCAAAGATATAGGGTTTGATTTATTGTTTGTACATAAATGGGAACATGCTTTACGTGACGGTCTCTCATTTGATTTATTTTTCACTTAAAGGATTTGGAGAAATTTCCATTTCAGTACACATGGATGCATGAGATAGTTTCAATAGCTGCTTAGTATTCCATCATAAGGGACATGGGATATATGATTGAACCTTTTGATGAGAAGGTAGCTTGTTTGCATTTTTCACTATTATAAATCACTATCATCCTTGTGCATACCTCTTGTGCATGTATGAGGATACTTTTGAAGGTGAGATTCCTAGCAGTGGATGTTAGAGGCTCCCATCTGCTTTCCTACCTCTAGTTCCAAATCTCTACAACCCACTTTCATTTGTGCACCGTCACTCAATGAAAAAAAAAAAAAAAAAAAATCTGAGCATTTACTCTTCTTCAGGCACAATGCTGGGTACTTGGTAATAGAAGAACTAGTTGACAAAGTTTCTGCTTTCAAGGAGTTCAAAATAAAACAGGAGAGACAGACAAGCAAACAGATGACAAAAGTGCAGTATGATGAGAACAAAATAGAAATGTGCACAATGTGCTCTCTCAGAGAACATAATTTAAAAAAACACACACAAAAAAACTCATTTTTAAGGCAACGAGTAAGTAGGAGAGACTAATGGAAAGAGGATTGCTAGATATCACTTGAAGGAGAAGTGGAATTGGCTTGATGTAGAAATGACGGAACTTTCAAGCAGAAAGAAACACCTGAGCTAGAGTGTGCCATGCACGGTTCTAGGCACTGGAACAACAGTGAGCAAAACAGGAAAGGTTTCGACTTTCATGGCGCTTTCCTCATAATGGAGGGTGGGGGTGGGGCGATTAATACAAAAACAAGAAAGTGTAGGATACAAATTCAAATCTTTTAAAAATATATTTGTTTAATGATTCTTAATTTTTTAACTATAGTTGACATACAATATTGTATTAGTTTCAAGTGTAGAACATAATGATTAGACATTTATATAACTTATGAAGTGACCACCTGATAAAGCTAGTACCCATCTGACACCACACATAGTTATTACAATATTTTGACTATATTTCCTATGCTACACTTTACGTCCCTACAAATTCAACTCTTGACAAGTGTTATGAGAAAGAAAGCAGAACAATGGGAGGTGAGAGTTGTTAGCGGTAAACTATTAAGAGACAGAGACATCAGCAAAGACTTTTTTTTCAAGAGTTTCCATTTGCCTTGAGACCTGAATGGTAAGAAGGAGCCAGCACAACAAAATCTAGGAGAAGAGGCACCAAGTAGAGGAAACAGCAAGTGCAAAGACTGAAGAGGAATGAGCCAGACATATTAGAGGAAAGAGAAGGCCATTTCTAGAGTTAGTAGAGACAATGGCATATCCAGGGAACTGCAAGAATTTACCTGTGACTAGAACCACAGAATGCCAGAGAACACTCTACCTCTGGTCTCTGGTTTCCACCCCTACTTCACCTCTGCCACTCCTCATAGATCCTTAAGCTCCATACACACATTGTTTTCAGTGACCAGAAACAACCACTTTCTCTCTTGCCTTTGCTCGTGCTGTTTCCATTCATTTGAAAGGATTTTCTTAACCCAACTAACTCCAATGTTCCTTTCATGGCTCATCTCAGGGATCAGGAACCCTTCTCCAGCCCTCCCTGGCTGTATTGGGAAGCAGTCTTCTCTGTAGCCGAGTAGCCGGTATATGAATAACCCTTGTGGTGAATTGCATTTCTCCTGAAGGCAGGGCTTGTGTAATTTGCACTTGTGTCCATAGAATTTGACATGGGATATGACACAAAGTGGGTGTATCTGCTCATTGTGTTACCTGGAAAATGACGTTAAACCACCTTGGTTCTTGTCTTCTTGAGGTTATGAATTCAATCAAGAGAGACATTTATGCAGCATGAACAGCAGGAGTTTATTAGTAAAAGGAAATACACTCTGAGATGTGGAGCAGCCTGACCCATGGGAAGGAAGCAGCACGGCCTTACATTGTGTAAAGGCTTTTATTTCTGTGGGGAGAATTGCCTCCCCTTCTCCCTTCTCTTATCTCTCTCTCTCTCCCCCTGAGGTGTCTGGTCTTCCGGCATTTAGCAATGCATTTCTTCGATTTAGGGGCATGAGTAAACATATCCCTTTGATACAAGGCTTGGGTAAACACATCCCCTTAATTTGGGGAGATATGTAAACACATGTGAAAATCTGGAATCCTGTTTGGGCTAGTGAGGTACTAGTGACAAACAGGATGGATTCCCCCTTGTCTGCCTTCTAACAACACATCCCTTTGATTTAGAGGTATGTGTAAGCCTGGAGTCCTGCTAGGCAACTGCCATGGATCTTGACCCAAGTAGGGACTGCAGAGAGGGGCTTTCTAATCAGGGCTAAATTTTTCCTTCTCCTTATTTCTTTCTAACTACTCTCAATTGGAGCCAGCTCCTTGTCTCTCTTCTCTAGGGCTCTCCCGCATTTTCCTCATCTGCGTTATGAGTCCTATCGCACAATCTTTCCTATTGATTTCCAAGGCACCTCATTATTTTTCTTACCTCTGATCACTTTTCTTACCTCTGATTAGCAGGAGTTCTCAAATTATGTTTCAACACATATGATGCTTTGAGAATTCTGTGTACATACTATAGGATTGGATCTCTCCCAGACATGTATCTTCAAATGAACAAGACAAACAAAAACTCATAGACACAGACAACAGTATGGTGGTTACCAGAGGGTAAGGGGCGGGGGAAGGTAGAAGAGGATAAAGGGGGTCAAATATATGGTGATGGAAAGAGAATTGACTTTTGGTGGTGAACATACAATATAATATATAGATGATTTATTATAGAGTTGTACACTTGAAACCTATGTAATTTTACTAACCAATGTTAACCCCAATAAATTTCATTCTTAAAAGAATTTCAAAAAGAAGCTAGCAGCTCTTATCCTTTGCATTTCTTTTCTTTTTCTTGCATATTGCATTTTTCAGGAAAGGGAAAAAAACAACAACACTTTCTTTGTGTTAACATGTATCACGTGCCAGACTTTTGGTTCAGTCTTCACCTGTTAGCTGATAGGATGCTCAAAGCACCACTATGAGGTAATTGTATCTCTGTCTTACAAACGGAAAACCAAGGCTCAAACAAATAATAAGCTGAGTTACAATTCGAACCCTGATCAGTCTAACTACCTCCCTCAAAAAAATAACAAGAAGCTATGTCCAAAATCAGGAAGTCTCTTCAGAATTCATAAAGAATTCAATGAAATTAATTACATAAATAAATTAATGTCTTAATTTATTTCTTTTAAATTAACAAATAATTAAATTAATGCCTTGATTTAGTATATGTAAAATGAGGACACTAATACAAATAATAAAAACAATCTTGATGTAAAACTGTCTAAGATAAAATCATCAAAAAACAATGGAGAGTTGGAAAGAATTTAATCAACATTATATAAAAGCAAGTTATTATTCCTGTCTTAGATTATTACTATGAGTGAAAACAAGAGCTAAGTGCCAAACTGAGCAACACAGAAATATGAACGAAAATAATATTTTTTTCCACTACTCACAATAAAAAGTTAAAATTACTATAAATATCACTCATAATGATGAGTGCCTTAAGGATTCTTTATTACACATGGAAGGAGCAATCATCATTATAATTACCTAGAGTCGGATTGCATTTGAGAAGTATTTCTCTTTCCATTTCTCTTTCCAGCAAAAAAACAAAACAGAAAAAAAAAAAAAAAAAAAACGGAAAGGAAAGGAAATATCTTCACATTGTCATCAGTCTTTTGTTTCTAAGCAACACTATAACAGTAGCATCTTACTATTTATTCCATTCAGACCCTCCTCTAATTACATATATAAGCTATTCAAGAACTTCAACATTACTTATATGTCATTTATACTAAGGAGGATTTTTCAGATGGCAAAATGTATTGCAATTACACAAATCTTTTGAAGTACCTAGTAAGTTTGAGCAGCTGGCTATTTGGCTCAAACACAAAATTCAGCAACACATGGCCTCTGCCCTCAAGAAACTTACGGTCTAATGAAAGACACCAACCAGCAGAGTTGAGTGTGACTTGAATATTCTATATACAGTTTGCTCATCTATTTAGTATAAGTGAGAGATCTTTTAAAGGACCATTCTCTGAGGTTCTTGCAGTGCAACAGTCAGCCCTTACTGGAATAAGACTAAATTACTGTAAGTACAACACCCTAAGACTATTTCAATGGTTAGTGTCAGTTGTTACCACATTGTTTCTTCTCTCAGGATAAAGAAATATAATACATCGGATGATCTCAATCATTTAAATACAATCATGCATAGAAAAATCATTGAGGAACTACCCCCAAAGTGTTACCAAAGTTATTTCTGGATTACTGCACATTTAAAACAAAAGTAGTTTCTGTGTTTTCAATTGCATAATCAGATAATAAAAAACTTGATTTTAACATTAAGATATGTATCTGCCCTCCAAAATATAGGGTAATAATTGAGAAGATTTGAGAGACAGGCAAAGCAAAGTTTTAATTCTGTCCTTGCAAATTAATAGTTGTGTGATTTTAGCAATTGACCTCTCTAAGCCTTATTTTTCTTGAATTTTAATTGGAGAAAATAATATGTAGGACAGGATTTTTTGAGGATTAGATGAGATTATCTGTGTGACATAATCAGAGACAATTAATGAAAATTAGAATTCTCCTATTTGCCATGAAAAGAGCATGAAATCAAAAGAAGTTCTTTTATTTTTGTTGATCAAGTTCTCAAAGAAGCAAATAATTTATATTCCAAACAGGATAGTTTTGAGAATAAAAAGGGACACTAAAATAAATTCAAATTACATAATTTAAAACATATATATTGACTAAAAAATTGGTTTGTTATTTTAACTGGCTTATACAATAGTTCTATTCAAAAATATTTTCAAAAATTAATTTTTCTAAAATATAATAAAATTTTATATAAAATAAAGCAAAAATTTTACTTTTTATCATGATTGCCTTACCAATAGAATAGAATCAGGATAATTATTTGTGTATATGCTCATCCACTTTAATTAGTTTCTTAGCTGTGTCCATTTTTAATAGTTCATGGTATTTCTGAAGATTTTATTTTTTTCCATATGGTATAGTTATTTTTTAATTGCCCACAATATTTTTCAAATTTGCATTTTAGGAGTAATAAATTTAATACCCTTATCTCTTCACTGTGAAACATAAAATTTTAATTGAGAAAAAACTCTCCCAATTAGTGCTCTGTTATTTTATAAGCTCAGAACAAATTTGCTGAATGGCAATTTTAGTTTTTTTAATGTGTCAGTATTTTCATCCAATATTATCATACGTGTTATTTTTTTCCCTCCATTTAAAGTATATTTCTTCAACAAATATTCTTATAGGATAAAATCTGTCAAGTAAATTGTCACTATTTATGATTCTGTTGAATGTTTCACAAAATTTATCTGATGTAAAATCATAGGCTTTCACAATTTCACTCCATTTTGCTGCAAAACATACATAGATCCAATTAAAAATAAGAACTCCACCAAGATTCTTCACACAAGTTGAGATACTCAAAAGTGTAATTTTTGGATTTCAAAATTAAATCTTGTACATTGAGCTCTAAAAAGTTAATTTATTCAGTTTCTCTCTTGCTTTTACAAGAATAAATATCATTATCTTCCCACTTGCAAGCTTTGCCTTTAATAATTGTAATACTCTAAAAGCTTCAGACATTGGGCTTTTGGGGACTCCATTTATGAACACATTGATTAAAATTTTCTAACTAATTTGGAACGAAATGCAGTCAAAGTTTAGCGAGGTTATTTCAAAACTATTTTAACAACGTTTCAGGACATTTAAGTTAACATGCAAAACAGTTATTTAGATGTTCAAACACATAAAATATGATTGATATTGGGTACCCATGCAATGATACCTTTTGTATTACACATCAGTTTCATTAAAATAAAAATTTCAGCTTCAATACGCTTACTGGTTTGCACAAACATATTTTTAAAATTTAAGCATAGGTTTTATTTTGACTGATAAAATTTTAGAGCTCATCTGGGATGCTGCTGAATTAGGGCTGACATTGACAAACTACAGTGCTGCAGCCAAATGTGGAACTCTGCCTGTTCTTGTAAATATAGTTTTATTGGAACATAGCCATGCTCTTTTGTTTATGGATTTTCTATGGCTGCTTTTGCACTCAAGAGCACGGTTGAGTAGTTGCATAAAAAACCATGCAGCCTACAAAGCCTAAAATGTTTTCTATCCGGCACTTTATAAGACACAAATTTGCCAACCCCTCAATTACTAAAAGTACACTACAACAAATTCCAAGTATATTTCTGTGTCGTGAGTTTTTAAATTGAGTACTAATGTTTTTTTTCTACAATGATGCTATCTACCCTCCACCAAAATTTGTATTCATATTTTCCCCACAATAAGATAAATAACTTTATCTTCAATGGTGGACTTCTTAACTGAATTTATAATAGCACTCACAATATAACAAAATGAACTTCCAAGATTTTAATTTTGATTCCATGAAATGAATGAAAAAAAGTCAACTGATTTTTTTGAATCAACTGACTTTCCATTAAAGAAGTAGATACCTGCCAGAAGAAGCAGACTCGGACAATTTTAGTGGTTGGGAGGTTTACTAGGGATTACCCTTGGGGATCAACTTTTGTGGAAGTGACAGGAAAGAAGCAGGATTGGGCAGACAGATGGAGAAATCAAAGAGAGCCTCTGCCACCTCATTAGATTTCTTCTGTCTTGGGCCCAAATGGCTGATCCTTTATATCCCTGTCGTGGTCAACCCCAGAACATGTGTGACCTTGCCCAAGCAGATCTCTGTTACTGAAGTAATCCCTAAAAGGACTGACAGCAGCCATCCCAGTAGCTTGGAAGAGGAGGCTTTTTGGGGCTGGCTATAACTTCTAGGGCTGCAGCTGATCTAAGGGTCACCACTGAGCCTCGTTGTCCTTTTTCTTTACTACCCACTCTAAATTCTCCTTACCCCCAGGAAACGCCTCTGGCAGCTTTTGCTGGCTACCATAGTGTGGGGACAGAGTCCCAGAGAGCAATTTCCGGGCTCTCGGCCTCACGTGGGAAGGTGCTGGCTCAGGTAGTAGATGGCCATCAGTTGTGACTAGCTGGCCATCAGCTGTTACCAGTTAGCCATTAGCCACTGATATAACTGCGTGGCTGAGCTAGCAAGCGCGGATTGCAGCTAGCAAGTGGGGTCGGTTGGCAGAGAAGCGGACAGCAGATGGCGGATAGTGTGGCTCCTGCTTCCTGTGTCTCCAGCCCAGCCGCCAGCGAGACTATAGTGGTATGAACCCCTCCATCCATGGCTTCGTTGGTGTTCCTTTTTGGCCTCACCATGTCCTGCATTCTTGTGCGGGGAGCGGGACCAGAGACCCCGCATGCCACCCTACATGACACATGTAATTTTCAGTCTGATGTTGCCTGAGAATTGTCATTTTCCATCATAATTGGCAAAAGTGTACAAAGTGGTGCCCAAATATATCATCTAGGTGTCAATATTATTCTTCCATGTATAACAGCAGCCTTTCTTCCTGCTGATGATCAGAGTTAAACATGCCTGCTAAGATGGTGACTCCTCTTCTTCCTCAATAACCTCTGGATCGAAGGACCCAGAAATGTGCAAGCGCCAATCATAAACTTTCTCTGTTCTCTCACAGAAGTAGTCTCCTTTAAGGCACCGGGACCCATAAGCCTGAAGATTCAGATGTGTTGGAACCGAATTCCTCCAGTTGGTTACTGAGGATGATGGTAAGTCGAGCCACCCCTGCTCTACCCCATAATTCCTGGACCAATCATTTTCATCCTATGGAAGACCTAGTTCCATATAAAGGTTTTTGACTTGAGGTGTTGTGGGAACAGAGCCTCAGAGAGCAGTTTCCAGGCTCTCGGTCTCACGTGGAAAGGTGCTGGTTCAGGTTGTAGATGGCTTTCAGCTGTGGCTAGTTGGCCATCAGCTGTAGCCGGTTAGCCAATTGGCCACTGATATAACTGCCATGGCTGCGCTGGTTGGTGAGTCGAGTGGAGTCGGTCAGCTGGCAGGCAGAAAAGCGGACATCAGGTCGCACGTTGTGTGAATCCAGCCTCCAGTGAGACTATAGTGGTATGACTCCCTTACCTATGGCTCCGTGGGTGTTCCTTTTTGGCCTCACCATGTCCTGTGTTCTTATGTGGGGAGCAGGAGCTAAGACCCTGCAGGTCGCCCCGCGCGACAGGTGTACATAGTGACCTGGAAGGTGGTGCCCCATCCTTATAAAATTATCACCTCTGAGCTAGCACTTAAGCCATGCCTCTAAAAAAAAACTATTTCCAACACTATCAGGCAGCAGCTTCTGGTTGGTGTGTTATGTCATACGACCAGTGGATTCCATGGTTATGGGCCTACTTCCATACCTCTTCTCTAAAGTGAGTTCCTATTCTGATTCCACCTTCAGAGAGTACTGTTTGTTGAGGCTCCTTAGGCTGAAAAAACAAAACTTGACCTGGAATATGCACCTATTCCTGCCTGAACTAGGAAGAAGCTCAACATAGTCACCTTGCCACCAAGTGGCCAACTGGTCTGCTTGAGAGATAACACGCCCTATCAGGGATTTAGTGTTGGTCTCTGGCCCCAGCAGGTTAGAAATAAGGAACCGTGGCTAGAACAGGCTTGGTAAATTAGAGCTCAGGTTGTTAGGCTAATTTACAGCCACCACAGCTAATCCAATCACACAGACAATGACAAAGCCTAGAACATCAAGTTAGGTGCCTGAGGCACAAAAGTTAAGGAGTCACTCACTCTAGCACTGTGAATATGCATAGTCAGCACCTAAAAGTGAGTGCCTCCTTAAATTTTTGCACTTTAGGTGCTTCCCGTGCCCTATGCTAGTTTCAGCCCTTCCTAAGTCATTGTTCGTTTGTATTGCTTAGTGCACATCTACTGGTGATAGAAAAATCAGTCCATGTTGTGCTCATTCCCATGTGCCTATATATAAGCCTCTACATCAAACCTCCTTGTCTTCAAATTTCCAATCTTTTCCCATACATATTTGTGACCAACCAGCTGACGTTCTCCACTCTCCATGATCCACTTTCTGTTAATCTCCTAATATTGGGTAAATTCTCAGTCCAACAAAGTGGATAACCTGTGCACTATCCATTAAAAAAGGTTATCTTTTCATCCCTGCCTTTTAAGGGTATCCCTTGAAATCAATGTGAAATCAAAACCTGATATGTTGACCTGTAATTTGCTTAATTTGCAGAAATGTTCAGGTTAGAGTATGACGCGCCCTGTAATTACTGCCCAAACCCCACTATTCCCACCAATCTGGACCCAATGTTTGGTAATAGTTTATTTAGACTGTGTTTCTGGGTGGGATATATCTTTCCTTCAGTCAAAGAATTCTGGTGGTATGCAAAAGCAAATAAACTTTAATTAAAAAATGAAAAGAAGCAAATGAATATCAGTGAAGGAGATGAGACAATGTATGCTAAATTGTCAGCTCATTCTGCCCGTTTCCTTCACAGAAATGAGAATCCCTAGTAAGAGTGTAAGTATTAACATAGAAAGGAGCCTCACCCTTTCCCAGACACACATCTTCAGAGAGGAATATCCGGACTTTCTAGTCTTACGCAGTATCCTAGTCACATTCTATCACGTCATCCAGTTTTATTTTCACTATAGCACTTATTACTGAAATTATGTTCCTTATTTAACTGGAATTTTCTTGCTTATTTATTTGTTGTTCAATTGCTGTCTCCCTTCTCTGCCTCAGTTAAGGCTCCCTCCTCCTGTCAGTTACCATTACAGTCCCTATAAACTTACTTAACTATTGTATTTTCTCTTTATTATTTGTAGTAGTTCCATGTGTGTTACTTATTGTCGTCCTCCCAACTGGACTCTAAGTTCTTTAATACTCCTATATACTCCAAAAGACCTACCTAGCACAGTGCTGGAAAAAAAAAAAAAAATCTCCACACCAGGGTGCCAAAAGTGTGCTCATTTTAAGAAAAGTTATGTATGCATTACTTTTCAAAGTTGAATTGCATTACGGTAGCAGTATGTAGTATGACTATGACATTTGCTCAAAAGATGGCGTTAATCAAATGAATGCTAGCTTCATTCATTGTATTACAATTTTAATAGTTTTTTCCTTTCTTAAAATGTGTATACATTTTTTTGGCTCTCTCTCTCTCTCTCTCTCTCTCTCTATACTTACACATACACACACACACACACACATATATATATATATATATATATATATATATATATATATACACATATATATGTGGGGTTTATTATTTATATATTATCTTAAGATCTGCCATCTGCACGTTGCATGTTGGAGAACTGAGAAAGCCAGTGGTATAATTCAGTCCAAGCCTGAAGGGCTGAGACTCTGGGGACTGATGGTCAAGTCCCAGTCTTACTCTAACCAGGAACCAGGAGCACTGATGTCCAAGGGCAGGAGAACAAGGATATTTCAGCTCAAGCAGAGAAAGCAAATTTACCCTCTTTTTTGTTCTACTCAGGCCCCGGAAGAATTGTATTATAAAAGATGATGCCCACCGGCATTGGTTAGAGCAAATCTTTACTCAGTCGACCGATTCAAATGCTAATCTCTGTCAGAAACACCCTCGCTGGCAAATTTAAAAATAATGTTTTGTTAGCTGTCTGGGCATTGCTTGGCCCAGTCAAGTTGACACATAAAATTTACCATCACACAGATGAAGGCCATCAGCAAACCAACCAGCGTAGTGGTTTTCAGGGGAGTTTGGGTCTTTAAACAGCACATCGTAAATCCTGCTGCCTTTATCTTGGCCAAGAAACAAATTCAGACATCCAGGTATCCTGAGAAAGAATCTTAGAGCAATCTCAGTTCTCCATATATAGATTCTCAGTAAATGCTTGTTGATTTACTAAGAAGTTTATCTACCGAATAATTTATCTGGCCACGTTTCAAACTCATTTATGCCTGTATAAAGCTATGGAAGATGCTTTTTTAGCCTCTTCCTAAACCCTTCAAATAGTTTCCTCAAGTGGAGAGAAGATGATTGAATTCACATCCAAAATCTTGAGTTATATCTCTGTTGGCTCCCTTTTTAGAAGAGAGTGAAATTTTAATCCTGTTACACATATTCAATTTTATAAGACATAATTGTCTTTGTATCTTTGAATGCTTCATTTTAATTTAATGAATTCTTTTAAGGTCTCAAACTATTTAAGACATAAGTGAATGGTCAACGTGCCAATGGCAAAATGCCTTCACTTAGAAGCGTGAAATTAATTTAAATTGCCTTTTGCCTGAAGGTGGTACTACTAACAGAAACATGCCATAGAGTAAATATTTAATAATGACTATAAACCCAGAAATCTCATTGTTATAAACACAGAAGCATGGCAAATGCACGACTACTTGAGGATTTAGGTGGCCAGGTTGATCGAGTGTAATATATTGGAATAAAACAATACTTTGAAACTGGAAGAATAATTCTAGCTCCTTTGGTTCTGGAACAGCATGCTCTAGAGTCATAAGTAAGCCAATAGACTAAATGTTCTGCAAGGATAGAGACCTTGTCATGCTACAGTTGTATCTCTAGTGGCACATAGATGTTCAATATACATCTACCATGTATATTGAATAAGCGAATGAAATAAGTGAATGAAGAAAAAAAAAAAAAGCCTTGTTTACAATTGTGGCCTAAATCATCACTCAAGTTGAGGCCAGACGTTCAACTTTTCATTTTCTTGGAGAGAACTCAACAAGACTCAAGTGGTCCCTTTAATGAGGAATTAGAACTGGCTCCAGAGGCACCCCACCAGCTCCACCACATAGATGGAGACGTTTAACACCATTCCCCATTAGCGAGTGGAATAAATTTTCAACTTTGCTCAGGTTCTGGTAGAGGCATGATAAATGTGGCATTGGACAGATAATGATTTTGTCAGATGAAAGATAAAGATAATATCCTTTTAAAATACAAATCAGAGGACATCTCTCTCTGGGCTTAACACTTCAATGGCTTGCTTTCACATGAAGAATAATGTTCAAAGTTCTTACCCTGATCTACAAGACCTGATCTACATGATGTGGCCACCAGCCTCGTTCTGACCTTATATCCCAGAGCTTGTCCCATGCTCATGTGTTCAGCCTCACTGGCCTTCTTTCAACTTCCAGACATACCAAGCACATTTGTCATCTTGGAGTCCGTTCTCTGTACCTTTTTCCTCCAGGGCTCTGTGCTACTGACTTCTTGGCTTTCTGTAAGTCTCTGCCCAAATGACACCTTTTCAGAGTGGCCTTCTCTGGATAGTCATTGTATCTATTACTCTTGGGTATTATATTATGGATTGATTTACTCACTTGCTTACTGTTTGAATTCTCCACCAGAACATATTTTCCTTGAGGGCAGGAATTTTGTTTTTTGGCAATGTTGTTTTGCTTGTGTTTGTTTTCCTTATACTATTTCCCCAGTTCTTACAACAATGGCTAGAACACACCAGGCACTCCATAAATCCTTGTTAAGTAAATAAATGATTTGAAGAGATGGATGAATGAATGCTGTGATGTCTGGGTAGTCTCTGAAACAAAGAAGAGAAAACTTCCCTGACATTACATTAGCAACATCATACTGAACCATGACAACAAATGTGAGAATGACGCAGAGAAAAAGATTTAAACATTTTTCTACAAGTTCCCTTTCTTCAGATACACTTGATCTTCCCTTGTGCTTAGGTGTTGTGTCTCTGGGATGAATGGTGATGCGTAATTCTTGGTAATGCCCGGAACAGTTCAGATACCTGAGGCTACTAATGCCAATACAGCGCAGTAGATTTATGGGAGGAATAGTTTAATGCATGCCTTTTCTTCACTGATAATATTGAAACATTAACAAGAAGACAACTATTCATTTTTCTAAAACAAGGAAAATATGTATATACCCTTAGGTGATTTACTATTGTTGAATATTTTCAACAATTCCTTGAAGGAATCATTACAATTTCACTGGGGAATAGAAACACGTTGGGCATTATCCAAATCACTAAGAAGCAGTAAAAAAATAAAATAAAATAAAAGCATTTTTTAATACCAAAGGCAAATAACCAAAACTATTTCACATTGATAAATCCCTTTTAGATATAACAAATACCTCACTTTGTTAAATATAAACGACAATCTATTTCTTTACATTTTCTTCCTTAATACTAGAAAATAATTGTATCTGAAGCAGATGTAAATAATGAGAATTAAATTTCAACAAATATTTAGAACATAGATAGTACTTATCAAGTCATACTCTGTGCTAGGCATTATTCTATAATATTTTTATGCACTAATTCATTTAATCTTCACAACCATTCATTCAGTGAGATCAGAAATATTATCATTCCCATATTAAAGTTGAGGAAATGAGGTACAGAGAATTAAATAATTTGCCAAAATTGCAAAGCTAGAAAGTGGTAGAACTGAGATTTGAACCCAGGTGGTCTTAACCAATACACTACATCACCGATGACCACCACACTCCATGCCTCTCAGTGTACTGTAAGGTACACTATAAGGTATTATTTCTATAAATTAGAGATGAGCAAAGTAAGGCACAGGGAAGGTGTGTAATTTCCCTATAATATATTAAGAAATGGTATACTAAAAAGATGAAAATCTATATATGTAAAACGACATAACAGGAAATAACACAGAAGGACAAAAATCTGATGGATACTACAATGGTGTTCAAGTTGGTTCAGCTTATCCATATTAAATATATAGATTATATTCATAAATATTTATAATTACATTTATACAATAAATATCTGGAAAAAATAAAAGGTATCTTTTTGAGAAAGAAGAATAAATATAAATAATGTATCATACCAATAATTATTTTCAAATTAATGTTAACCTGTAGTATAATTCCAGTTAGAATACCGAGGAGATTTTTGTTTGTTTGTTATTTAGGGTATATGTGGGATCCTGGATAAAATATTAACTTTTGTATTGAAGAAAAATGCCAAAACATAGTTTTTAAAAAAGGATGAAAAAGGACAATGGGGTTAAGTTCCTACCTAACAGATATCAAAAATTAGTAGGAAGCCATTGTAATGGAATCAATGTTGTTTTGGCATAGTAATAGACTAGATCAGTAGACCAGGAAAGAGAATCTAGAAATAGATCCCAGTCTATACAATGACTAAATTGGTATGTATGATTAAGGTGGTAGTTCAAGTCAGTGGGGGAAAACAAATTATTAATAAATAATGCTATCATCATTAAACATGTGAAAAAAATTAAAAGTATGCTCCACATGCAGAAATAAATTACATATTCATTACAAACTTCACTAAAATAATAAAGCAATAGAACTCTTACAAGAAAATAGAGTAAACTTCATGTCTAGTCAAGTGCTAATGGAGACCTTAAAAATTCTGGAAACCAGAAGCTATAAAATATAAGATGGAGATATTTGCTTGTGAAAAATGAAAAAAAAAAAATATATAGCAGAAGATAACAAAGACAAGATACAAATGATAAATATAGAAATAAAATATTTGCAAATGGAGGCTAGAAAGAAGTTGGACCACAGCCATTACTATGTGTACAGTATTCCATTCTCTCTTCTTTAGCACATAGAAAGACTACATTCTCAATATGGCATGTAGTTCAGTTGAGCAACGAGACTAACTTCTGGCCAATGGGATATGGGCAGATATGAGATAAACCACTTGCTGTTCTTAAAACTACCCTGTTCTATTCTTGTATGAGTTATTTGTTGCTGCGTAAGAAATCATCCTAAAATTAGAGGCATAAACCGACCCACATTTATTATCTCACAGTTTCTGTGAGTCAGGAATCTGCATAAAGCTTGGCTAGTCCTCTGGCTCGGGATCTCTCATAGGCTGCAACCAAAGTGTTGATCACTGCTTGCATCTCTGAAGAGTCCACGGGGAGGAGGATCCACTTTTTTTTTTTTTTAATTAAATTTATTGGGGTGACAATTGTTAGTAAAATTACATAGATTTCAGGTGTACAATTCTGTATTACATCATCTATAAATCCCATTGTGTGTTCATCACCCAGAGTCAGTTCTCCTTCCATCACCATATATTTGATCCCCCTTACCTTCATCTCCCACCCCCCACCCCCCAGGATCCACTTTTAAGCTCATTCATGTGGTTGTTGGCGGGATGCAATTCCTCACGGGCTGTTGGATTAGAGGACCTCAGTTCCTTGCTGTCTGTTGGCTGAAGGCCTTTCTCATTTCCTTGTCTAATGGGCAGCTGGTGAGCAGAAGGAAGACACAATTCAGAAGCCATGATCTTTTTGTCGCCTAATCTGATAGTGACTTCATTATCTCTACCACATCCTCTTTGCTAAATGCAAGTCACTAAATCCAGCCTACACCCAAGGAAAGAGGATCCACAGAGGCATGAAAACTAGACCCTGGGGATCATTGGGAGCCATGTTAAAAGCTGCCTATCACGATCCTCCAAATGTTGTTGTTTTTCCTGCTACAATGGTTCTGGAAACAACATTCCTAGGATATTGTAGCTCAGAAAACAACGGAGAATTTCTTGACCTACAAGAGACTTTAGAAAATTGAGAAATAAACTTTTATTGTGCTGAGCTATGAAATTTTGTTAGCATGATATAACTAATGTAGCCTATTGTGACTAACAGCACACAAAGTGCACTTACAACTTAATATGATAGAAATTAATAACCCAATAGAAAAATGGGAAGTGCAAATAAGATTTAACCCATAGATCTGCAGTAGACACATAAAAGATGCCATAATAATAGTAGTAGAAGTAGTAATGATAATAAGCAATATTTATTGAGAGTTTAATTTGTGTTCTGATTTACATTGTTTAATGCATTTAATCTCCACAAAAAAAGTAGGTGTCACTGTTATCTCCTTTTGACATTTGAGGATCTGAGGCACAGAGAGATTATGAGGTTTGTTCAAGGACACACGGGTAGCTAGTGATGGAACCAGAATTGGAATCCAGAAAGTCTGGCATCCAAGCCAATGTTCCTAACCACTAACTCACGCTGCTCAAATGTACTAGTACTCAGGAAAATATAAAGCAAAGGAATGGTCATCACAAATCAGTCTGGAAAAAAATTTGAAAGCTTAAAAACACCTATTGAATGCAGCAACAGAGAACAATGTTGACCAAAACATCAATTAACGCAGGCTCTATGGGAAGCAATCTTGAAATAGTTATCATTTAATATACATGTATCCTTGGTTTCAGGAATCCTACTCCTTGGAAACTACCCAACAGGAATAAAAGTGGAAAGATGTTAATTCCCACATTATTCATCACAGAAAAAAAATGAATATAAAGAATTTTCCATAACATGGGAATACTTAATAAATTATTGCATCCCTACTCCACAGAATATAATCCAGACATTATGAAGTATGAATTTGAGCCTTGCAAACTGACTTAGAAGGGTTTCCACAAAGTGTTGCTGCATTGAAATAGCAACATATAGAAAATTGTGACTGATAAGGCCCTATTTTCATAGAACAAAACTATTTTCATATATCTATTCATTCTGTGTGTTGGGCATAGCATAGTGACCAACAGACAAAGGCCAAACTTCAGAGGTTGGGGCGCAGCCAGGAAAGATGAATGAGGAAGAACGATTGGTAAGTGAAGTAGGAAGGAGAACAAGATAGCATGTTCCAGGAAGCCGGATAAAGAAAGTGGTTCAAGAGGAGGTGTAGCAAGAGTTGCTTCTGGATAGAGCAAGACATGGCCATTGGCTTTAGCAACATGGAGATCATTTATGCATTTATGATCTTTTCGAGATTTTTTTTTATTGTGATGGGGATGGAGAGGCTTCATGGGAGAGGGTTCAAGACAGAATGGGAAAATGAGGGAAAGAAGAGGCCACTACAGTCAAATCTTGCAAGAGAATTTTGATTGAAAAGGGGAAAGTCATTCAGAAAATAGCAGTAGCTGGAAGGGGGCCCTTTGTTTTGTTTTGATTTTTAAGATGGTAAATATTTCAGAACAGTTATATGCTAATGAAAACAATCCTATAGAGGAAAACTGATGGCGGAGGAAAGAGAAAGACAACAGCTAGAGTGGTGTTTCAAGGTAACATGTGGAAATGGATTTTAGTGCACAGATGGAGAGAATGATTTCAGAAGGTGCATAATAGTTTTTGTATCATAAACAAAAAGTAAGGCTGAGTATATGGTAGAGATGCTGGGTGTTGGCAGATGTGTTGATGTCAGTATGTGAAATATACCCTCTAATTCCTTATGTTTTCATAGTGAAATACAGAAACAATGTCATCAGCTGAGGGTAAGGATGGAAGGAAGTATTGGAAATTTGAAAACAAAGAAAAGTTATGAAAAAATTATCTAGGAGAATGATAGAGTGAATGACTATAGTTAGAAATGCAGGAGGATTTTTATCAGGACAGATGTTTTTCTTGAGGCTATACCTTTAAAGTGAGCACATCCATATATACACTGGAATATTACTCAGCCATAAGAAAAGATGAAATTACTGCCATTTGCGACAACATGGATGGATCTTGAGATTATCATGCTAAGCGAAAGAAGCCAGAAAGAGGCAAGAATTATATGACTTCACTCATATGAGGGATATAAAACTGAAAGCAACAAACAAGATAAAGAAAGAGAAAAACAAAAACTCGTGGACAACAGTTTAGTGGTTACCACAGGGTAAGAGGGGTGGGGAGATGATATAAGAGGAAAAAAGGGATCAAATATATGGTGATGGAAGGAGATTTGACTCTGGGTGGTGAACACACAATGCAATATATAGATGATGAATTATAGAATTGTACACTTGAAACCTATATAATTTTACTAACCAATGTCACACCAATAAATTTAATTTTAAAAAATAGTGATAAAAATAAATAAAGTGAGCACAGCTGAGGTTTTTCTCAAGTCACATTCAGCTGTCTGGGTACACATCTGAAGTAGGCAGAGTTGAATATAAACAGGGTAGGATAGCACAAAGATTGACCCTGTAAGGAAGGTACTATGACATAAAAAGAGTGAAGAACAATGAACAGTGATAGGATCAAGAGATTATAAATCACAGATATATCAAACCTTTTTTGAAGTTGGGGTATTAGAAGGAATGAGCTGAAAAGATAGGAAGCAACGGTCAAAGAGTGGAGTGTTTAAAATTCGAGATTGTGTCGGGGACACAGTTATTATTATGATTATGATTGTGATTATTATTATGATTATTATTGTGATGATTGACAAGGTCTAGTATATAATAATGAAACTGAAAAACTGAGACAGAGTGAAGTTTCCAGATATTGGGGAGGCTAAGAGACTGAGAAATAATAGTATTGGAAAGATTGCATACATGGATACTGAAATCACCAAGAATTATAACAATAGTGTTAGGAGAAGCGATAGCAAGCTCTGTAATAAAATCTTCAGGGTATCTTGAGGGTTTGTAGATGACTGCTGAAAGGAGAGGAGGTGGATGGTACAGTGTGATAGCATGAGCTTTATAGATGACATTTCTTTGGAAGCAGAGGGGGACCGTGTTGATGAGGAACAAGGGGACACCGACCTTACCTCTATGGGAGAGTAAAAAAGAAAAAAGAACAAACAAAAACCCAGCCACATTTGAGGATGCTGCAGGAGAAGCAGGTTCCTTAGGGAAGAATCAGGTTTGAGACAGAGCAAGCAGACGGTTGTTGGCTGAATAATGGCCTCCAAATATATCAATTCCTAATCCCTGGAACCTGTCAATGTTAGCTTATTTGGAAAAGGCAAATGTTTTTGCAAATGTGATTAAATTCAGGATTGTGAGATGAGGAGATTAGCCTGGATTATCCAGGTGGGCCCTAAATGCAATCACATGCTTTCTTATAAGAGAGGCAGAAAGAGATTTAACACAGACAGAAGAGAAGGTACCCAGAGAAGTTTATGTGAAGATGGATCAGAGAGAGATTTGACAGTAATTCCCTCAAAGTTTGGAGTGACGTGGCAGGCCAAGGAATGCCAGAAGACACCAGAGGCAAGGAATTCATTCTCCCCTGAAGTCTTTGGGTGGGGTGGGGAGTGGGCATAGTCCTGCTTGACTTCAGCCCAGTGATTTCGGACCTCTGGACTTGAGAGTTGAGAGAGTCAATTTCTGTGTTAAGTCACCAAGTTTGAAGTGATTTGTTACAGCAGCCATTGGAAACAAATGAATAGGTGAAGGAAAGATTCAAAGAAGAGAATGGGAAGAGAGTGTTGATGATGGACCTTAAGTTCCAGTGAGCACAGGGGAAGTGCAAGGATGCACATTTGTAGAGGATGTGTGAAGTCATGGGGATGAGAGTGATGATAAGGCTGAAGCCTAGGGGTGCTTGTAGCTACCAATGAAGCTAAGCGAGTGCTAGCATTACCCTGAGGACCTCAGAGGTAGACTTTGCAGGGTGGAAAGGGGTATGTCATGCTGGGAGTTTTGGAGGTCCCTCTTCATTTCTACAAATGGAGGTATGGAGGACACAGAGAGAAGAACTTTACAGAGAACACGATATACTCATATATGTGTGTGTGTGTGTGTGTGTGTGTGTGTGTGTATTTATAGATTATATATGTGACTTATCAATAGTATGTGTATATATTTATATATGATTTTACATGTATAGTTATTTTATGTGCACATACATGTATTAATACATGTATATGAATATGTGTATTTGTATATTATTTTTAAAGCATCTACATGGATAGAGTTTGGGTAGGATAGGAGAAATAATGGGGACAAAGAGGGAAACAAAAATGCTGGCACTCAAAAAAGGAAAGAAAGCAAAAAATGATAGGCTATGCAAGGATTGCGTTTAGGCATTTATGTAAAACTGCATAAGTGTGTATATGTAAAAGACATTTTAAAAACCAAATTTAAAATAAATTTATAAAAATATAGTTTGTATAGCAATTGAAGTGCTGAAAGACCTTGTTAAAAATTGAATCCCAACATACCTGGTGCTAACAATCTGATCTTAGTTTCCCCAGCATTTGCTCTTTCTTATTTGCAGTTCACTGCGTTTATGGTTCAGACGGATCCAGTGTGTGCAGACAAGTCGGTCCAGCTTGCCATCTCTGAGTTGCCTCTGGACTCCTCCTTTGTGTCTCTGCCAGTCCTCAGTGCCACCTGTGTGCTTGAAGGAGTTTGCGTGAGATGACCTTAAAGTAAGTTTACTTTGAGAACCTGCTCTATTATTATGACATAATGAAAATGTGGCTAAGAATCTCTGGCAACGAATGTCTACTTTAAAAAGATAGCCTGGCCATCCAAATTTTTTCTTTTAATACCATGGGTCACCAAACAGGCTTATGATTTCAAATCTAGAGTCTTTCCAATGAGTTGTTTTATTCTTATGCTGGGAAGCCAAAGACATTTTATTTTTTAGCATCTTGCAGCCCCCAAATCTCCCTTGTGTAACAGATTCATGCAAATCTGTGGCTATGCAATCTTATTCTGGATCTTTATCACCCTTAGACAGACTAGGAAGGAAAAAAATGCATGGAGGATTGCTAGAAAAGTTTTTATGGGGTTATCATATATCATGTCTACTCATATTCCATTACGACATATTAGTCACAGACTCTGGAGCCACAGTACCTAGGTTCATAGCCTGGTTTTACCACGAACCAGCTGTGCATCCTTGGGCAAGTTACTAAAACTCTCTGTGCCTCCGAGTTCTCAACTCTAAAATGTGATGGCATCAATAAATAATAATGACCTCCTAAGGTTGTTGTGAAGAGTAATGAATTAATCTCTGCACTGCGCTTAGTTTTGGCACATAGTAAATACTAGGTACGTGTAAACTGTATTAGAAGGAGGAGAAGGAAGAAGGGTAGGAGGTAGTAGTAGTAGGTATGTGGGGATATCCCCCCAAAAAGTGGATGAGTAGAGAAAGAAGAAAGGCTGATATGAAAGCAAAAAAAGAATAAGGGAAAGAAAAGCCTATAACTTTGGTTAGGATTTGGGAGCCTGGAAGTATTTTGGAAGAAATGAAGCCCCTCTACCCCCCAAAAAAAACCAAAAATAAAAATAAAAGCAGAGCTGGGTGAGTTGAATATGCAGTCAGTACATTAACTGTAGAGATCAGGAAACTGACAGGCAACGAGTACGTATGGGCAAGGTTGTGTGGTACTGGAAAAACATCCATCTGTAAAATCACTTTTATTAAGGCTAAAATTGTATCTCTCAGGTCAAGTTAGAAAACTGAAAAAAAAAAAAAAAACATACTCAAACTGTGCACAATACGAATCAGCTGAGATAGGAAAATAAGTACATCTTCACACATTTTTTTCAAATACTTACTGAGGCAGCAAACCTCCTATGTCACCAGCTTAGTACACACTTCCCTTGCTTATTCACTCACCCACGAGCTTGGCGACAGAAAAATTAACTTTTAACCCCAACCTGCCCAAGGACAGCTTTCTCATTCTGAAAGGAGGTTTTAGTCCCATTTTATAAATGCCTCTGCGTGTACTTACATTTTTATTTCAGAGAACATCAGTGAATTCTTGGCAGGCAGTAGGCGACTAATGAGACACAGTGGTTCATGATCTTCTTATCAATTTTCTAAATTAACAGTCAAATGAGTTTGTCATACAATATAGCACATCTTACACAGGATATATCTTGTATTAATGGAATTGTTCTATTCAGATTTTACAGTTTCTTGGTTTTTCTAATATAAAATGGAATCTGATCTGAGGTAATACTGTGGATTTTACATGGTCTTCTAAAAAATCTCTTCTTTTCAGCTTTACTTTTGGTCTTCAGATACACTTTTGAAGAGCTGTTTGACTTGCCTTAGGCACGGTCTTTTAGAAGTTGATTTGTGTGTGTGTGTGGGCGTGTAATGGCCTATTAAAAAGGAAGTGCCAAAATAGAATAATCAAAACTGTCATATTTTCGCCATTGATATTTGTTTAATTAATATTTTTAATAAAAATGTCATATAACTATGCTAGTTCCAACACCATTTTAGAAATTTTAGAAAGAGATACATTAGTTGGCACTTCAAGGTGATGTGGTCATGTAATGGGGCAAAAGTTAAACTTATGTAACTAATATTTCATCTTTCAAAACGGTATTCTCTGTCGAGTAGCTCTGCCTCCCCCACACCCCAGCCCTTCCATATGTATAACTTACTCATTTGGCAAGCATTGACTATTCACTTGCTATTCTCTTTGGTGCCTAGGGCAGGGAACTAGTAAGATTTGCATGGTTATCCTGGAGAAAGGTTTTCTCAAAAGGGTTGGATGGGCAGCAACACTCAGAAGTGAGTGGTGAAGGGCCGGCCTCGAGGCTCAGATGGTTAGAGCTCGATGCTCCTAACTCTGAAGGCTGCCATATCGATTCCCACATGGGCCAGTGGGCTCTCAACCACAGGGTTGCCGGTTCAACTCCTCGAATCCCACAAGGGATGGTGGGCTCCACCCTCTGCAACTAAGAGTGAACACGGCACCTTGAGCTGAGCTGCCGCTGAGCTCCCAGATGGCTCAGTTGGTTGGAGTGTGTCCTCTCAACCACTGGACCTGGAGTTGAGCTGCGCCCTCCACAACTAAGACTCAAAGGACAACAACTTGAAGCTGAACGGCACCCTCCACAATTAAGATTGAAAGGACAACTTGACTTGGAAAAAAGGCCTGGAAGTACACACTGTTCCCCAATAAAATCCTGTTCCCCTTCCCCAATAAAATAAAATAAAATAATAAGTGAGTGGTGGAGACAGCAGCAGGAGAGATCCAGCGTTTGGGCTGAATTGTGTCCGCATCAAAATTTGTATGTTGAAGCCATAATCCCTAGGACTTCAAAATGTGACTGTATTTGGAGATAGGGCTTTTTAAGAGGTGATTAAGCTAAAATGAGGCCATCCAAATTTAATCTGACTGATGTCATTATAAGAAGAGCACATTTAGACTCAGAGAAACACCAGGGAGGCACATGCACAAAGGAAACACCATTTGAAACTTACTGCGAAGGTGGTCATCTGCAAGCCAAGGAGAGAGGCCTCAGGGGAAACCAAACCTGCTGACACCTTGATCTAGAACTTCTAGCCTCTAGAACTATGAGGTTTTATTGTATTACAGTATTTTGTTACGGCCATCTCAGCAAACTCATGCACCCAGTTTGTTAAATGACCCTCTCAAGATCACCGCCCTTTTTTGCATTGGACCCTTTCAAAGTAAAATTGCACTGGACAAACTTAAATAGGCAAGGAAGACTATTCAAGACTATCGAATTAGGGGAGAAAGACGAAACTCAACACAATGGAAACAAATGACAGGAGAGTTTTCAAACCCTGTGGTGAGTGGAAAGGAGGACATTAGAAGGTGTACAGTGGGATGTGTCCAGCATGATGGGTTATTCCTAAGTTTGCAAACGTTTTTCTCTGTGAATGGGCCATCTGTGTCTACTAATCAGTCTCCATTGAACTGAAGTTAGGCTCCTACCCTGCCAGAGACTGGGAGAGAGGGCACCTATCTCCTTCACTGTTTATATTTCAAAGAAATGGACCCCGGGTCCTTAAGAAAGACATTCTTGTGTTGTAAAGGCAAAAGGCTGGGGAACATTTACAAACACAGTTGACCCTTGAAAAATGGGGGTCGGGGTGGGGGCTGTTAGGCATGCTGACTCCTGTACAGTTAAACATCCACATAGAACTTTTGACTCCCCACAAACTTAATGACTAACTGCCTATTGTTGACTGGAAGCCTTACCAATAACATAAACAAGTGATTAACACATGTTATATATGTTATATGTATTATATACTATATTCTTACAATAAAGTCAGCTAGAGAAAAGAAAATATTAAGGAAATCATAAGGTTTGTCCAGGAGTTTTTTCAAATCATTGCAAACCTTCAAAAAAATGTTCAGTATTTTATTTTTTTAAAACCTGCAAATAAGTGGACCCACACAGTTCAAACCTGAATTGTTTAGTGGTCAACTATATTTCAAAGGGACAGAGAAAGAATTTATAGCTTCAAGTGCTGTAAGGTAAGTGCTCTAAGGAAAGGGGGGTCATGGGGCTATAGACAGAGAAACCTATCTAAAGTGTAGCCAGGCTGAGAGGAACATGACAGCCATGTTAGTCAACCCCTTCCCTTCCTGAGAGAACAGGCTGACCTGTTCTGGAAGGGCATCATGTTCCCAGCCATTGATTTTCCTCTGTGCTCTTGCAAACTGGTGTCCCTGGAAGCTATTGTTATAGGATGGCGGTGCTTCCCATAGTATCTAGCAGACTAAGAAATTCTGGTCATTTCACAAGGCCAAACACAATCAGAAGGCATGGAAATTACCCTTCACTGTTGCCATTCTGGGCTTCTGTAAATGGTGCCTTAAGCCGAATCTCATTAAATCTGCATCCTATTTCCCACCTCAAAACACTCAGAGCCCAGCAATTACCCAATAAGTGCTCTCCAAACACCAAATGTAGGATTCATTTTCTTTTAAGTCCTCCATCTGTTTCTTTGTTTTAAAAGAGGACTGCTTTAAAACTGGTGCCGTGATGGAAAACAGGTAATGCTCTGCTTTCATTGCATTTCCTCTTTCCGGAGATGCTGAAGCATTGAGAGAAAATCCCTCTCCTCCTTGCAGCCCCAGGAAAGTGAGCACTGGTGGGAAAGCATCCATGGGTACATAGGAAATTACCATGTAACCGCCCTGTATGAAGCGCCAGTGGGATGCACCCACCAGAGAGACACTGAATCAGGACCAGACTTACAGACTTGAGGAATAGTCTGCTAGAAGGCAAGTCAGCTGTCTTCTGGTGCCAAGCAGTTTCCCAAACCTCTCCTAAATAAAGTCTTGGGTTTTAGGTCAAATCTTTGTTTCTCAGTGAACCTTGGGGAGCATCAGTTCTCTGCAATCCAGAGTAGCTATATGGGCCATTTCCTCTTTTCTTAGGGTAAGAAAACAATGAATTAAATAGAATGACTTTTCTCCCTTGGATGTATCATTTATGGAATTATAAAGGTAGAAGATGTAATGTGATCCTGCCTCTTCGTTTAGTGGGGAGTAGGACTTGGAGCCAAAAGTAGACTCATTAGACTTCCAGACAATTATAATTTGCTTTCTGTTATATAAATATTCTTGTATTTGCCACTTCCTTTTAGGATAAATGCATTCATACTTTGCTGTGAATGGCACAAGCTAGCGCTCTGCCTCTTGGGTTGATACAATTTTGCTGTTTCCAAGTATGTTATAAGCAGAGGGGAGAAAGAGAAGAAGAAAAGAGAGGTGAGATTAGGGTCGCGGCAACAGCTCACTCCCAAATATTGTGTACAGACTAAAAACACCTGCTCCATGAGGGCACATATCCCCACATCTCACCCCCTCAAAAGCCTTACCAAGTGACTTACATGATTTACACATATTTCCCTTTTCTGCCCAAGTCAACTGCTACCTCCAAGAGACCCTTAATTCCTCATTTATTTTTTCACATGTTTTCGCACATTGAATGATGTTGGATATACAGGACTGAATGATTTGAAGCACACATGGCCCTTCATTAATACAATGAAATTGGAACATTCTCTAATCATGACCAAGTACGTTGCTTCCTATCCAGAGGATGATTTCGTTCCTGCACAGACTTGTCGATCTAAGGGTACAACTTGAATGACAAGAATATTCATTCAATGAGTATTCATTGAATGCCTTCAATGTGCTGGGTGCTGGAGATACAACTGTGGGAAGCAAGACTGGGCCCCTTCTTCACAGAGCTTCCAGTCTGCCTAGGAAAACAAGTCATTAAAACAAAAAGTCATAAAGCTCTAATAGCTCCTGGTGGTAGCACCTAATCCAGTCTTGGTTGAGTTGAGTTGATAACAGACGAAGGGCATGGAAGATTTACATGAGGGGCATTTATGCTAAAACTAAACAGGTGTTAGCCAGATGAAGTAATGTGGGAAATGTATCCCAATACTTATAAATGGAATCAGATGTAAAGGTCTAGATTCTAGAGGCAAGAGAAAGCCTGGCTTTTGGGGTTTTGGGGGAAGTGAAAGTTCATTTGGCTAAAGAAGAGAAGAGAGTGACAGAGACATGAACAGGAAAACGGAAGTCAATAAGGTAAAAAAGATAAATGCAGGCAGGGTAGTTTATAAATGACCATGTAACCCTATTCAAAGAGTTTGGGAAATATCCTTAGGCAACAGCTACTAGAAGAAAAAAAAAAAAAAAATGCTGTGCAATAAGGCTGCTCACCAGGGCACATGGTGTCACCAAGCAAATGCCTCTTAACCAGCGTTGATGGACTCTGACCCAGGATATAGACCCACATATGACCTTCATCATGTTTTCTCTCACTGCTATACTACCAAAAATCCATTCCAGAGGGAAAAAGAAATTGGAACCTTTAAAGATTTTATAAGTCAGAAACGAAAGTTGGAAACTAGCTTGATAAAGAAGAACTGGCACCCCCAGGCTGTGCATGGTCTATCCTTTGCCCCAAATTAGGTTGCCTAACATAGGGCCACTGCTAGACCTTGCCTTAGGCAAGTTAGAAAAAGTTGTCCCCTCTCATGTGAAGCCATTCAGCACCTGGATGCAAGACTCAGCCAAAGAGAACTGAGAGTGGATTTCATCCCCTATTCGAGCCTCCTTTGGTTCCCCCAAACTTGAATTTAATGGCCTTAGACAGAAACCCTGTACAGAGATGCACCTCTTATCTTTTGTTGTGACTTTATCTGTTACATGTTCTGAAATTCTGCCAATTGTGTGTTAATTTAAGAGAATAATTATCCTCTAAAGAAAGAAGAAACTGTTAGCTGATGGAACCATAGATAATTCACTTTACTTCAGATTAATTCATTCATCTTGCATCTCCATATTCGGGAAATATTGGCACTGAGGGAACGAGAGATTGAATTGGAGATGAAGGAAAGTTGAGTCATTCTAAAGCATGATGGCTTTAATGGGAGGAACAGAGGAGGAAAATTTGGTAGGATTTTATGGAGTGTTTTATTAAAAGGCAGTATGTGAGTCCTGGGAAAAGAAGAGTCGTTGAGGTGTGCTGAATGGAAAATGTGGAGGGGCCAAATACAAACTTCCCTTGTTTTAAAATTTTTCCTCAGTTGATCCTGCCTCCATCAATCATTGTCCTTTCTCTCCAGAATGCAGCCCTCCAACTCGTACTATTAATCCTACAGCTCAGGGACGTTGTAGCTTGTATTGAGCCTCCCCCTCTCCCCCTGCCTTCAGTCTGACCTGGAGACCTAATCACCATGACTAATATTGTTTCTACGGGTAGGATGTGCTTGGAATTCCAAATGAACTTACAAGTCTGTGTGTCAACTTGGAGTTGCCCGACATAGAAATCAGGGAATATTCTTTTCTTAAAAGTGTCTTCTGTCTCGTATGTCTTACCATCACATTTCAGTAGATTAAACAACAACAAAAGCTAAAGCACAAAATGAAAGAGTTGTCTGGATTACAGTTTGTGTAAGGCAAGTTGCCTGGCAACCAAATAAATTCAATTTTGTAGATTTAATTGTGTACTGATTAATGTCAGGGGGGTCACAGGCACAGCCAGCGTTGATTACTTCCTACATGATTTCATGTTATTAGTACTATTGGAAGACTTATTTGAAATTTACATTTTGATAAAAAATAAACCGCTTGTGCTCTGGGTTTCCAGTGAAATTCAAGTTGACTCAACTTCAAAGGGTGTCATACCATAAAATATACATTATGCCAGACGCTAAATGTATCTCACCTCATTTAATCTTCACAATAACTCATTATGATAAAGATTATATTTTTCAAATCTGGAAACTGAAGCACAAATTCAAGGTCACTCTGCTAGTGGGTAATAGATATGAATGCTTTCTTACATAGCTTCATAAGTCTTGCTTTACTAACATATCATTTTGCTTTCTTTTTTCCCAGTGATTCCTAAATACATACATATGCCAGATGCAGTTGGCCCACACTTACTTCTCACAACATACCTCTCGTGAACATGTGGTTATTTATATTTTATAAATTAAGAAACTGACATTCAGTAATGTTAAGTATATTCCCAAGGTCATACAATGGGTATATGGCAGATCATATCAAGAATTTAAAGCTAAATCTTTGAAATCCAAATTCAGTTCTTCTACTCCCCCACTTCCTTTCTCAAGATGTTCTATCTTGAACTCATCACAACACAATTACACCACTTAAAATAAAATTGGCCCTCTGTCATTCTCAAAATTTACCTGTCTTTTACCTCTCCCTCAAAAATCACATTCTCTCTATACTGGTAGAAAAATAATCTTACATATTAATCTAAGCCAGGATGTTGATGGCTGATTAGTGAGTTCCTTCATTACAGTTGATCCTTGCTTGTTTCTTAGTGAGACAGGATAGTTAGCATGTTGCCTGGGTAAATGGGGTCCCTGGTGGAATAAACAAAAAAGCAGCCATATCCTGGAATGTCTCCTTCACTCCAGGACAGTGACATAAGAATACGCCCTAAAGTTAATAGATAATCTCAAATCCCTTCTGGCCCGACAAAGGAGCAGATCTGATAGATAGGAATGGGTTATTTCGTTAATCTCTTCAGGATGGACAAACAGGATAGATGAATTCAATTAGAAGACTCCAGCCCCCTTCCCCAAGCAGGCAAGGGAAGGTATAAAAGCTTTTGCTTCAGTCACTGGGCACCCCCATTAGGGACCTCTTCCCGCTCAGGAGCTGTAACCGCTTCTCCTGCCTCTAATAAACTATCCTCTTTTTAAAATGTTTTGCCTTTCCCTGGTCTGTGTGTCGATTCTTCAGCTTCACGAGACAGGACCCTGGCCCACACCCAGAAACTGCTAGCAGATCCAACATCATTTACATCATTTGGGGACTCACAGGAAAATATTCCTACTTCATTAGGAGACAGCAGAAGACAGAAAGTACCAATCTACTGGAATAACCCTTTTTTATGGGAGTATTAGACATTGAGGCAGAGCTGGCAAAGGAGATATACATTTGAGCAAAAACATTTACCATCCTCCTAAAATCATATGATAATAAACACACCCAGGATATGCATGGATATTATGGTGGAAGATTCCTGTGGTGTATTCCTGTATGCTTACATTAGTAATAAATATATAATCATAGACTAAAACACCACAACAGAGCAAGGTGTCAGATCTGGAACCTCCAACAGATCTGCAATATTCTTTAGCTCAAGTTTGTTTATTATAAAAGAATGGGGACTTTTGGTGCTGCGGTCAGGAAGATTTCACACGCAGGTGATAATCTGAGAGGACAGATATAAAAATTATATTGAGCAAGGTGGCAGCCCTCAATTATCGTATTTTTCTGTTGTACATATTTGAAAACTTAACACTAAAGACTGTAGATAGAAGGTGTAGGGATTCCCCCATTAAATTAAAAGAGTAGAGGCAATCAGAACAAAATAAATAAATAAAAAAATAAAAGGTATTGCTTTGGCAGAAGCAATTCCTACTTAGTTTCCTAGATTGACTCTCTACTAAATTAAATGATGTTCTCTTCTCATTTACTGACTTAAAATAATGGCCTTTGAAACCAGGTGGAACAGGGTGAGTGATGCAGCTCAGGCTGCGCTGAAATGTAGCCTCAAACGATGTTCTCAAGTTTCTTCTCCTTCTGGGCCTCCCATTTCTGCTCTTCTCCATGTAAGCTTTCCTCTCAGGTGTACCGCATGGCCTGGCTAAAATGATGACCAGAACTTCAGGTTGCTAGCCTACCAGCTTACAAACACCAGTAGAAAAGAAGTGATGCTTCCCCTAGAAACTCAACACAAATTTCTCAGATTTACACTGGTTTGTTTGCCTTTTGTCCTATCCTTGAACCAATCACTGTGGCTGATGGTAACTTATGCCCTGATGGCCAAGCCTGGGTCATTTTTGACCCCATTGCTGAGGGTGGTGCCAGTCTGCGTAGAACCATAGGGACTGAGAAGGGGAGAAACTGGTTCCCCAAAAACGTGCTGACAGATCAAAAGGAAAAATAAATTAAGCTACCACAAGCATTCTTTCAAACTAGTGGGTAGATTGGTTCACTGAAAAAATCCTTTTAATACAAGGGAAAAGTAAAACATAAAATGAACTAGAAAATATTAAAGAAACATTCACTATCAAAGGCATAACTGTTGACTGAGACATGATTAAGGTGCTTTTGATAGTGTGCAAAGAATTATGGGTAGACTGATAAAGTAAAGAACATCTCTTTCTTTGAAGTGCATTTAATAAGTGTCAGATAATGTTGAACCAGTGTGGGCAGGAGAGAGTGTTAATTGAGCGACCTTTGATTAATAATGTAGTGACAGCACAGTTATGAGTAGGCAGGAACTAGGTGAGCCGCATTCCCCAGGTTTGTGTGACCCCTGTGGTTCTTACATCAGAGCCCATAATGCCAGAAGAGAAGCATGTGCCCAGAAAGAACTTAAAAATGGGAAAAAGATGATTCAACATATGGAACTCATTCATAGGATGAATCATTTTGGAGACGCAGGATATGTCCCCTTTCGCTCCTAACTGGCTAGCTCCTTATTTTGCAGCTATAACTTGTGCTAACCACCTATCTTGAAAAAGCAAGAGACTAGAGGATGAGCTAGCCTGCCTGATACACTGGCAGTTGACATTGACTTTCAGCTGTGGAGCAGAGAGAAAATGGGAACTGTTGTCATACTGTGGACAAAAACAAGCTTCCTAGGAGCACCGTGAAGAGTTAGACCCAAGAGGCAAGTGGAAGGCAGCGACCAGATCTGAAGGAAGCGGCTCACCCATGAAGGACAGACAAGAGAGGCAGGGAAGATTCAGGGAAAAGATCCTGACAAGATCCCTGAGCCCATGGAGCCTGGGAGAGACATCCTTTTATACAGATCCTATTGCCCTATATTCACCAACTTTGAAGCACACTGGGTCAGTTGTCTTCTCCAGGAAGCCTTTCCAGCCTGTGGGCTACATGGAGACACCAGAGTCCTTGATTGCAGTGTCACCCCTACTATAGATGGTGAGGAAAAAAAGGGCCCCAAAGCAAAATTAGAGTGTTGTAACCATAAGAAAGAAGAACACATACTTGGCAAATTTCAATCAATCAATCAATCAATCCCCACAAAAACAGATGTGTCAGACTGCTTTGCTAACCACAGGTAGAAAATGGCTTATATTGTATTATGAAAAAATGAGTGGCATGTCTCATCTTCTAGATATATCAAAATATTTATGAAGCCCCATATAATGTGTAATGAGTTATGTGTAGTGATAGAATTTCTGTCATCTCACTCATTGATGTATAGTCATTTCCCAAAAAACTTACATAAGAAAATTCAAGTGCCATCAAGAGATATTTGGCTTTGTTTCAAAAGGCCCTCTCTCCTTCTGGGGCACTACCTGTAAATGCGAATATTACTGCCCAAAGGAGATAATTATAAATAACTAATTCCACTGGGAACAGTCAGAAAACAAGCCCAGAATAGAAAACTGAAATAATTAGTGCAAGGGTACTTCAGCCAAATAAAGGGGAGTCAGATGTAACACAGTTAATGGAGAAACAGCAGTAGGAGCTTGGTTTCAAAGGAGAAAATTGTGAAATCATTAGGCTTTTGATTGTGCTACAGACCCTTCTAGTACCATGTTTCCCTGAAAACAAGACCTAGCCGGACCATCAGCTCTAATGCGTCTTTTGGAGCAAAAATTAATATAAGACCCAGTATATATTATATTATATTATATTATATTATATTATATTATATTATATTATATTATATTATATTATATTATATTATATTATATTATGTTATAAAGACCTGGTCTTATAGTAAAATAAGACCGGGTCTTAATATTAATTTTTGCTCCAAAAGACGCAGTAGAGCTGATGGTCCAGCTAGGTCTTATTTTTGGAGAAACACAGTAATAGCAAAAGCTGTTGTTGTTTTTTTAAGTTAAAGTTTATTTGGGTGACAATGATTAATAAAGTTACATAGGTTTCAGGTGTACAATTCTGTAATACATCATCTATTATCACATTGTGTGTTCACCACCCAGAGTCATACCACCCTGAACGCTCCCAATCTTGTCAAAAGCTGATTTTTAAGGTACTCAAAGAGAGACTCGACAAGCTCTCACTAAAATGCATACAGACATGCTTGAGATGATAACCAGGTATAAGAGCAGCATCAATAGGGGGGAAAATGGTACACATGGAAAAAGCCCAGTAAATGAAGTCTCAAAGTATTTTAAGATAGAGAAAGAACCTAGCTCTCGAAACCACTGAAAAATATAACTAACTTGGGAACAATGACCAGTGAATAAACTTTACCTCAAAAATATGTGTTTATTTTCAAAGGTCTCTGCAATTAAATGTATATTTTAATTGAGCCATAAAACTAAATTTCATGAGTACTTTCTTATTTTGTTTTCCTTCTACTGTTCTTAAATGAATTATTTCCTAAAAGTCCCAAAGTAAGAAACATTAGTATGTATTCTCTGAGGCAGAATTACCTGACTCATGCAGGACCTGACTGTGGATGGACCTCACTCTTTACCTGGTTATTATCTGGTCCCCAGGTAAGAAGAAACCACAGCTCCTATTTAGTTCATTCACTCTTACTTAATGTAGATAGAGATAGAGAGAAAGGGGGACTACATGGTTATTCTGGAATGAGGAAAATGATAATTGAGTGGGCTGAATTTGTCAGACTACAAAGTAGATATAAGACTTCCCAGACAAGGTTTTCTACTTAGTTAAAAACCCATAAGAAAAAAATCATTAGCAAGTGGGTAACAATAAAATTCTATCACTGTATATAGACATCAATGCTGACATATATAAAGTCCCTTTCCAAATTGGTTTTCTCTCTCTTGCTAAAGTCACGTGGTATGAGTGGGAAGGAAGAAGTAGGCAGATCGAGGGAAAATGTATAGGCGAAAGTGTCACTGTTCTAGAAACTTCTTCCTGACACCCAGCGGTACAGATCTTCTCCGTCCTTTGTTAATGGAGAGTCTGAGGTTCCCACTGCTTAGCTAGTGTGAAAGGTGAAGCAGATTGGTAAATGTTGGAGACATGTTATTTTACAAGGTAAATGCATCATCAGAAACACAAGCACTTTGCCCTGAAATTCCACTTCTGCTTCCAAGGGAGCTTTGAAAACTCAGTCTCTCTACATTTCTGTGTTTACGAAAAAAGTAGTATTTACTTTCCATCTATCTCAAAGATCTTTTCTGAGAAATAACCCACCAATCTCCCATTTGCCCGTCTCTAATTAAATGCAATTTAAAAAAAAAAGCACTAGGAAAAGACTAAAACTAACTTTTTCTTCTTTAAAAATAAGATAGCAGCTAGTCCTATATTAAACTTTATTAAAGCATAAGCAAGTCCCAACTTCTAAATACATAAAGTTTAGCAACTTTGACTATTAAAATCGGACATTTAGTTTGCAATTCTACATGGTAAAACATTTCATAGTTTTCTTGTGCTTCTTTAATCTTTTATTAATGTGAGTTGTGGAAACAAATGAAGTAGCATATTGAAAGTTATTTACTGGTTTAGGATAATTGCATTGCACATTCATGCACAACCTATTCTTATTCTAGACCTAGTGAGAAGTGAATGATGACCTACCGAGTCAAATTATTCCATTGTTAGTAGAATGAAGTCACAGTTCTATAAGGAAACACACACACACACACAATTTGTCTTTAAATTAAACTCACTGCTTTCTTTTTTTTTTCTTATCATAACTTCAGCCCTAGCTATTAAAATTGTAAAGCTTAGAATGTGTACAAGTATCTTAGGAAGAGCTTGTGAAATAGTAGCTTTTCTGCGGCTGGACAATATTTGCTACTTTTAATGCACGTATTTTCTAAACAAAATATCTCATCACTCTTCAAAAATTAAAACTTGTTCCATCTATCTGCACCTCTATGAGCAAAAGGAAAACAGTTCATTTTAACAAAAATCTGGGTTTCAAAGTAGAGTATTGAAATAAAGAGGAACGTGAAATGTTGATACTTAGCTTCCTTTTTGTACTTGTTTCCTATATCTGTAAATTCAATTCATACAATTACCACTGACAACATGTGTTCTCAAAAGTCAAACTGTACCCTGCTAATATCTGCTGTAGAATTATAATGTTTAAATAAAATGAGCTTAATAAATTAAGATACTTAAATAATTGCTGATATAAGTCAGTTTCTCTGCTGAGGGACAGTTTGAGTCTTAATGAACAACTACTTGTGTTAGATGTTAGCTGTAATTCTTTAAAAGAAGAAAAATAAAGCACATTTTAAAATTTTTAATTTCCTATTTTCTGACTAAAGTCATGTAGACAAAGCTTCTTTTACATGCATTGCAACAGTGAAACAGACACCGTGTTTCCCTGAAAATAAGACCTAGCTGGACCATCAGCTCTAATGTGTCTTTTAGAGCAAAAATTAATATAAGACCTGGCCTTATTTTAATATAATATAAGACCAAGTGTTATGTAATATAGTATAATATAAGACTGGATCTTATATTAATTTTTGCTCCAAAAGATGCATTAGAGCTGGTGGCCTGGCTAGGTCTTATTTTGGGGAAACACAGTAGACACAGTTTAAATCAAACCACAATCTTGGTTCCCTGAAATTCTTCTAAAATAATGAAATTCTCTGTAGTAATAATAAATGCTTGTAGTTTGTACCATGTAGATTAGAATGAGAATGGCCAGATAGCTATTGACACTTTCATTTCATATACAGTTGACTCTTGAACAATGGGGGGGTCACTGAGCCCCCTCACAGTTGAAAATCTGCATATAACTTTTAACTCCCCCCAAATTTACTAATAACCTACTGTTAACTGGAAACCTTACCAATAGCATAAACAGTCAATTAACACATATATTGTATGTTATATGTATTATATACTGCATCCTTACAATGAAGTAAGCTAGAGAAAAGAAAATGTTAAGAAAATCATAAGGAAGAGAAAGTACATTTACAGTATTTATTGAAAAAAATCCATGTATAAGTAGATACACACAGTTCAAATCTGTGTTGTGCAAGGGTCAACTGTAGCTTATCATTTGCAATATATTTTGCTGTTGTATTGTTGAAAAGGTATAGAATTTAAAATATGGAGCTCTATTTTATGCTTCAGCACTAACTTTACACAAGGTCAAAATAGATTTATTACTGATGGGGCAACATTTCGAATCCTATAGGCATTAGGGGAAAAGAAAAATAACTTTTTAAAACAACTTGGCCACCTATGATCCGGCTCATAAAAATCACAATGGGATTCTGGGTAATAGCTGACAATTTTTTTTCAGTTATTGATTGAGTTTTATTCTTGAAAAGACCAGCGCTATATTCAACTATAGTTAAAAATTATGATCCACAATTTAAGTTCCAGGTGATTATCTCAAATTACATTATCAACTGTGAAATAAAAAGATAGTTAAGAAGCTTGCCTATCGGTATGGGAACATTTCTACCAAGAAAAAAAATATATGGTGCATTTTCTCGTAGCTTAAATCTTACTTACAAAAGAGTTAATGCAGTTGCTCGCTCTCTCTCTCTCTCTCTCTCTCTCTCTCTCTCTCTCTCTCTCTCTCTTTCTCTCTCCTCCCTCCTCCACCCCCTTTTTGACATTCAGTTCATTGATTTTCTATTGCTATTCTAATGAAGTCCACAAGTAGATGAGCCAAATAGATAGATGTGCCACATCCCAGCCTGCACAGGGGCTGGGTTTGATTCCTCCACAATCCTATCAATGTGATAGACAGCTGCCATCAAAGCTGCCACTTAAAGTGCCCCTATACCACAGTAAGCCAGACATCCAGGATCTTACAACAAGCAAGGAAAACCTCATGCTCTGAGATCAGTGAGGATTTCCCCCTATTTTTATGAGTTCCTTATCACTGAACTGAGATTAATAGCAGGAAACTAAAGGTAGGAAGCAGCTAGAGTACCAGGCAGAATGTAAGTACCCAAATCCTATGTTTTGTAGGATGCACTCTACCAACCTGAAGCAACTGCTTCTATCCCTTCAAATGGAGCTACTGATGGCCTCTCATACTGTTATTCAATTTAGAACATTTGACAGACAAAACGTCAAATAAATGTTTGTAATAAAAACAGATTCTCAGACATTCTGTTAACATTTCCTGTTAAATTGTTTTTTGAACTCTCTGTTTCAGAAGTTCATCTATTGCACATATAAGACCTTAGTGAGTAATTGAGCAATAAAGGTTTGCCACAAATGGTTGTTGGAAATGACTGGATTTTTAGGGGTTTTAATATAAAATGTGATGCTCTTTATTTCATGCTCTCTAGCAGAGGGCCCTCTGTTCTTATTGTGCTATTCTAAACAAATTATTATGCAATTTTAAAGTAATTTTAGATAGAGCAATTAAGTTTAAATTTCCTAATTCCACATTATTTTAAAGAACTTGCATGTAAAACATCTCTATGGGTTCAAATATTTTGAAACCCTCAAAATCTTTGCTTCTTCTGGACTGTTTGAATCCTAAAGCCCTAGAATAAGCATAATGCTGTGGGGAGTCAGGGGCAAGAAATTACAATAGATTGCCAGAGATTACAATAATACAAAAGGGCTTCTGAAGGTTCAGTTAAAATTATATTAAATAATTGGAAGAGGAAAAAAAGAAGCCCCAATTTGAATGTAAGTTTCTTCTTGATCATTATATTTTGTTTCATTCAAGTTTTCTTGATTTTTGTTTTGTTTTACTTTTTGTTTTGTTTCATGGATCCCCTTGGACAAAGCCTATGTTCCCATTCTCAGCATAATATTTTTAAAAGAATAAAATAAAATACATATATTATGTATATATAAAAGTGTTTATATATAAAAAAGTGTTTATATATCAAAGTAATATATGAGATAGATGATAGATAGATTGATTGATTGATTGATTCATTCATTCATTCATTCATTCATTCATTCATGGCAAGAGGCTACATATACATTTCAATTTAAGTGAGATAAAATTCCCAATTCCCAATAAGAGAAAATACCCAAAGGACTTATTAGCAACAGGAAGCCTCCTAGAAACAGTGGCAGGTACAGCATCTATTGTATAGCTTCCCTTAGAAGCCGACAATGTCAGCCCAAAGGCAGGCATTGCTGTAGCTGAGAAACTCACTTCTTGATGTCAGAGACCATGGATCTCTTAATAATATCTCCACCTTCAGCAGCCTTGAAAGCCCATTCCTCAAAAGTGTACACAAGAAATGTTTTGGTCTTCAAGGAAAGAGTTAATAATCAGAGACAGAGACTCTATTGTGTTTTCTCACAGGGTCCTCCATCACACTGCTAAGAGAGAAGTCCAGAACACCAAAATCTAATCTGTCTTCCTTCCACTGTACTAGAAGTGCCAGGCCATGGCTGCCCAGCAGCATGACATTTCCCAGTTTCACTTGTAGTTAGGTAAAGTCCAGTATAAACAAAAGCTGTGAGTGTGATTTCCTGGCCATTGCCCTTAAACGGTGGGTGTATCTCCTATCTGCTCTACTTGTCCTTCTCATTATCTGAAACTCAGATGCATCACGACTCCATTTTGACCATGCATGCAGTGAATACCCTAGAAGATGGTTAAAAAGCAAAATGGAAAAATTGTTCCCTGAATGACTGAGTGGTGCTGGGTCACCTACTGCTCCTCCCATCCCATTCCAGCATGGCTACATGACAGAGAGAAAAAGCTCATAACTTGTTTGAACTACTAAATTTGGGGTTTCTTTTTTTTTTTTTTTTTTTTTAATTTTTTATAAAAGTTCAGCCTACTCTAACCAAAGTATCTCTGTGTATATAATATCTCATTCCCACACACCATTTTGGGCCATATAACCAAATTGTATAAGGGGCAAAGTCAATTCAGTCCTATTGCTGGAACAGCAAAGAGTATCATGAAAATCATTTGTCCCAACACCACTCAAGATAGGTCAAGGAAGGCCTTAAAATACAGGACAATCTTATGCTTACAAAATGACTGTGGCCCTGATTCTGTCTATACTATGTATTAATGTTAGTTGAAAACACAATTCCTCAGTTTAGGATATGAAGTTTTTATTTAGTGTTTCATATATTAAATTTGATTTAAAATCGAGTCAACTAATCTAAAAAAAAATGTGGAAATATTTCTAATTTACATATAATTTAGTCATCTACCCTATGTTTGAACTTCCTCTACAATAATATCACCTCAAGTAGTTATAGTATTATAATAATGATAAATACTATATATTACTGCTACTACTTTTGCCATCACAACCATTAATTCTACGGTTACTTTTAATAAGTACTATATATGAGGATTCTACCCTACCACATTTACTGTACTGATAATTCAATCTTATGGTTAAATTTTTCTAATGATAGGAACTCAGAGACACATGATTCTATCCTTGTCTAATCTCATTGTTGGAGACTTTTATTAAAAGTTCAAAATTAAGCTATAAATAAAATTTAACAAATTTTACATTTCTTCAAAATGTACTCTGAAACAAAATATGGGAAAAATTTTTCTTCTTTTGGAAATGAAGGAAATTTCACATTCTTTCTTGGTCAACAGCTCGTTTACTTAGGTTTAGTGTCCATTTTTTTTTTTTTTTCATTAGTTTCAATCCACTATTTGTTTTTGAAGCCACTTAAAAATGAATCCCACATAATGATAAAGTATATAATGGAAAACAATATGACACTCAAGGGCTCTGTGGACTTATTTTCCAGGAAAACTCCCATATTGAAAATACATCAACTTTCACATGACATGAAGTCAATCACAATGCTCAAAAAAATCACTGTCACAATAAATACTTCAAGATTAAATGCTCTTATCTATTTTTATGGTTGTCAAGGAAACCTTTCCTTGATTTTCTAATGACCTACATTTCATGAAAGATAAACAGAATAAACACCAAAATATGAAATCCAACAAAATGTGGTTTTAAACAATTCATGAAAAAGTTAAAAACCTTAACTTTTAAATTTTAAACTCTCTTATATAAATCATTATAGCAATCAGAGTAACAACTTAGAAGTTGGAATTCTGAATCCCATAACACTCTCCTCTAAATAAACCTAATGGGATTTTAAGGCCTGAAAAATTGAATACTCAACCACAATAATCTACAGTCTTAAGCATCATCAGAATACAAGTGAAATTGGATATAATTTTGCTTTTAACAATTTTAAAGTATAATAGAGCAGATGGAGCTATACAACTTACAGATCAAAATAATATTAGAGAAATGTTCTATGTATTTTTGAAGGACTAATTGTGGAGTCAATATAAAGAAATGTTAGTGAGCTTTAAGTATGGTTACGCAGTTATGCAGATTTAATCTGATAAAAGAATTTTTCTCAAAAGCCATAAATTTAAGAGTGATAAAATACCATAAAGTTTAAGTCTATATAAATGCTCAGAAAAGCAGAAATAAATGCATTCAGTTGCATGGAAGATCCCTTTTGCTGAAGTTAGTCGACAATAACTTCAAACTTGGTTTGAGTTCAGACTTGGTTTGAACTCTGAGAGGTTGAGCAGGAACCAAATCTTTATTGTTCTCTGTACCTCCAGGTGCTAAGCATAGGTTCTGAAAAATCATAGGTGCTCAATAAATTTTGATAAATTTATTGATAAATAAATGGTAAATTTATTGGTAAAATTTTTGGTAAATTTACTGGTAAATTTTTTTGGTAAATTTTTTGGTAAATTTATTGATAAATAAATGGTAAATTTATTACCAAAATAAATTTTGGTAAATTTATTTATTTGCTCAATAAATTTTGGTAAATGAATCTATTTGAGCTCAGCCATTGAAAAAATTATTGTAAAGGTTTCTTTACAGTCTGGCTTCAAGTACTCCTCTCAAATTATTGATGCTGGACTAAATAATCCCTTCCAAATATATGAATCTTCATTCTTACCAATCTATGATTGTCACCCAGTTACTTACCCAGAAACCCCAGTTTCCTTATTCCTCAGCCCTCACATCCAATCCACAACCCAGACAGGTAGATTCTACTACCTACATATCACTAGAACCCATCCATTTTTCTATAGTGCTATTGTTGCCACACTAATCTAAGCTTCTATTCTCTCATTTCTTAATAATAAAATGACCTATTGCCTCCCTCCTTTCCACTCTTTACAAGAGTCAGATTGATCTGTTCAAATAAAATTTCAATCAGGCATCACTCATATTTAAACCGCTTCCTTGAATTTTCATTGACCTTAGTTTAAAGATCCAAGACCTAAACACCTCCTGAAAAGCCCACGATAATCTGACTCCTTTCTCTATCTCTTGTCTCTTTTCTTGTGACTCTTCCCTTCAAATTCTCAATACTCTGGTGCATTATATTTTCTCCATGCATTCATGTATCACATTTTCCTCGTCTTCCACAAGACTTTCATTAACACTCTTCCTTCAGTCTGAAATGCTCTTGCCTTCCTCTAGGTCTTGTGCTTACAAACTTATTCATCTTTTAGGTCTCTTGTTTTGACCGCTCAAACTAGGTTAGGTCCCCATAATGTTTGTTTATAGTCAACATTGTATTTCCTCTTTGGCAGGGTTCATTACACTGCTGTGCATTCTGAACATTTTCTTCACAAAGTTTTAAAATGTATACATTCAGAAACCATATCTATATTGTTTACCACTGAATTTTAAGATTCCAAAACAGATCCCATATTTAGTGATTACTCAAGTAATTTTTATTAATTAGTTGGACTCTGTTTCTAAATTAGTGTTTTCTCTACAGTCACTGAATAAGGTCACCGATAAGCAGACCAATGATAAGGTTAAAAAAAAAAAGAATCATTTAGCATGCCTCATTGGCTTTCCATCCAATTCCATTCCCCTTCTTTCTTATTAACTATACCCAGACTTAATACAGGGCAGCAATGTGTACCTAATTCATTCTATCATCTCCCAGCCTTAGTTCTAGCTAAGAGTGGCAATTAAGTTCTGGCTTCTAAGACATTACTTCTAAGACTTTCCTCTTCCCAAATTAATTTTCATGAGCAAAAGGCGTTCTTTTAATTTGCCTTTTGTGCTTCCCATTCTTCTGTGCTGAATAAGAATGCAATACCTAGAAGTAAAGCTGCTATCTTACCAGAATGAAAGCTACTAGCAATTATGACAGACCAGGAAGATTGGATAAACCTAATTCATTGCTAAATATCCTCCAGCCATTGCACTAGCCCTGAGCCACTAATTTCCAGACTCCCTGTTATAAGAGAATAAGACCCTTCCTCGTTTAAATACTTTCTAGAAGTTTAAACTTACATCTGAACACATTTCTAACTCATCTAGGCAATCACTTTGAAAAGATTATTGAGCGTGTAAAAGGCAACAAACATTTTACAACTTTTTGGTATTTGAATCCAGCTGCCTCTTTCCTGTTGTGAGACTTCATTCGTTTCGGTTCACTCATCTGTTAAATGCAAATAATGATAACATCTTGCATGGTGTAATGAAGTTTAAAAGTCAACAACTGTAAAGACTTTAGCTTATAGTTTGATATAGTAGTTGCTCAATAAAACAGGACATTTTTTTTTTTTTTTAACTGCCTTTGAGGAAAAGAAATATGCAGGATTTGCAGCCAAATTGAGCTTCTAACGATTATCTACTCTATAAATCCCTTAGCCTTTTGGAGGCTCAGTTTCCTAATTGTGAAATGAGGAGAATAATGTCTATTTTGGAGAGATCGATGAAGATTAGAGGTAAAATGTTTAAAGCAGTAGACATTCAACCAATGGCAGTTACCATTCAATAGAAACAACAATTCACAGAAATATATTCATCTTTGACTACTGCAACTAGATCAAGATATTTGAATCTACACAGCACATTTTCCATAACAAATTCATAATTTTTGATAACACATATATTGTTTTCTTCTATAATATTAATTCTCACATGGAGGTTAGGGAGGAGGCTACAAGCCCCTTTGAAAATTTCAAGAACTTTATGAACCTTATCTCCCAAAAAAGCACATATACAAAAACTTTTGCATGTATTTTTAGGAGATTTTGGATTCTCTTAAGTTCTGTGGTTCCCAGGATTGCATTACACTCCCTGGTCAAGAGTTCATGGAGTTCCAAGGGGCCATCCTGATATGGTAATTCCATATATAAAGTTGTGCTGTGGAAGAAACTCTAAGACATATGCCTTATATGCCTTTAATAAACTATCTTATGGCTTCATCTGCCTATCTACCCCATTACATAGTAATTGCATGATTTGAAAAGAAGCCCTTTCAGCAAATTTGCATTTAGAAATCTATGTTATATAGAGCTATGCTTGGAAGTATTAAATTTCATTGAAACTTTATTAAAGGAAAGGGAAGAAGAACAGAAGACATCTAGACAATAAGGAAAACTAAAATCAATAAGCTACAATGCTGCTATCTACAATATGATCCAATGTTCCACTTAGGAAAAGGACAAATAAAACTGAGTGATAACTCCTCAGAAAGAATTATATTTCTGCCAAAATACTGCTGAGATTACATAGGGGACGGCCAGTCATTGTCGTTTATAAAGAATCCAGTGTTACTTTGTGGTTAGAGGACAAGGTAGAGCTGGAGAAAGATGCTATTTCAGATTTTCCAAGTCACAGACTGTCATTATGACCTTGACCAAGTTATACAACCTTTGCTTCTTTCCTGCCCCACACCTAACAAAAATAAGGGGGGAAATGTTTTTAATTTGCTCCATCCTGATCTCAGTAAATAACAAATAGTTAATAGACAAATGTATGACAAGTTTGATATATGCTAACCATTCCTTAGGTTTCAAATACCAGTTGTATTGTATTAACTCACTAAAGTAGTGAAGTCCTGGGCAGAAGGCAAGATTTCAGTCAGCCATCTATCTCAATTCAACAGGCCTGTCCTGTCTAGATGGTGTCAAGTCGTCAGCTGTGCACAGCAGTGAGAGTCTCTCGGGGCTGTCTTTCCTTCTCTTTATCTTTGCCTGTGGAAGATGTTTGTGATAACTCATACTGTTATCAGAATTGAGAAAAGAGAACTGCTTCTTTGTTATAGTCCCAAGTCTCAACTTTCCTACCTATTTCGATATGGGTATTTTCTCATTCACTCGATGTGTTGATGTCACTCAGCTAGTTTCTCTCAACAGCAATAGCAGAATTTACTCTAATAAAGGACATAAATGTCTCTGAGGAAAAGCAAATCTATCCTTTTGGGGTTCAAGCTTTTTAGGAAAGCAGAGGAAAAGAATTCTTTCAACCATGAGTTAAATTGAGGAGAGCGAGAGAGACATAGAAGGCAGAGAATGGAAATTCCTCCTATGTACACTGGTGAGGATATTAAAGCAATCTCAATGAAAGTCCATAATAAAAATAATAATAATAGAAGAAAACTCTCCTAAGCTGAAGAAAGGCCTGCATTTGAAAAACAAAATGTTATTTTTATTAAATCCAACTCTCAGTCATACACTGGAGATCATAATGAAAGTTTAAAAAATGGAAAATGTGATGTTGCAGGAAAAAAGCAAACTGAGTAAAAGTGTACACAGAATACCACTTGTCTAAGAAAGGTGGTAAGGAGATACTATTAACACACACACATATTATATATATATATATTATATACACACTTTATTTTAAAATATGGAAGAATAACTATTTTTTTCTTAATGTGTATCTATTCTCAGAGGAAGAGAATAATAAGAGAAGCTAGCTTGTTTTGTTGATTTTAGCTTGACACCATTTAATATATTACCTCATTATTTAAAAAAAATTAAATAACATTTTAAAATACCTAAAAATAGAAAGGACACTAAACAAACGAACCCAACTGTCTAACCATTGGATGGCATAAACACACAGAGATGAACAACTCCAAATGGCTTTGAAATTCACATATTGGACTACACATCCTTTGGGGATATAAACAAACAACAACAAAAATTGACAAAAAATCAAAATTTTTGTAGTGGTTGTCTTCTTGGGGTGGTGTTGTTATTGTTATTCTGAAATTTTTGTGTATATATTTTGATATAAAGCAAGTGAATAAATTCATTGAGACAAATTTCTGGCATAAGAAAAAGGAGGTAGATGAGATTGTTAACAAGACTAATGAGATTAAGGGAAAACCGTCTGGTCTTGCATTTGAATAGAAAGTATCAATATAAAGATAATTACAAATTTTTTTTTTATTAAAAAAATTTGAACATCTTTATTGAAGTATGATTGATATACAAAGAACTGCACACATTTAATGCTACAGTCTGATGAGTTTGGACATATGAAAACACCCATGATGCTATCACCAATATCAAGGGACTAGACATATCCAATATCTCCCAACGTTTCCTTGTGTCCATTTGTTTTTGGGTTTGTTTGTTGGTTTGTTTGTTTTGTGGTAAGAACACTTTCTACCCTATTGGTATAAAGTTTTAGTTATGCTGAGATGAAAAAGTTCTAGAGATCTGCTATACAACATAGTGCCTATAGTTAACAACATGGTATTGTACATTTAAAGATTATTTTCTTTTAATGACACAAACCTATTTCCTAGATCTGTTTACCAAAAAGGCCTATAAGACACGACCAGTCTAGTATAGCAATGACATCTTACCAACAAATTGCAATCTCTAAGTGACCATTTTTCATTAAAAGAAACCAGGGCTCCTTAGAGAAATGACTGAAATATAAGCGGAAATAAGTGACAAGCCTGCAATATCTTGATACTAGATACCAACGAAGCTGTCAAGTACCACCGGAGTCATGTCAAAAAGATAGGAGCCAACTTAAAGAGACTCCTACTAGCCATATAACGGGTAATTTGAGCATCAATAAGGAAAATAAGTGCAATGCATTTAAAACATCCAATATGTTTAAATCTATGGATTTTTAATCACACACATATATGTACACACCTGTACACACACACACACACACACACACACACACACACAAACTCATACCAGTCACCTTTGGAAGATGTTAAGATACCAAGTTTGTAACTGACCCACACTTCCACAGCCACATCTCTGAGTGAAGCTTTGGGTACACAGGAAGGACAATCGCATGTGGTCTTTTGTTGATAGCAACTTGCCTCAAGCTTGCCAGGTGTCTATTCTCTGCCTTTTGTTTATGCATAATTCAGAAGCATGAGGGCGCCAACTTCCTTTTGGACAACCCTCCACCAACAGGTTGATGAATAAATGCTAAGTTGATGAATAAATGCTAAGCCCTCCTGCCTTCTGTTCTTCTGACACACAATTAATTCTGCCCTCAAGCAATGACCTTGATCATGTGATTGCTCTTCTGTTGTGTTTCCTCCTTCCCCACTTCTCCATACCACTCACTCCTGATCTAAGGGATTAATTCCAAAATAAACAACCTGTGCCCAAGTCTTTGACCTAGGCTCTGCTTTCAGATGAAGGAAATCCAATATAGCTCTCTTATTCATTAATTTGAAAACTGATAAATGAAAGGAAAGATAACTATTTACTCCAACTCTGTGTATAATCTGGACCTAAAGAGTAATCAGGTAGTTGATAAAGGAAAGTTGCTTTTCACAAAATTACTTTAACAAAGGAGGAAGTGACAGAATTTGAATGCTACCATTTTACAATCACTGATGTTTAAGAGATTTTGGAATGAGCACCTAGGCTGCTAGTACAACCAAAAAAGAATCAAGAAAATATTTAAATAATATCTGATGGAACCATACACCACCACGCTAATGAGATCTTTCCACTCAAACAACGCTTAATCTGCCCAGGGCCTCTGGATCTAATTACCAATGTACAAAAAATAGAAGGGACGGAGTTTATTAAGTGACACTGTGACACCACAGAAATGCAATCAACCAAACCCAAAATATGGGAAACTCTACAGAACTAATGACCTGTTTTACATAAGAAAAAGGATAAGAATTATAGCTCAAAGGAGATTTAGCAAATATATTAAATGAAATACAATATATGGTCCTTACTTAGATGCTAATACAAATTGTTTTTAAAAAAGCTATGAGGCAATTGGATATGATTATATATTTGATTATAGTAATTAACTATTATTTACCTTTGAAATATAATAGTGATATTGTATTATATTTAATAAAGAGTGATCTTTTAGAAATACATATTGGAATATTTACAGATAAAATGATACAGTTGAATTTGCTTCAAGATAATCAGGTATGGTTGTGTATGAGTGGGTGGGGATATAAATAAGATTAGTCATGTTTTAATTATAGTTGATGCTCAGTAGAAAATAAGTGAGGTTTGTTATACCTATCTCTCTACTTTTGTATACACTTGTAGATTTCCATAGCAAAAAATTTAAACAAAACTTCATGTTATAAACATAAGTGTGCATATATTTTTTCGAATTAGTGCTTTGTACACCTGAAACAAAAACAAAAACGAAAACACCTGCATAAACAGCTATAGATACCAAATATTTTGTAAAATGCATTAAAGTATGGGTAGAAAAAGGTCTTGAAAAATCTTCATGTATATGTGTGTGAATGTGTTTGTGTGTGTGTGTATATATATATATATATATGTTTGTATCAACACCTGTTCAAAATATATGGAGAAATTTTCATGACACAGAAATGTTAAGTTTTATATATTTTCTTCATGCTTGAAATGATCAAATAGACAAATAACTACTGATAGATAAATAATACAATTACGAACACTACAAATCATAAGATTGGCTTATCTAATATCAAGATTTCACCACAACAGATTGTATTATATCCTAACAAAAACATAATAGCTACAATATTTAACCATTGAATAGGTCATAAAGACAATCTTAGTCTCAAAATCAAAGTGTATGCAAAGCACAACCTATAATCACAACGCAATAAAGATTGAAATGTATTATAAATGGTTGTATAAATGTATAAGTGATTGAATAAAATGTAGTTAAAAATTTAAAACACTTCAAATTATTCTTGGATTACTCTATTATAGATGATTTAGAATATGTCACTAATAGATACTTCATAAAATATAGTATGGGATATGGCGAAGCAATATTCAAGATAAAATTTATACCCTTAAATTCATAGATTATTAAAGAAAAAAAAATAAGTGAAAGTCATTTCTCTTTCCTCTTTTTGTGAATTTTTGTGACTAGTAATATATATCCTTAGTTTTTAAAATTCCATTAAGTGAACTCACATATGAATAAAGGTTACACCAGATTCTTAAAATTAAATCTAGCAGAACAGTATAATGAAAATGATAAATCAAGAACGCTAATTTAAATTTGACAAATTTATTAATGTAATTTACTATAGGTAGGTAAGTGAAAATCATAAGACCATTGCTATTATTTCAGAGGCAAAAATGTCACTTTACAAAATTAAATATTTCAAAATAATTCAGTAATTTTATAATCCAGTGATCTCCCTTCATAGAATTTTTAAAAGATTTTTTCAAATACACAAATCAGCTTTTAATAGTGAAGCATTTAAAATATTTATTACGATTATACATCATAGCAAAGATGCCATCAGTCATATCATGTGAACATTTACCAACTTAACATGCAGTTTAAAAAGATAAAATGGTGTAGCTATTCTAGATGGATTATATATCCACACACGGAAGATTGTATAATAAACTTTTAAAAATAAAGCAGAGGAGAACATCTGCATGACTTTTTTTTTTTTTTTTTTTTTTTTTTTTTAGTTTCAGGTGTGCAAAACAATGTAATAGACATTTGCATCTCTCACAAAGTGATAACTCCCCTCCCCCAACCTACTATCCCTCTGACATTGTACATAGCTGTTACAGTTTCACTGACTCTATTCCCTATGCTGTACTCTACATCCCGTGATTTAGTTTAACTATTTAATTATAGTTGACATTCAGTATTATTCAGCTTCAGCTTCAGGTGTACAGTGTAGTGGTCAGACATCTACACAGTCCATGAAGTGGTCTCCCTAATAAGACAAGTGCCCATCTGATACCCTACAAAATCTTTATAACATTATTGATTATATTCCCCAAACTGTTTCGTATACCTATGGCAATATCATGGTTACCAATTTGTGCTTTTAATCCCCTCACCTTCTCCCTCATCCCCACCCCCTCCCATCTAGCAATTCTCAGTTTATCTCTGTATCTCTGAGACTGTTTCTGATTAGTTTGCTCGTTTATTCTGTTCTTTAGATTCCACATGTAAGTGAGAGCATATGGTATTTGTCTTTCTCCATCTAACTTATTTCACTTAACATAATGTTCTCTAGAACCCCTGTGCACTGTGTGACTTTTTGTATGTGTAATTAGTATATATATATACTATATGTAATAAAATATATGTATACTATATATATTTACATATATATGCACTATATATGTAAAAATAAAATAATGATAAATTTAAAAAGGAAACTATGTTTGCTCTCTGTGGAGAAAAGCTTTTCTAAGCATTAAATAAATAGATAAACAAGTTTTTAAAAACTTTAATATATCTACACAAAAGAATAAAAAAACATCAGCATCAAAAGCAACACAACACAATAAAACACGAAAATGATAACATGAGAAAAATATTTGTAATGCATATGACAAACAGTTAATCCTCCACTACATATACAGAGCTCCAACATTAATGAGAAAATGGCACAGCACATGAACATAATTCAAGAAGGAGAAATAGCAATGAATATTAAACTTGAAAACATCTTCAACTTTACTACTAATCAAAAAGTGGTAAGTTAAAATTACAATGAAATAGTTTCAAAAGATAACATCTTCATGATGGTGGGTAAAATAGGCATTTTTGTGTACTTTCTGTGAGTGAAGAGTAATTTGTTAATAAGTATCAAATACACACTATGAAAATGACAGTGATATTTACTAAAATTTTATTTATAATAGCTGAGTATTTGAAATAATATAATAATAAAGGAAAGAAATTGAATATAGAGTGTGAAAGTACACACCCATAAAATAAGTTTTGAAATAATATTTACCAGTATGGAGACCTGTTCTCACTCTATTAGTGAAAAGGGTAGTTATAAATTTACATATACAGCCGTTTCTTAATTTTGTAAAAATAAAAAAACAAACCAGAAAACAAAGAATATTGACACATACAAGTTCAGACAATTAAGTTCCCGAACTTATTGCAACAATGTTGCTAACTTTTTTGATATCAGAAGGATTATTCATTATGAATTTGTACCAACTGGACAAACAGTTAACCAAGTTTCCTACTTGGAAGTGCTGAAAGGGCTGCGTGAAAAAGTTAGACAAAAGTGACCTGAACTTTTCACCAACAATTCATGGCTCTTGAATCACAACAATGCACCAGCTCACATGGCACTGTCTGTGAGGGGGTTTTTAGCCAATAAACAAATAACTGTATTGGAACACTCTCCCTACTCAGCTGATCTGGCCCCCATTGACTTCTTTCTTTACCCAAAGATAAAGGAAATATTGAAAGGAAGACATTTTGATGACATTTAGGACATCAAGGGTAATACAATGACAGCTCTGAAGGCCATTGCAGAAAAACAGTTCCAAAATTGCTTTGAAGGGTGGACTAAGCACTAGCGTCGGTGCATAGCTTCCCAAGGGAAGTACTTCGAAAGTGACTGTAGTGATATTCATCAATGAGGTGTGTAGCACTTTTTCTAGGATGAGTTCTCGAACTTAATTGTCAAAACTCATACAGACAGAAAAAATATTTTAAAAATATATATAAAATGTTAAGTTTCATTGTTGAGATTACATGATTTTGCTCTTCTTTGTTCTTAATTTTATATGGCAGCTATTTTTAATTTTGGTAACAGAAAAAGGTTTTAAATTTCTCACAAATATAGATGAAAATCACGGTTAGTTAAAGATCAGTAAATGGGATAAAAAATGAAGAAAGAATATGGAAGTCATAAAGAAAATATGAGTAAATAATTACAAAAGCAGAAGAATAAATTAGTGTAAAAGCAGAGGAAAAAAGCTTAATCAAGTCAAAGATTAATAAATTCAAGAACTAATTCCTAGAAACATTGAACAAAATAAGTGTATATTATCTAGCATAACTCTGCAAGAAACCCAATGAGAAAAGTCTAAATATAGATACTTTAAATTAAAATAGTTCCTGGAATATAAGAGCCAATTAATAACTGTTAAAACAAGTCTGTTGAATAAGAACTATATATATATATATATATCGCACATGCTCATATATTTGAATATCTTTATTTAAATGAATATTTTTGAAAGAAAAATATAAATGCCAAATTTAACTCACAACCAAATTGAAAAATAGAAGAAAATAACAATAACGTAAAAAATCTTTAAACATTTAAAGAATGACTTCCCGAAACACTCAGTCCACATGTTTGAATCACTTCTTTCAAAGTTCCAAAGAGCAAATACTTGTCATGATAAAATTCATACAATACTCAGTTTCCAGAAAAACATAGGAACTTTTCTAATCCAGTTTTATTAAGTTAGCCATAACCGTGGCACTAAATCCTGGCAGATAAAGCACCACAGCATAGCTGTGTGAGAGAACAGCTGTCTCTTCTATTTTGGGTAAGAATGTTCCTCTGTATACCCCATCTCCAAACACTAACTCCCTGCTCAATACCATTGCATCAGCTGTGATCCCAGCAGTAAACAGAAAGCACACCCAGCTGGGGATTTTAAAGAGGCTTTTTAATGAAGGGGCTGTTTATTGAGGTGTAGCAGGATTAGGGGAACCAACACATGATTTTGAGGCTCGCAGTATTTGGAAGTAGTTATGGCTCACAGGCCTGAAGAGGAAAATGAGGGAAAGATGTTTGAGCTCTGTTAAGAGCTGGAGTCATGGAAGAGGGGCTGGTTGACAGAAACTGATTTGGGAGAGACTAGTCACTTCCAGAACCACAGCAAAGCCTAGAGGAAATGGAGGAGGGAAACAAATATACTAAATTCTTTCCCCTGTCCCGTCCTGCAAGCTTCCAGTCCATGCTTTTCATTGGTTCACTCCAATGGGAAGACTGAGGGCAAGAGATACCAGCTGATAGAGTTGAGCACAGAGCGAGATAGATAAGAGCTGAGAATCAATGGGGGGAGCCCTGTCAAAGAGAATAACCGTACACTCACTCTGCCCACTTCTACCACCTTCTTTGAGAGCTGTAGCAAGGAGAAATTGCCTAGGTCCCTAGCTTGGTAGCTCTGAGTTAAGGATCATAGCCTGTACATCTTCTTTCCTCTGAGATATTCTTAAAAATATTCCCCCAATTTTTTTCCACCCCACGTCAGCCACTCACTGCAGTCATACTTTGGACCGTCTCATCTCCATCAACTATGCTACCTCTGAAATACTGATTTCAAGCATCCACTTTCTGACCTGTTTTCATAATCTATGATCTCTACCCAATGATGATACTCCCAAACAATTCTTCCAAATGATGAAGCTTTCCAACACACATGCCCACATGCATGAGTTCACTCACACACAGATGCATTATCCACCATCATTTTTCTGTTGCGTCCTTTAGAGCTCATTGTCAAGAACTGTAAAGTGTCTGATTATTTTTACCCTACTTACAATCTGACAAGTTAGTCTGTCACAGTTTCATGGATGCCAACAGGAAACACAAGCCTCCTGGGTCAGATACACAAGAGTTTTATTACTCACAGTAGTGGGATAGTGGTAGCCACAGGTGTCAAAATTTTTCCTTTGGTTTCCTGAGTTCCCATTCCCATGGAGTGACACAAAAAGGACCAGTAATCTTAGGAGACCTGAATTTTGTATATGGGCATTAAACATGCCCTTTATAATAAAGATATATTTATGGTGTTAGAGAGTAAGCATGCCAGCCCTTTACTCTAGAGACAGACATTATTTCTATTTTTGGGTCTGTTCACTGCACAAACAGCCCTGAAAAGATAGTCCAGGATAAATTATAGTGAGTGTCTCTACTCACTATCTGTGCAGAACTCAACAGTCCTGTGGAGAACTTAGGCTCCAAACTCATCTGTGCCTTTATGCAAGCATTCAGAAACACTGCTGAAGAAGTCATCTGATGGAACTGAGAGATTTCCCTCTCTTGCATCACCACTCTCTCCTTTTTTACTGGATTATGACCATCAGCCTACAAACTCTTCCATTTCTCATTTTAAAAAGAAACAAAAACTCATAGGCATAGACAATAGTTTATTGGTTACCAGAGGGTAAGAGGGGAAGGAGGGTGTAGATGAGGGTAAAGGGGATCAAATATATGGTGATGAAAAGAGAACTGACTCTGGGTGGTGAACACACAATATGATATATAAATGATGCAATACAGAATTGTACACCTGAAATCTATATAGCTTTACTAACAGTTGTCACCCCAATAAACTTTAACTAAAAAATAATAAAAATAAAATAAAAACCCAAATTAACCTCCATCCATCACTCAACCTCTTTGCTTCTCTTCAGAGCAAAACTTCCTAAAATAAAATTCTTCTTTCTATTTCTTTATCTCTATTTTATTGGTCTCTCTGCCCAATATTCTTAAACAACTCTTGTCAAGTAAGCATGTTGTCAAATTCACAGAGATTTCTCCTACTTCATCTGAGTTTACCTAAACATATTCAAAACAGCCAAGACCCTCCCTTCTTGAAAATTCTAACCTGGCTTCTGTGAAATCAGCACTCTCAGAGATTTAACTCTCTGAATGTTCCTTTCAATCCCTTTACTAGATTTTTCTTCTCTATCCATAGGGCTAGTTTCATGGGCAAGCAACCTTGGCAGTCACACAGTACCCCCCTCGGCCCCCTGCCCTTAGATGGAATTTGACTTTGGACTGATGCTCTGTTGTCACCATTGAAATTCTTAATAATTTTTTAACAAAAGTCCCTGCATTTTTAATTTGCGCCGAGCCTCATAAATTCTGTGGCAGATCCAGTCCATCCACTCTGAAACATGGTAGTCTTTCAAGGCTGTCTTCTCTTCTTTTTCCATATTCACTTTCTAAGCAATATCATCTATTTCTGTAGTTTAAGCACCATCTTTATTCTGGCCATCCCCATAAGTTGTTTTCAACACAAATTTCTCCCCTGAGCTGCCCGTGTATGTCATATAGCTCCACCTAGATGACTAATGCCCATTTCAAATTTTATATGTCCAAATGAAAGCTCTTGATTGCCTCTTCTCTGCAAATTTATTTTTTTCTCCAAGTTCCCATGCCTATGAATGACTACTAGCCATCCAGTTACTGGAGCTCCAAACCCACATACCCTCCTTTGTGTCTCCCTTTCTCATCCCCACATACACTGCATAGCCAAGTCCTGTCAGCTCTACCTCTAACTTGTATCTTGAGTCTGTTTACATCTCAATATATCCACTGCTCCCATCATCGAGTGCATGTCATGGTTATTTCTCCCCGACTACTTTAATAGCTTCCTTGTTGGATTCTTTGCTCCACTTTTGTTTCCTGACAATTTATTCTTCCCAAAACAGACAAAACCTTTTTTGTTTGTTTGTTTTCTTAAATTTTGTGTTTAGAATAATTCAGAATTATAGAATGATAGCAAAAACAATATAAAGAATTTCCATATATCCATATCTACTATATCCCAAATGATAATATTTTAGCACATTTGCTTTAACATATATGCAATAGTTAATATACTTTATATAGAGAGAGGGTGCCAAAAAATGTATACACATTTTAAGAAAGGAAAAAAACTGTATTCAAATTGTAATACTCAATATATACTAACAACAAAAGATGAATACAAGTCATGTGTATACATATATATGATATTATATATATATATGTATGTGTGTATATATTTGTATGTATATGCATATATTTTTACCATTTGAAAGTCACAGACATAATGCCCATTTACTCGTAAACACAGAAGTGTGTATTTCCCTAAAACAAGAATATGCTCTCAGTTAACAATCAATCAAAATTAAATTTGATACAATATCCTTATCTAATCTACAGACCTAATCAAATTTGGCAAATTGTTCCAGTAATGTCATTTATAGAAAAAATTTTTCTGGTCCAGAAACTAGGCCAGGACCCACTTTGCATTTAATTGTCATATTTCTTTTGTTTTCTTTAATCCAGAACTCTTTGTCCTGCCAAAAAGTACGAAATGCTCAAAGAGTGATGGAGACATGACAAAGGCCACAGATGCCAGCCTGAAGAGGGTCCTATTGGTCAAATCTGGGACAATGAGAGCATCAAATAACTCATTATAATTACAGATTATAACCAACAGAATAAAATAAGAATTTATGAGCCCATACTGAGAAAAAGAAATACACCAATAAATAAGTAAATGGGAAGGATGAGAAAGCCTTTCCCTTAGTAGAATGTCAATCACTAGACATAGAAGAAACAATGGAATATAGAAATCATCCATGGGTAGAGAATTATGTGCTTGGTGCTGTGCGGGGTGCTGGGCATAAACATTGTCCATTATACCCTCTGTCCTGGAGATAATAAGATAGAGCAAACTTTTTAGACTTTGCACATAAGGCCCTCATGACGTGGTTACTACTGGGTTTCTCCACTCAGCTGGAGAGAGTATCCCTTAAAAAGAAAAGACTCATGGGAAGAAAACCTTTTGCTCCTTATCCTTTTTTTTCTGCCTGGAATTCTGAAAGAAGTCTGAAAGTGCAGCAACAATCATCTGATCACGAAATAATAAGCATCAGAATGACAAACAAACTGAGGATGGAAAAGCAGAAGATTGGAAGTGCCTGGATGCCCAAAACCATTATTTTAGAGGAGAAGTTATGAGAGCAAACACCTCTCTTTGAACTGTTTATAATGCAAGAAAAATTAGCTCCTACATAGGCAAACCACTTTAAACATTTTATATTATTTGCTGTGGAAGGCATTCCCAACTGATATAGGAACCTTCAGGCAAACACATAATTATATTTCACTACCAGCGTTGATGCACACGAGTCAAAGATGACCAGAAACACACACATAGTTAAATAAAGATGAGCTGATTGTCTTATAATAAGGAAAGTACACCCCATGGGAAACTGAGGGATGTTGCAGTAAGAGGGTGATAACCAGGATTTATTATAGGGAATAGGCATTTATTAGATAATTTTGGCAAGAGTCTAAGAAGTGGGCATTTGCTCTGGATTGGTTACTGTCAGGAGTAACCAATATAATTCCATGGTTAGAAATGTTAATGAATCTTATCCAGAACATAACATAGAAGGATCAGAGTGAGGTTAAGCTTACAATTAATAACAAATTAAATAACAATAAATAAATAAATAAATATAATAAAGTCTCTCCTATTAGTCAGGAAAAGAGTTGCTTAATCTTTTCTGTGTTTTTTTCAATGTTCTACTACTTGTCTCCATTTAGACATAATAACTGAGTGGCCTTATTTCTTTCTTGTTCCATCGTGGTGCTAGTGAAATGTTTTATGTTCAGAGGACAATATCACAGCCTTATCATAAGTTCCAGACCAACTGCCAGCAGAACTGACACCTCGCTAAATTGCTAGGCCAGGTCTTGAGCCCAGAGGTTGCTTTTCCCTTTATCACCTGACTTCTCATGCAATTTATAGTATTACACCTCAACTATTTACAAAGGCATTTAAAATCCAGTAGTAAATATCTACTTAGAAATAAAAATTAAAAAAATAAATCCCCCAAATTCCAAATGTGAAGTGATGAGACTCTGAACTAAGGAAGTAGCAAAGAGAATAAATCACATAGTTGGGATTCAAAACAGATTTCTAATGAATAATAATTGTAACAGTAAGTTTTGTAGCTTGGGAGAGTGGATGATAACAATAATATTAACCAGAATAAGAAATGTGAGAGAGAAAATAATTGGGGCCAAATATGTTAAGTTGAGTTTTAGCATATAAAATTTGTGATGTCTTCGTAATATCCGGGTGGAAATTCCCAAAAGACATCGGAAAACTGAGCCCTGACACACAGGCAAGAGTCTAGGATTAGAGAAAACTTGGGATTGGAAGACATGAAATTCTCAAGAAATTTGGGATTTATGAACTGGGGTGTACATTGGTCTGAATGTGCAATATAAATCATAAGCATCTTAAATATTTCTTCATAGAAATACAATGTATCAAAAAAGATGAATTGTTTTGCAGTCTTATTAACATGACAAGTAAAATTATGCTAATACTATCTCATTCCTACCTCTTGTAGGAAACTACCTGAACACAAAAACATTATCTCTGATTAGCCCTTTATGTGCATTTACCTCTTGAATTGCATTGATGTTTATGTTTGTCTTTACTAGCTGTGTCTATGCCTTTATCAATTAACACAAAACTAATCTCCTATGGAAAATTAAATTCTGCTTATTTTTTCCTCTAAGGAAATGGTTTCAAATGGATGTTTTGTCCACCTGGGCACTTAACACACTTTTCATGGTAACCAGCACAGCCCACAGGGGTGTGGGTTCTTTGGAGCTGAGCTGCTGGTAGCCATCTTTGTTGCTATTCAGACCAGAAAACGCCTTATCATTTGTGTTTTCTTATATCACTGCCAAGAGGCCCCAATGTTGTGACTGAGAGCAGGTACCCTACTGTGTTTCTGATGAGTTTTATCAGAGAGTCTGATTCTTCTATCCCCTAGCCTCAATTAGAAAAAGACCTGTAACTTTCTTCTCTTTTCTCTGATTTGAAGTGGAACTTGAAAAGAGGTGATTCACATAGTTTGTATCTTCTTTCCCTGCCATGTATCAATATTAGTGAGAACAATTAAAAACATACAAACAAACAAACAAACAAACCAGAAAGCTCTAGAATGTTGGAAAATGTTAGAATTTGCAAATTTGTTTCTTTCATAAACAGAGTCTATAACTGACCATATAACAGAGAACCATAAACTCAGAACCACCAAGCCAAATTCAGCTTGCTGCCATGTCTTATTTGGGAAGTACAGTTTATTTCTAATTAATTTTAACTTGACTGTCCTTAGGTTGGATTTGAGCTCTCCAATGTGTCATAGTCCCTACCATTCTTTCTTTTTTATACCCAGTGACATTGCATTTTAATTTGGAAGTGCAACCATAGCTCTAATTCTAGAACTATTTGCCTTAATTGATGTCATTTAAACATTTGTGACAAAACACGTCAGTTTACCTTTGCCCACACAAAATTTTATGCACAGAACTTAGCATAGTATCTAGCATGGAGCACTCATCTAATACATATTTTTGAATAAATGAATTTAATTGACGACTGAATGACTTTTAGATCTGGATGAACTTCTTTTGATGTAGCCAAATATGCATAGGAAATATCAGAGCCTGGTCTGCTGATGGTTAAGATACTCATAATTGTTTTGATGGATATTGAATCTAGATCTGCTGATCTTTGAAACCTACACTGTGTCTTCTACATTAAAAAAAAAAAAAAAAAAAAAAAAAAAAAAAAACAAAAAAAACACCTCGTGTGCAGTGAAGAAAATAATGTAATATACCAAATGTTTACTTTTTGTCTTTAAAGTTGTTGTATATGTTATCTCATTGAATTCTACCCAAAACCCTGTTTAGTATGTATTAATGTACCCACTTAACATTGAATGACATTGAACTTCAGAGATACTGAGGGATTTTCTTAGCTCATACAATCACTAAGTAGCAAAATCAGAATTCAAACTTAAATAGATTTTTTTCTTTCCCCAAGGACAGTTGTGCTCCTCTTGTTTCTCTGATTAATTAGGACAGTTGTGTCCACTCTCTTTGATAAGAGGACACATTTTCAGTGTCACTTGGCCTGTTGAGGATGCAAGGGAAGCAGACCTATTCATCCACTCACACTTCAACTCAGCCTTCCACGTATCCATCACACAGACAAGGTAGAGGAGACTCTCTCTCCTGACTTCCACTTCTCTCAGCCTTCATGATGTTTGATTTCTTTCCTATTTTCAGATTATAAAAATATTTTTAAGCACTTGCACCTGTACTAGACAAGTTTACAGACCAAATATTACAAGGAGGGTTGTAAGAGGGAACACAGAGGTCATTTCTTCCAGGCTATGTCTGTTCCAAGACTATCTTGGGGCTTCCCACAGACTATAACTGATGTCATAAAATATATATTTAAATAAAAAAACATGAATGTGTTTTAAAACTACTTGGTTTAAAACAATTCACAAGGGTTAATATTCAACCAGATTACAGAATGAGCTAGTGTTGCAATATTTACTTGACAGCCTGAATCACATACACATGTAAATAAGAATTCAATTCCATGATAGTGTCTATCACTAGGGTTTCCTTCTAGAACACTACTTAAGAAAATCCCTTTCATAAACATGAAAGCAGGAACTCCAAATACATTTGTTTAAAAAATATTTTAGACCAATTTTCTAATGTTAATACTTTCTTCCTGATTGCAATAATATGCTCTAAATTGAATTCAGTCGTCAGTGTTTCCACACTTAAAGAATTGACTTGATCCAGCAACCCAGTTCTAACCTTTTAGCTGTATAATTTCTCCTAAACTGGGTCGCAGACGGGTGCCTAAACACTGCTTCAGGTCTAATGTTCGTTTAGACCATCCGTAAATGCAGCTGATTTCCATATATTTAGATTACTACCTCAAAAACCAGAGAGTAAAAATATTGAATACCAGGAACTGAATTATTAAGAAAGAACTTGAAAGTCCATGTTAGATTATTTTTGTTATACCTGTTAGTAATAGAGAAGAGGGTACAGAGGCCTATTGCGCATGTGGCTTTCCTAACATAGCTCTTATTAAACCACATTCATGACTATTAAAGTTAAGATAACAGGTTTACTGATGGGGCCTCTTTAGAAATATTATATGAGAAACTTTGCATGGTATTTAGCAAAATCTCATAGAATATTCTTAAAGATGACATAAAAACTGACTCTGAAAGAAGAAATTCACAGTGGCATAAATACTGTGCTCAAAATATGAACACAAACTTTTCTTTCAGTTTCTCAACTCATGCATTTCACCATTGGCCATGCTTCCCAGGATAATTTCTTACCAGATCCCACAGGGGCAGCCTTGCAACATTTACTTACCATTGCTTCAAACACTTCATCAAAGGTATAGAGACAAGATTTGATCGTTCAAAAACTATATATCTTATACAGCAGGCTGATCTGTCAAAATGTTTCTGGTTTATTTTGCTTTTTCACCAAAACATACTATCTGAGTCATACATATATCAATATAACTGCTTCTATTCTACTACAAAAGGGTATTCTTGAGCCAAAATCTTCAGGACACAGAATGAGCCCTGCTGTACTTCTTCCCAGAGCCTCACAAAAAGATCCTTGCTTCAAACAGGCTCATTATTCACAAAGTAAGTATTTTCAAACCACCTTTTACTGAGTCCATTCTATAGACCAGGCACAGTGGTCAGTACTTTATAATGTTTCATTTAATCTTCACAACAATACAATGAGTTAAGTATTGTGTCCATTCAAAAATTTTGAAAGCAAGGCATAGAGAGATTTAAATAGTTTGTACAATACTAGATAACTCAGGAAATAAGGGTTTATTAGCTGAACATGGTGAAAGATAAACAATATTCCTTTAACCATGAAGCTATAATGACTTCTTAGAAGAAGAAGTGTAGACTATGTGTGAGAAGCTGTCAAACACCTTGACGATTCCCACAGGGAAATACAAGAACGGCAGCTAAGATTGCAGCACCGCCGGAAAATTCTTTAGAGAGGTTTCTTTTTGGGTAACCAGATGTTAGATGTGACATTTCCTGCGGACTTGTAATGTTGGCCAGGCTCCAAAACCATAAGCAATAAGCACAAAGCCATCTTTGCATGACCTGCCAAGAGAGTCTGACATCAATTTTGTGAGGCTGAGTCCATTGCCTATCTTCAGACTATACAAAGGGGATAGATGTGATGAAGTTGGTTTAAAGTCATAGAGATGATTCTTTAAAGAAGACTTGTAAAATTGCCCTTCTCAAGCCATGGGAGGGTGATTGCAAAGGAGCCAGTTCAAGACTTTGCCACAGGTTTCCAGAAAAATCCAAGCCTGAAGTTGAGAGGTGGTCCAGGGATACCCAGTCTGCAGCTTCACCGTGAGCCATCTACACTCCCCCAACAATGAGACTGGTGTGAACCCTATGACAGGAGCTGGACTTGAATACACTGGGAATTCCTTGAGGAATGTGGTGATCGCAGCCGGAGTGGAGAGTAGCCAGGCTGTGGAGCAATTGCCTACATCAAGGGAACTGGTAGGGGGACACCCAGAGGGGTAGAGGGCACCTCCAAATACCCACAAAAGTACCAATCAATAAAGAATGATTAGGTATCTGACATCCTAGAAGGCATACGTGATGGGTGAAAACTGGATGTATCAAACACTCCCCCCTGCTTTTGTCCTCTATACTGCCTCCTTTCCCCTTCCCCTTCACCCTTTGATGCAGAATTATGAACGAGGGAGGAAAAGCCAGGCAGTATTGGAGAAGGTGGAGACACAGCTAACCATGCCCTTTCTTCCACTGCAGGTCGATAGCTTGAGTCAAGCCCAATAAGTGGGTTGAGGCGAGATTAGGGAAGAGTATGGATGTTTGAAATTGAAGGAGGGCTTGAAGTTCTAACATTAGAATATATTGTAGAGTTTATTGTCTTAAAAATTAAGATTCTTCATGTTACTACTTTACAATAAGCACAGAAGCTATGGAATCTAAAATATCATACAGGAGAATGGGAAAAAAACACAAGTAAACAGAGTGGGTTTGCAAAGGAAGTGGTATGGGGAAAAGGCAATTATGATAAAACACATCCTTAAAAAAATGATAATTTATATTAGAAATTGGCTAGAATTGGAGCAAATCCTGTCAACCCTTCTTATACCAAGACCTCAGATTTATTCTTAGCTATCTGACCAATCCCCACATATACTAGATTTGGCTCTTGACCCTGCCTTACTCCTTCCCTTATATTTTATATTCCCTTATATTTTCCTGATTTCTAGACTTGGTTTTCTGGCTCTTTCTTTGTCACTGCTTCCTCTATTGTCTGATTCCACTCATTTCAGAGTTTAAGGTGAAATCCAAAACCAAATCCATTATTCCCACCATGTTTCCCCAAAAATAATACCTAGCCAGACAATCAGCTCTAATGCGTCTTTTGGAGCAAAAATTAATATAAGACTGGGTCTTATTTTACTTACTATTATATAAGACCCAGTCTTATATAATATAATATAATGTAATGTAATATAATATAACATAAGGTCTTATATTAATTTTTGCTCCAAAAGACACATGAGAGCTGATTATCCGGCAACGTCTTATTTTCAAGGAAACAGCATTATTGACTCATATCAAGGGGTGAGTCTAGTTACTGGTCTCAACTCCTTCAATTTTCCTCCATCTCAAAGAATTCATTAATTAGACCATTCATAGCCATGATCAGAGAAATGACATTTAAGTAATAAATATAAACTGGCCAAACCAACACAGTGACCTGCTCAACCTTCCGTCAATGAGGGATACGAATAATTTCTGAAGATTTATTTTCTATTATAATACATTTTTCCACTTGGTTTTCTTGTATATTATTGCATTTATACCATGAAAAGATTTCCCTATGCATCTTCAGATAAACAAATGTTTCCATTTGCTTAGTTTTGCAATGGGCTAATACTTTTATATAATCATTTCCAATTCTCACATACCATCTTGTTCAAGTAGGTATTATTTTACTCACCATATAGAAAAGGAAATTAGCTCAGAAAGGAAAGGTAAAGAAGCTGCTAACCATAACCTCTCTTCGTCAGGTTTAATGACTGGCCTTAAGAAGTAGAATTCAGTTCCATATTTTTCTGGTCCAGAAAGAACTAGAATTTGGCAAAATCTCGATTTAGAAGTAATATGTAACAGATGTTGGGAGGATCACAGTCAAATTCCAAAAGGCATATTTAGGGATTCATAAAGAATACTTCAAAATACTAACTGAGAAATGAGATCGATAAAGACAAACAGAGGGAGAGAACTTGGCTTTGGCTAAATCCCAGCAGTAGAAACTGCCAGACACTATAAATTAATGCCAACACTTGGACTTGTCCCTGACTATAGACAAATATCTATTGTGGATCCCCACCCACGGAATGGGCTCCACTTAACTTAATGCCTGTGAGTGCTCTAGCTGGCACCCATTGAAACTTTAAGATTTATTCTCCCACTGAGCATGGCAAGATACACAGTCAAAGGCTTTCAGTCTTAGCTCAAATCGAGGGCTTGTTACTGATAGATGAAGTGAGCTTGGAAGGTAGATAAGAAGTATGGTCTCACTTTCTTCTCACAGGCGGCTTCTTATTTCAGGCGTGTGATTGCATGGCACTTTGGAGCTTGGCTAGGGAGAACCATACCAGTCATTTTATATTAACAGAGAATTTCATGGAGTGTATGAGCCTTCTCAGTGTTACACGTAATGTTTCTCTGTGGTACCCACAGTGGGAGTTCACTGAAGAGCAGCGTTTTCTGCTCCAGCTATAATTATGAAAGAGGGTGGTGTGGGTGGGAAAGGACATTCAGGAGTCAAATGGTAAGTTGACAAGCTGTTTCTATGGCTACCAAACATTTGTGATCCTGTATATAAGTCCTGCCATAACAAATCCGTTTGCCCTTGATTCACCATAGTCAATGACAGCCATCATTCTACATTATATTTCAGCTATTAATTCAAAAAGTATTTATTGAGCATATAACACGAGCCAAGCACTAGGCTATGAGAGCGCAGAGGTGAGCAAAATAGACACAAATCCTGAACGTCACAATCAGCTTTCTGACTACCAAATAGAATTCAGCAGAATAGGAGTTCACTATGGATTCTGCCTGATAATAATATTAATAGTAAAAATTAATGATTACATTTGAGCAACACAATAAAATAGTATTAGTATTGGGTCATAACCTAAAGTATAAAATAAATATTCATAGTTCATACTGATATAAATAAATAATTTGTCGTGCGGGAGACCCTGCTCACTGCGCCATGTGTCCTGCAGGGCAGCCTGTGGGGTCTCTCTCAGCTCCCACTCTCCACATAAGAACGTAGGATGTGGCTAGGCCAAAAAGGAACATGCACGGAGCCATAGATAGGGGACTCATACCACCATAGTCTCACTGGTGGCAAGGCGAGACACACGCAGTAGTAGCCTCATGATCCGGAGTTCGCCATTCACTTCTCTGCCTGCCAAACAATCAACCAATCAATGCAGCCCAGCAGTTGCATCAGTAGCCATTGGGCTAACTGGTTATAGCTGATGGCCAGCCAATCACAGTTGATGGTCATTCACTACCCAAGCCAGCACCTCCCCACGCGAGGCTGAGAGCCTGGAAACTGCTCTCTGGGACTTTGTCCCCACATAATTGAATAAATAAGCTAGGGAGACTAGACATATCTCCCATGAAGAAGATTCCCAAATGAATTATGTAGATACTCCACCCTCAAAGAGGTGGAACATAACTCCGCATTACTTACATGTGGGCTGTGCATAGTGACTTCCTTCTAAAGAATTCAGCATGGAAAGGAGCTTAAAAAAATAAAATAAATAAATAACAGTGGTAAAACCTGACCAAAACTCTTCAGCCAGGAGGTCAAGGTCCACACCACCAGGGATAAGTTACGTTGACAGAAAATGCAGCAGCCCCTCCTTAGCCATGGTTTCACTTTCAGTTACCTGTGATCACCTGCCATTCAAAAATACTAAGTGAAAAATTTCAGAAATGAGCAATTCATAAGTTTCAAATTGCATATTGTTCTGTGTAGTGTAATGAAACCTTGCGCCATTGCCCTATGTTTCATGAGGGACATGAACCATCCTTTTATCCAGCATCTCCACGCTGTGTGTGCTACCTGCCTGTTAGTAGCTGTCTTGGTTACCAGATTGACTGTCATGGTATCGCAGTGCTTGTGTTCAAGTAACCCTTATTTTAGTTAATAATGGTCCCAAAGCACAAGAGTAGTGATGCTGGCAATTGGGATGCTCCAGAGAGAAGCCATAAAGTACTTCCTTTAAGTGAAAAGGAAAAGGTTCTTGACCCAATAAGGCATTTTATGATCTCATATCATCACAAGAAGAAGAAGGGTGAATACAGTACAATAGATATTTTGAGACAGAAAGAGAGAGACTACATTCAGATAACTTTATTGAAGTATATGACTATAATTATATATTTTATTATGATTTATTGTTGTTAATATCTTCCTATGCCTAATTTATAAATTAAACTTTATCACAGGTATATATGTATAGGGAAAAAAACCATAGTACGAGGTCTGACAATTAAGTTCGTGAACTTGTTGCAATGCTGTAGTTAATTTTTTTTTATATATCAGAGGGATTAATCATTGTGTATTTGTACCAACTGGACAAACAGTTAACCAGATGTACTATTTGGAAGTGCTGAGAAGGCTGCATGAAAAATTTAGATGACCTAAATTTTTAGCCAATTCATGGCTCTTGCATCACAACAATGCACCAGCTCACACAGCACTGTCTGTGAGGGAGTTTTCAGCCAGTAAACAAATAACTGTATTGGAACACCCTCCCTAGTCACCTGATCTGGCCCCCAATGACTTCTTTCTTTACCCAAAGATAAAGGAAATATTGAAAGGAAGACATTTTGATGACATTTAGGACATCAAGTGTAATACGATGACAGCTCTGATGGCCATTTCAGAAAAAGAGTTCCAAAATTGCTTTGAAGGGTGGACTAGGAGCTGGGGTCAGTGCATAGCTTTCCAAAGGGGGTACTTCAAAGGTGACTGTAGTGATATTCAACAATGAGGCATGTAGAACTTTTTCTAGGATGAGTTCGCAGACTTAATTGTCCAACCTCGTATATATAGAATTTGATATAATCTATAGTTTCAGGCATTCACTGGGGGTCTTGGAACGTATCCCCCCCAGATAAGGGGGAATGCTGTGCCTTTGCTATGATGTGATAAAGATGGCACTTTAGCTCTGTGGTCTTTCTCCCTAAAACTTGTAATTCTAATCTAACTATGACAAATCCCAATGGAGGGACATTCCGCAAAGTACCCAACCAGTACTTCTCAAAACTGTCAGGGTCATTAACAACAAGGAAAGTCTGTAAAACTGTCACAGTCAAAAGGAGCCCAAAGAGTTACAATGGCTACATGTAATGTGGTATCCTGGATGAGGTCCTAGAATAAGGAACAAGAAAAGGGACATTAGGCAAAAACTAAGGAAATATATTAGAGTATGGACTTCTGTTAATAACAATGTATCAATATTTGTTCATTAATTATAACAAATGTACCACACTAATGTAAGATGTTAATGATAGGAAAACCTAAGTGGAGGAACATGGGAACTCTGTACAATTGTCATGTATTTTTTTAAATAAATGTAAAACTATTCTTTAAAGTTTATTTTAAAAATAATAATTACCTTCAATTCCATTTATAGTTTCCAAGTTACTTTCATATTTATTAACTTCATCAATTCAATGAAGAATTGATCCCTCCTTTGAGCCAAACATTCCTCTTAGGTGCACAGAAATATGGTCCCTAAACCCAAAGAGTCTATAATTTAGCACTGAACATAGACAGGAGAATTGGCCTGGTGAGGATTATAAAGTGCATTTTATTAACTGAGCAGTAGTTTAAAGAGATTGAGATTTGCCAAACCTGCATGGCTTTTAGGAGACAGCAAGAATTCAACAGTCGATTTTATGACGACAAATTTATTTCTTTTTCCATTAAATTAAATGTATAATTGGGAATAATACCATTTTGCCTGAAATGTTCCATTATAACAAGGATTTCTAAGACCATGTTAGCCTGGGTGCTAGTATGTAAATATTAGAAAATGTCCTTGATCCTGTGTCATTGTCCCCTAGGGAAGTGGGCCGGCTCTATCAGGTCCAGATCTCCTGAACTCATTATCCTTGAAACTCCTTAATGAACAAAAATACTTGAATTTGGTACCATACATATTTTATGTTCTCTGTATCCCAATCTTTTAGTCAAATGACATTCTAGCTAGTTGAATTTAGATAGCATAAGATATACTCTGGAATCCATTTGCTTCAAAAAGGCCACGTGCTTAAATTCCAAGTGCTTTACCTACTGTGATAGCAGAGCAGTGTAATATGATGGAAATACCATTGTGGAACGACCACGGTTGGGAATTAGGATACAGATTCAAATTCCAGCTCTGACGTTGACTATTTTCATTATTTGGATCAAGCTACATATCCTTTCTGAGTAACATTTTTTTTAATCTATAAAATGGAAATAATACCACTTATTTAGAGGCGTTTAAAGTATTAAATATATATGTATGACTCACCAAGTACAAAACCTGACACAAAGTGGGGGCTCAATAAACATTAGCATTGGATACTTGCTAGGGGATGAGGGTACATGATGCTGGGTCAGGGAGATCAGAAAAGAGGAGGAATGGGATAAAAACGAGAAAGTCTATGCTATAGAATTGTCCAGAAGAAATGGTCTTCAGATCTGTAGAATACAAACAAAATTTCTGTCCCCACCTCACCCCCAACTGAGACCCTCTACTGTATCACAAACAGGAGATGGCAGGATAATTTGAATTGGCAAATTATTGATCTCTTGGTTGGTGTTGGGATTCTTTGAATGCTTGAGGCCTGGATGATAATCCAAAGTGCTTGAGCGTATTTCTGTCAAAACAAGAGCAAAGAATTTCTTATTCATGTCTGACATCTCAGCAAATTGCATGATCCAATGTGCTTATCTAGAGGATGAGTCTTTTTTGTAATGGCTCTTGGTCTCTTGCCAGATCACCACGACGTCCAAAATTAGGGCCAGAAGGTTGCACAAGCTCTTTCATTAAGTTAAATGTAATTAAATCCCAGACTTTTTACATTATAAATGGTGTCTCTTAATGATCCTTAAAGCTGAAAGGTAGAAAGAGAATAGAATCCTACAGATCTGTTCTTGTAGTGAAAGCCTTGTAAACATTGGCTCTGCAGCCTCCCACTCCTCCTCCCATCGTCCTTTCTATGAGGGAGATGCTCAGCAGTGAGAGACGCTTGTAGAGCATCCATCTCCTTGCAGAGGATAGAAGAGGGGGGCCTCCAAAAGGCCTTTTCCTTGCCTCTGATTCCACAACCTCCAGCATTTTCCCCTTTAATATATTCTTCTGACCTTCAGCATCTGCAACAAAATGTTTGAACTCTGAAACTCTACCAGCCATTTTTGTCTGCGTCAAAGTGGCTGCTTTCAGTTTCAATGTCAAATTCATTTTCTGTATGCAAATTCTAGAGCTCTAGGCCGCGAACTTTTCCAAACTAAATCAGCTCAATAATAAACATGCATGATTCCCCTTATAGGTAATGATCTGTGTGGCTTGGGGCTGCCAACTTGAACCCTAAATCACCCAGTGGAACTGTTTGGTCGGCCTAATATATACAGTGGCATTACCGGGGCTGATCCCAGTTGTATGAGGTCAGTGTTTCAATTTCCCTGACAGCAGCTTCACTGGCGGGACAAAGTGTACAAGGTTTGCCAAGGCAAGCACATCTGGTAACTGGACCTTTAAACCGATGTGATCCCATTTCCTGTTATTCTCCCCTTTGACTTTTACTGACAGTTTCTACATGTGTACTAAGCCAAATTACAATAGTTACTTGGATATGCTCACAGTGCATTGTAATCCTTGGCCATATATGGCTGAACTTGATAGTTGAATCTGACCCATAGTTTGAAGTGGTTGGAAACATTTAAGTCTCCTTACCCTAGGTTAACCTTTTCTACTGTTATTGGGGAAGCTGAGGGGTAGGGGAAAAATAGTGGAAATGAGCATTACGTGACATTTTGCCTCTCCTTAACTATTATGAGTTTTGCCAAGTCCTAGATTCCTGATATCCAAGGTTTTAGTCCATGTACCAGTTAATGGCTGCATCAAAATTCCCTGAGATGGATGCTAACAATACTGATTTTCTGACCCTACAACAAACCTATAGAGTCAGACTTTCCAGTAGTGGCGTCCTGGGATCTATATATATTTTTTAATCTTCAGAGTAGCAACCAGGTTTGGGATTCACTGAGAAGGTTCTCTTTGACCCAATGCTTCTTAAGATTTCTAAACCTAGCTCAGATGATTACTGATCGGATTTCTCCCAGGGCTCAGTTTTGATCCACAGCAGGTTAGAGTACCACAGTACAAATATAAACAGAACTTTAAATCTTTCCAGACTGTTTCAGGACTAACGTCAACTCCAGGAAATGGCACAGAGCTAAATGGGACATGGAAGAAGAACCCTCGCTGAGGACCTGCTATGTACTGAGTTCTATATGAAATGTTTTCCACGTGTAACATGGAAAAAAAAACACACATCATTTGTAACTTATAATCTTCTCGTACCTTCTAAAATAGATACACCCCAGTGAATGGAGGGTGACAAGAGTAATGCATGGGGAGGGGAGTGGAGAATGTTTGGTGGAAATGGGAGAAAGTTAAATTGAACTGCATGAGAAAGGGAGAGAGAGAGAGAGACAGACAGAGACAGAGACAGAGTCAGTAAATACAGAAAGGGGAGAACATAGCCTGAAAAACCAGACCATGGAGGACACTGAGAGAGAGAGAGAGAGAGAGAGAGAGAGAGAGAGAGAGAGAGAGAGAGAGAGAGAGAGATCTGAGACTGAGAACTAGTCTATGCATGATTGGAGTACAGACTAGGATGCTATAACAAAAAGACCTCAAAATGTAGTGGCTTAAATGAGATAGTTATTTTGCTAGCATTTCATAGTTCAAGGATAAGTAGTCGAGAACTTGTGGTTTCTAATTGTTTCAGTTGTGAGTATTCTTCAGACCACAGGAAATGGGAGAGTCCAAGTCAAGCATTTTTAACTCTGAGAAGATGACTGGGAAATTACACGCCATTGTTGTTCATACTCCATGAGCCTGACTTGGTCCCTTGGTCATACCTGAATGCAAGGCTAGACCAAAATATGTCATCCCCAGCTGGGCAGCTATGTTCTCAGCTAAAGCAGGGAGGCTTCCTTCTGTTGCTAAAAGAAAGAAAGGGTGTATGGATATAGGGTTACAATTAGCAGTCTCTGCCCATTCCACAAGAGATAATTAATTGCAAGTTTTGGAGTGACATGCTATATCATGTGCCATGTGAATGCCTACCGCTAACTTTCCCCCAAAATATTGTGGGGACAGAGCCCGGAGTGCAGTTTCCAGGCTCTCGGCCTCATATGGAAAGGTGCTGGCTCAGGTAGTAAATGGCCATCAACTGTGATTGGATGGCCATCAGCTGTGGCTAGTTGGCCGTCAGCTATAACCAGTGAGCCATTGGCCACTAATATAACTGCCGTGGCTACGCTAGCAGAAAATGGGGGCTAGGAAAAAGATGGTGGCTGAGCTAGCAAGAGTGGATTGCAGAGAGGCGCGGAGTGTAGCGGTGTGACTCCCGTATCTATGGCTCTGTGGATGTTCCTTTTTGGCCTCATCATGTCCTGCGTTCTTGTGTGGGGAGTGGGACCAGAGACTCCGCATGACACCCTGCATGACAATATTTAATAAAATACACATTGTTCACTAATGTTTTGGAGTGGCTTCTTTCTAGTAAATGTAAGCAGCCAAGATCTGCTTCAAAGCTGGCACACTGGCCAAAACAAATGTTCCACTGGGGAATAGAGTCAAATAAGTTGCACCTATATCATGCTGTGTTGTCACAACAGACCCATCAAGAGCTATTATTATCTCTTTATGAAAAGAGAAAATGGAGTTTCAAAATGTAAATAAAAACTAGTAGCCATACATCTAGGAAGTGACAGTTGGGGTTCTAGCCAGAGTGCCTGATTCTAAAGCCTTTGTACTTATAACATGGTGTCACTGTATTTGCTCTTCTTGAGGAAAGGCAAGATGGCTCATTGGGCTACACTCTGCCCCTTGTACATCTGTCCTTCCCTTTAGTTTTCTGTGTTACCAAACCTCCTACAAAGCAAACTCAAAACCACCTTAAGCAAATGTTGTTAGATAAGATAAATGCCTATTACTTAGTTTGAAAACTTAGCATTTTGAAAGTTTTTCACCCCAAAGATTTGACTATTAACCTTTAAAATATTTTAATTTAGCCAAGTTAGAGGGACAATGAGTAGAAACTTTGCTAGTATCTGTTCAGGAACATTCAAATATGATGAATAATGACAGAGTTCTGTGTTAAATTTGCTTCCGTAGACAATTAAGAAACACACATATCATGTCATGGAGATAAGAAAATTCTAAGCTTTCTATAACTATACTGTTTCCATGAGCTAAAGAACTACTTTAAAAATAATGAGAATGCTTCTGCTAAGAATAAATTTGTCTCTGGGATAACATTCTACTCAAAAGGGCATAACATAGCTTTTGACATATCCAGGGTTCTCCTGCCCATGAAAAATTAGCCGTTCCATAAGAAACCTGACTTGTCTTTCCAGTGATATACAAGAATCTGCAATGTATCTATTTCCTCTGATGAATGGAGAAATGTGGCTATCTAATCAAAAGCTGGACACTAACAGGCATAGACCAAGGATGTGTAAGGATTTAAAATTGTACTCAGTGCCCTGATTCTCAAACCAGAACTCTGAAAAATTCTATCCTAACAATGCCTTGCTAAAAATAGGAAACAATCTCACCAGGGTTAGAAAGTAAGTTCACAGAAGAAATTATGAGAAACTTGGACAGAAAAACTTCTCTCTCAGCTCTGTTTGAAGCTATTTATGTTTCTCAGAAGATAGATGATTTATTTAGGTAGTGTTTCCATCAGCATCACTCTACCAAAGGTTTCTGAAACTTAATCTCTTTAAAAAGTCCCTGAAAAGAAGATTTCTATGGTTAAAGTTGAGAGTGTGGCATATTCCATCACACTGTTTGAGATACACAAGATACATCAACCTATTAAGTCTCTGAAAAAAAGTCCCTTATTTATTGACCTTTGTTTAATGTTCCAAAACTTGTCTGACCACAGAAGCCTTAAGAAAAAAAAAAACTTTTTATATTCTACCCCTCACTCTTAACCTACCATGTATTTTCTTTCCATTTAGCGATCAAATGGATTTTTTTTAAAGTGCAAATCAAATCATGGCATCCGCCCTTTGCTCAAAAATCTCCAATGGCTTCACATTGATGCAGCATGGAAACCACACAAATCGTACATCATCTGGTCTCTCACCTCTATTAGTATCTGCCTCATGTATGCCTCCTTGGGCCACACTGACCATCTTGCTGTCTCCAGAACATGCCTTTCATTGTAAAACTTTGCATCTAAAACAATAAGCTTCTAATCGACTCTTTCGCTTCTTACCTAATTTTGTTTCTCTTCATAGTACTGTCCACTACATGATAATATAGAATTACTTGTTTATTAGCTTATTTGTCATCTCCTATACTAGAATTCTGTAAACTCTGTAAGCAGAGATCATTTCCATTTCTTTTTGCTGCTTTATCTCTAATAATTACCACTGACCTATAACAGATGCTCAATTAACAAGTGTTGAATGAATGAATGATATCCCATAGGACCAGCATCCCATGGAATATATTCAGCAATTGCTGGTTTTTGTGATGCCAAAACAGCTGACAGATTTGGTTAATTTAAACAATCACCTAAATTCAAATACATAGGAAAACGAGAATTCATAAAACTAGTTATTTGGTTGATAAAACCACACTATAATAGAAAAACTATTCTGGCTAAACTTTCTTACTACGTGAAGTTCCAGCACTATTCCACAAAAACAGCTTTCATCTCATTTTGCTGAAATATGTGAGATTGTCATTCCTTAGAGGAGGTTTTTTCCTACTTTTTTTTTTTTTTAGAGCTGGGAATTTTTCTGCTCACAAAACTGACCTAAAGTTCTACGCATGACAACCTGGCTTCCTCTCCAGTGGAGAATATTCAAAGATTCCATGACCTTCAGTGAGGAAAAATATGAAGTACTTTTCTGGCAACCGAAATCTCTTAAGTAGATAAAATGTTAAATTCTGTTACGTCGCAGTTTCAGAGGTCTTGCTTCAATAAGTCAGTGGTCCAATTTCACATTATTTGAATTACGATTCTAATGATGTTATTGTGAGCACAAAGTCCAACTATTATATTCCTTGAAAAATCAAAGAAAAGCAATTAAATAGAGATGTGTTTTCTTGAATATGTCACAAATTGAAAATGGAGCATTATTCTCAATCATCATTAACATCATAAGAAATTATTGCCTTAACTTCAAGTCACTCACTGTCACTGAAGCATTACCTGCTTAAAAGGCAAACTGAGAAACCAACATTGAAAGTTACTACTACATTCCTTTCCCAGAGAGCTCTAATTTCTAGCTGCCACTGAAAAAAAGAAAAATGATTATCATGCTTTCTTTCTTGCTTGGCAATAGTTTAGAAGTTGCTTTTTCCAAGACAAGCTTAGGAAAATTTGATGAAGAGGCTCATTCTTCATAATTATGTAAACTGTATAGAGTGAACAGGAAAGAGGAAAAAGCTTTTATGTGTGAGAATGCCCTCATCAGCAGAAGCCTAGGTATAGATGAGTGACATGGATGGACTTGAATCTCAATCAGGCGAAGGGCAGGAGAATAAAAAAGGTTACGAGGAAATAGAATAAAGCAACAAAATGACAATTCGGAAGTTTCAACTGAGGCACAGAGAGAACTATAAAATAACAATGGTTTACAATGAGGTAGGCAGTCTTCTAAGAGCTTGTCATACTTTGATGCAGGAATTTCTGTAAATCCCATTTTACAGATGAGGAAACTGAGGCATAGACAGGTCAAGTAACCTGTCCACTGTCTCACACGATTGTTGTGGGTCTTGGATTCTAATTTGAACCCAGGTGTTCTGGTTAATGTGTGCAGGCCAAAAACACTGCACAAAATACTGGGGTAGTGTGAGGGACTGACCATATGCAGAAATTCGGCTCGCCAACAGGAAGCTGGTTTTACAACACTGAAAACAAAATCTGACCCACAAAGCAGTGATGAAAGAGAGTGCCGAGAGAATACACATGAGGAAGAGGGATTTTGTGAAGAAGTTTCTTTGGCAAAATCCGTTTTTTCAAGCCCAACTCCTCTTCCTTCAAGTAAGAGTGATGGGTGGCTCCAGCTCCCAGGACCACTTGGAAAAACCTTTGCTACTAGGGACACAGTAGACTGAGGTCTGACATTTGTCTCTGGAAATTTGGAAGACAGCAGAGATAGGCTTTGAAGGTTGGACTAAGGCAAGTTTCTGTAGCTTGCCAAAAGTGACTATTCTCCCCTCTTAAGCGGAGTCAAAAAAACATGTCTTTTTTTTTTTTCCTGTGAAATAGGATGAAGAGAGAATTGACCTGGAACATACAAATATTTGTGTTTTGTTCACAGCTCACACTGTTTTCCTAGTACCTAGAGTATTGCTTGTCCTAGTGGCTAGAACAGCTGTTCAATAAATAAATATTCATTAATTTCATAAATCATTATTTTATTATAAAATATAGTTTTATTAATATCACTAATATTTAATAACTGTACAAATATTTACTAATGCAATGGTTAATGAATATTAATTAATTAATTAGTGAATTGATTAGAGAACAAAGCATTGAGGAAGGAGTGGCCAGCCAAGGAAAGCCACTGCTACTTCACAGGAGATCCAGCAAGAGTCTTCCAAAATGTTCAACTTTCTGTGGAAAAAAAAGGACAGCATTTTTATATCATTTTCCCTAAAGATGCTTTGGAGATGAAGACATCTGTGGGTCATGTGATCTTTTCCAATACTTCCAACTCCCCCTCCTCCCTTCTGATTCTCCATGAGTACTCCACACCCACCCCTCCCCCTTGCAGTTAAGAGATCTGAGGAGGGAGACAAAGATGAGATGGTCTTTCCACCTCGCCCCAATACCTCTGACAGGCTGGGAGAGGAGGGTGAGGAGAAACTTTAATACCAAATCAGCATCTAGGTTTTCATTACTTTTGGAGCCTTCTGACTCCAATTTTTGCATCAAGAGTATCTGCATTTGGGGCCGGCCCGGTGGCTCAGGCTGTTGGAGCTCCATGCTCCTAACACTGAAGACTGCCGGTTCGATTCCCACCTGGGCCAGTGTCCTCTCAAACACAAGGTTGCAGGTTCGATTCCTCGAGTCCCACAAGGGATGGTGGGTTGCGCCCCCTGCAACTAACAACGACAACTGGACCTGAGGCTGAACTGCACCCTCCACAAAGATTTAAAGGACAACAACTTGACCTGGAAAATGTCCTGGAAGTACATACAATAAAATCTTGTTCCCCTTCCCCAATAAAATCTTTAAAAAAAAAATAAAAGAATATCTGCACTTTAAGTGACTACAGAACTGAAGCAGAAATTATGGATCATGCTAGTGGTGTGCTGAAGTAATTGAAGGAGCCAACTGGGCACATCTCTTCCCAACTCCATTCATATTCAGTGACATCACACCGGTAGCTTGAAATCAGTCATGACAGGAGTATTTACACCAAAGAAATTATGAGGGGCTACAAATTAACCACCCCGCTTCTCACCGCAAACAAAAGCTAGATGTTATAAACATTTAGTAGCATCCCCCCCTTGCACCACTAGGCTCATAAAATTTCACAGACAAGTACAATTAAATTTTTAAAGTACTAATCAATTCAATCTTCTTCAAATTCTTTTAGAGAATACGAAAATGAAATAGTCCTCAATTCGTTTTGTGAAGACAGTGACCAGGAAAGCAAAGCCAGACAAAGAAGGGAAAGCAAGCCCATTTCTCTCATGATCACAAATGCAAATTATCATAAACAAAATATTAATACTTTCAATTCAACAATATGTAAAAGTGATAATACCTGGATACATCCCAGGAATGCAAAACTGGTTTAATGTTATAAAATCTATAAATGTAATTAACCTAATTAATACCTTAAAGGAGAAAAGTCATAGGAGCTTTTTCGTATACCCAGAAAAAGGTTGATAAAATGAATGTAAATTTAGACTAAAACATTCAGTAAATTATAATAATAAAGGGTATCTAAACCAGAACAACATACCCTTCAACAGATATCACCCTAAATTGGAAAAAATAGAAAATAGATGATGATACCCACTATCACCACTTCTACTATGATTTTATTGGAAGATTTAGCCAGAAAATTAAAAATAAAAATAATGATGATAAGAATTGAAAATAAAAAAATCTTATTTGAGTGCAATATTATCATTTACTTAGAAATCCCCCAAGAATCTACAGGCAATTTATTAGAACTAATAAAAGAAGTTACCAAGATAGATATTCATTCCTATATACAGGAACAATTTAGAAATTTTAATTAAAGAGAAACTTCTCTTTAAAATAGCAAAAAACAAATGTCACAGATATAGAATTAAACCTAACAATGTGAAATACATCTTAGGAAATTTATAGATGTCACTGGAAGACATTAAAGAAGAACTAAATAGGTAAAGAGATACACATGTGCGTGAGAGGAAGAGCTGATTTTAAAATTAATATGGAAGAATACAGGGTCCAAAACATCTCAAGCACTACTAACTATCCAGGTTTGTTTTGAAGCTATAGTAATTATATCTCAGTGGAAGATAGAAAAGTTGGTCAATGGAATGGAGATTGAGGGCACACCTACACATGTAAAACTTTGATACATGAGAAAGGTAGCATGTCAGATCATTTGGCGAAAAGGGCTTTTCAACAAGTGAAGTTAGAATACGGTCATTTATAAGGAAACAGATGAAATTGAACCCCTCCGTATACCATACCGAAATAGCAGCTGCAAATGCCTCAAACTTTGGAAGTCAGTTTGGTCTCATCTTGTAAAGTTAACCATGCAGAGCCTATGACCCAATAATTCCTCTCCTGGGTATGTGCCTAAGAGAAACTCCTGTACATATACACCAAGAAATCTGTATGAAGATATTTATAGCAGCCTTGTTGTGTAGTAGCAAAAACCTGGAAAAACAAAATTAAAAGGAGAATGGATAAAGAAATCATAGTATTACAGTATGCTCATATAATAAAATATTTTACCCCAGTCAAAATAAATGAATTACAGCTAGACCCTTAGATATGGATGAATCTTAGCAATATAATTTTAAGTGAAAAAAATAAGTCACAGATTATATATGTGTGTATATATATATCCTGATACTTTTTAATAAATTAAAAAGTGACTAAAAATTAGTGAGTAAGTATGATAGAAATGTACTAAAAGGAAAGTAGGAGAATAAGTACCACATTTGGGATAGTAGTTGTCTTAGATAAGAGAGAGAAAGAGGTATGAGATGGGAAAGAAGAACATAAATAGTAATAGCTGTTATCAGTGTTCTAGTTTTGTATTTCTGGTGGTAGTTTCATAAGGGTTCACCCTAGAAAGATGTTTAAAAAATGCCATTGAACTCAGCAATAATGAGAATGGGTCATAAGTCAATGATCATATTAATCCAATTCTGTGATTCTGAGACGCAATTAAATAGGAATCCTATTAAAATAAGAACCCCTATTAAATCTATAATAGGAGGGGGCCACCAAGGCATGGAGAGGTCAAGTAACTTGATAATAAGTGGTGGAGCCAAGATATTTAATCCAAGTGGCCTGACTCAAGAGCCCACGATCTTAGTCATATGCTCCACAAAGGGCAGAATCGCTTCTTGTTCACAGCAGTATTAGCACCGTGTGGAATGTGCAGATATAAAAGGAAATTAAAGAATTAGAATACAAACAATACGAATAGTAACAGCAACAGCAGGATTAGACAGTATCTCTCAATAAACTTAGACAGCCCTTGTACCATAATTACCAGACTCCAGGTAAATACAGAGGTCAACCAAGAACACGTATGACTTGCAAGAAAGAGGGAGACTTTAAATTTGAGCAACACAGGATTTGAAATGAGAAGAATGACCCAGGAGAATACAGAGGGAATCAGGAACAGGACTGAGATGCAATCAATCACCCTTGACAGCAGAAATGTTAGCAATCCTTAGACAGAAGGAATTGGTGGTTAATATATAAGCTACAGCTGCATAATATAAATTATCCATTCTGGGTCATACATACGACCCAAATGTCATCTGGAGTCACCCTGTACTGTGATATTTAATTACATTTTTATAAAATGCTGGTTTCTCTCTCCCTCCACACAAACGAAATTCAAAGGGATTCTTGAGAGCTCACATTTCCTCTGAGGCCTACATGCTGAATTTGTGCACCCATGGGCTCTCAAACTCACATCTTACTTCCCATGACTCTTCTCTTCTCTCTTATCTGTACTAACACAGACACAGAACATACTTCCTTTTATATTGTTTTTCCAAAACTACTCTCGTAAGGCATTTAGTATGCTATTTTGGCACAAAAACCAATTTAAATGTTAATATTAAATATTCCCACTTAAAAGTCCTTTAACGGCCATGCCACCAGTCTTCACGGGCTGCCCTTCTCTGCCGAGCTCAGTCTCTGACTATGTGTATCCTCATTTTCTCTATTTTCTTCACCTACCCTTTAATTTCTTCCTGGGCATAAATACAACTTTATGTTAATTTCTCATGCAGAATATTTTAACTTTTTCTTCCTCTATTATTTAATACCAGCACCCAAACTCTATTGAAACATTCCATCAAGGTACTTTTCTAAACAAAGACAATCACTTTCTTAAGATGTATCCTTGTACCACCTAACACTTCTATAGCGAGCAATAAGTAGCTGCTCCTAAGGGCTCCCAGTACCTCCTTACCACTTCCTTGGATCCTCCATTGGGACCGCTGACCTCCTCTCCACGCTCCAGCAACTGAGTAGATAACATGCAACACAGCAGAGAACCTTGTTCCTGATTTATCAACATTGAAACATTACTTTCAAAATCACCCTATTGAGTGTGTGTGTAAAAAGAGAATGATAAGCAACATATATATGATACACACATACGAGGTCGGACAATTAAGTTCGCGAACTCATCCTAGAAAAAGTGTGCCACACCTCATTGCTGAATATCACCACAGTTACCTTCGAAGTACTCCCCTTGGAAAGCTATGCACCAACACCAGTGCCTAGTCCACCCTTTAATGCAATTTTGCAAATCTTTTTCTGGAAAGCCCATCAGAGTTGTCATCGTATTTTATCCTTGATGTCCTGAATGTCATCAAAATGTCTTCTTTTCAATATTTTCTTTATCTTCGAGTAAAGAAAGAAGTCATTGGGGGCCAGATCAGGTGAGTAGGAAGGGTGTTCCAATACAGTTATTTGTTTACTAGCTAAAAACTCCCTCACAGACAGTGCCGTGTGAGCTGGTGCGTTGTCATGATGCAAGAGCCATGAATTGTTGGCAAAAAGTTCAGGTCGTCTAACTTTTTCACACAGCCTTTTCACCACTTCCAAATAGTACATCTGGTTAACTGTTTGTCCAGTTGGTACAAATTCATAAGGAATAATCCCTCTGATATCAAAAAAGTTAGCAACATTGTTGCAACAAGCTTGCGAACTTAATTGTCAGACCGTGTGTGTGTGTGTGTGTGTGTGTACATCCATATACAGAGGGTGCCAAAATATATATACACATTTTAATGAAGGAAAACAACTGTATTAAAATTGTAATATTCAATATATACCAATAACAAAAGATGAATACAAGTTATGTTTGACTTCTGCAATTACAAGAAGTGCTCTAAGTGGTTATCATCAGTGTAATTTTAATACAGTTTTTTCCTTTCTTAACATGTGTATATATTTGACACCCTCTGTATATATGATAGATCGGCAGATAGGTAGATACATAGATAGATAGATAGATAGATAGATAGATAGATAGATAGATAGATGGATGGATGGATGGATGGATGGATGGGTGGGTGGGTGGGTGGGTGGGTGGGTGGGTGGGTGGGTGGGTGGGTGGATGGATGGATGGATGGATGGATGGATAGATAGATAGATAGATAGATAGATAGATAGATAGATAGATAGGCAGATAGATCCATTTTGACATCCTATCATTCCTTGCCTCTTCCTGTGGTTGAAAAATCCTAATTTTCTTTAAGAAATCTGTCCTCCCTCTATTAATTTGCAGTGTTCCTAGATGGTTTACCCAGGAAACTAAGAATAGAAGTGTGCACGTCAGACTCTGACCCCCAGTTACAGCATTACTAAAATACAATGGTACACGGGATGTAGTTGAATTAAAACTTATAGGTTTTTTATCTGAGTTTCAATGTAACTGTGTCCTATATTTGCATTTGCTAAATCTGGCAACCCTACCAGTAATTCAAGTCATAGCGCTTGACACCGAAGCCCGCTGGAGTCCAGTGACTCATTTGTCCATCAGTTTTTGCCTCCAAATTCCCTAGTACTACCCATGGTCTGTTCTGCCTCTAATCTGGTTATTTACCATAGCTGTTCTTCTAGTTCTTTGACTACTGCTCCTATATCCTTCCAATACATTTCTTTCTTTTTCTTTTCTTTTTTGTTTTTTCTCAGCTATTTAGTTGTTTTATACACATAATTTGTAGCAAAAACCCCTACTTGAAATATCACAGCAGAGACACAACTGGAAGCCCCACAGTGGAAACATCCAGGTTTTGTTTGGCCCAAAGAGAATCTTTAGAACTGAATTTATTGCCACTGAAATCTAAGATAGGAATATTTACATTAAAAAAAATTGAGCCTTCTGGCTTCTCCAAAACCTCAAATCTGGCAACATAGAGCTGCAATCCCACATGCCAACACTTGTCTGGATTGGAGTAGTTGTTCCCTGAGACAAAATACCTACTTATTTCTTTACATCATCTGTCAGGCCTTATGGGTATTTGAGTCCGTGATTCATGGTACATATAGTGCCTTCACACTCTGTTTTTTTATTGCTTGCCTGATTCAGTTCAGTTTAACTCAATAAATCGTTTCTTAGCACCTACAGCAGTTGGCACTGAGGAGAACGGAATAAGGTATGATCACCACCACCAAAGAACCTCTTAGTCTAAGGAGTGCAACATGAACATGTCTTTCAAGGAAGAATTGTGTATGTAACATGGTGAAAAAAATAATGGAGGTAGGCAACAACAGAGTAGTATGAGAATTAATAAAGAGCATTTCGTTCAACCTGGGTTACCAGAGAAGATTCTGGATAAAATGATGCCTCACTGAGTTTAGAAGGATAGGGCAAAAAATAATTCCTGACAGGCCGCAGGTCGAATAAAGGGGAAAAGACATGACACAGCAGGAGAATTGAGAATAACTGCAAGGGTGTCTTTTGGTTTTGTTTTTTGTTTTTTAACAAACAGGCAATTTCTGGTGCCACAGCTCTGTTTTAACCTCTGGCAATCTCCAAGTCCTGCTGACTAGATTTAGCCCAAAGTTCTGGCTTTACTCCTTATATAATACCTATTTAGTTCAATTAATGATATAAGGTTTATATAATGATAGATAGATAGATAGATAGATAGATAGATAGATAGATAGATAGATAGATAGAGAGATAGATATAGATATAGAGATATATTTTTATAGTTCCACTTGCATAGTGTTTTAAAACGCAATTAATTGCAATAATCTTTATCAAGCAAATAGAATTAGTGTGACTGAATGTATAAATAGAGACCATAAGTATGCCTTCTTTTTGATATTTAAAAGAAAGCGTGACATTTAAATCACAGGCTTACTTTAGAAGACTGTAGCAACCAAAATTATTTCAATCTTTTTGTATGGGATCCAAGCAACTAATATAGCTAAATCTTTCTCTTTAAGTGGTAAGATTTATCAAGTGGTAAGCTGGGAGGTTTTTTTGTTGTGTTATTTATAAGGTATTTCAAGGAGAGAACCAAATAGACATATTAGCAATTCACTAAGAGGGTGGAAATTACCCACCGTCTTATTTCCATCTCACCCATCTATTTATAGCCAATCTTATTCCAGAAAAGATTAAGTTTGGCTTGCAATGTTACAAAAAAAAAAAAAAAAAAATACTTAGCATAAATAAAATCAGAGCAAAAGAAAGGACATAAAATGCAACTAGGAATGATGCTAAAATGTAAAATGCACATCATAGCGATCTATAGCAATATAGATTGCTATAGCTGAGTCACAGATTAGCCCTGAGCATTCTATCAAGTTCACTGAAAAATGGAAACCTGATCAATTTCTCAACCCACAGGGCTCATAACAAAAACAGCATTTTATCAGGATGAGTACAATGACCATTGTCCTAAGATCACAGGATGTGCTCAGTAATGTTCTTATATTTTACCTCAGTATAGACTGATGACCACAACAGAGAACAATTCAATAAAAGCAATTTTACAAGGAGGAAATACCTCCTGGTGACTTGCCTCGCCTTATTTACATACTTGCCATAATCAGTGTGAGTAGCTAAGAATTATAGTGTACACAGCATGCTGTACTTGAACAGTCTCTTATGTAGAACATTCCTTCCTTTTTTTGTTTTCTAACTATCATTTCATTTTTCATACACTAGATTTCTAAACACTAAGCACAGAAATAAAAAAGAATCCAGTATCTTTAATAGCATCATTCATGAAAGCACCACCATTTGATTTATATTACGGGCTTTTTTGTTTGCTGCTGTTTAAAGAAAATTATGACATTTGCCATTCAAAAACTTCAGAAATAATCTCAATCTCCTTTCTATTTAAATCTCCTATTGTTATTTTAGTTATTTATGACAAAGATGCATAAAGGTTCTATTGTTTGACAACGTCATGATAACTCATCAAATGTCAGTGTTTTTAAAAGGGAAAAGGTGATATTTTACTTTTTGACATATAATTGCTTCACTTTATTTTAAAAAGGTTAAAAAGAAAATAGTTTAGTTTTAAATTAACCATTGAGGGTGGAATTTTAGATTCCAATTTGACAAGCATTTGTTGTACAATGGCTATATGCTTCCTAAGCACTGTACTAAAAGTGTTCACACATATATACCATAGCAAGTGTCCTGGCAACAACCTTGTGAAGTGGACATTATCATTCCTATTCTACAGAAAAAGAAGCTGAGTCTCTAATGCTAAGGTCAGTAAATTATAGAAAGGGACAGAGAGTAATTGTTTTAGACATTGTTGACCATTAAGTCTTTGTCACAACTTTCCAACTCTGCTGTTGAAATGTGACAGTACTTAAACTAATGTGTATGGATGTGTTCCTATAAAACTGTATCCACAAAACAGATGGCAGGTCCTTGGGTCATTCTTCACACACCTCTGAAAATCAATAGCAAGTTGCTAAAGATCACTCAACTAATACATTAGGAAATTTGGATTAAAATTCAGATTTTTCTGCTTTGTAGCCCAATGTTCTTTCTACTCTCCCATGGTTTCTTCAGTACTTAGACACCCATTTTAAAATAACTGATTATTTGTGGACAACTTTTAAATAATTGTTTTGAACCTAGCCAAAATAATATATCAGCAAACATGTCAGAAAAATATTTTAAAATATTCAATCAATAACCTTCAAGTCGTTTTCTTTACTGTGTTGACAAATAAACTTTAAAAATTGTTTTGTTGAAGTCAAAGTAGGTGTCTTTTCCTTTAACCAAACAAATAATCAAATTTGCTTAACTGTCCACTTATCCAACAGATATTTGTGGAGAAGTTTCCAAATGCTGGGCATTGCTCTCACATGTGGAGAAACCAAAATTAAAAAGGCACTACTTAGTAAGGAACATTAACCAAGCCCTACTGTAGTGTACACACGAGCTCCCTAAGATACATGCTTTAAAATAAAGGCTTTTGATCTCCCTTAACAAATCTTAAAAGCAAGCCCTGAAGGTATAAAACTAAAACAAAGTAAATCTGTGATAAAACAAAATCCAACACTATTTAAATAATATGACAAAGCCAGATTCTAAATTATAATATTCAAAAATGTCTGGTACCCACTAAAATTTCCAAGCAGAAAAAAAAAAAAAAAAAGACAGATACCCAGAAAAATCAATCAATTGAAACAGATGCAGTAAAAAACAAGATTATAGATTTAGCAGCCAGTTGCATTAAAACTGCTATTACAAATATGCTTCAGATGTTTAAGCAGGTAGAGGAAAGCAAATATGATAAGGAAAGAGAGGAAAAGTATAAAATAGACCCAGAAGGTTATTTTAACCTAGAGTTAAAATATAGTTATTTGGTAGGATTAAGAGTAGATTAAACAGTGCAGAAGAAAAGATCAGTGAACTTGAAAACATAATAATATGCATACACACTATTCAAAATGAAACAGAAAAAAGGATTGAGAAACAGTAGAGGCATGGTGACTTACAGGATGATATCAAGTAGTTTAACATATTGTAATTGAAGTCTTAAAAACAAAAGAGAGACAAGATGGGACAAAAAAGTTTTTTAAAGAAATAATAACCAAAATTTTATAGTCTTGATAAAAAATTTAAATCTACACTTCCAAGAAGCTCAACAAATCTCAAAGAGGGTATGCATAAAGAAAACACTCCACGGTACGTGGTAATAAGTGGAAAACTTAAAAACAGCCAGAGGAAAATAAATTATTACACACAGAGAAACAAAGAAAAGAATAACCACAGCCTTTTTATCAGAAATTATTCAAGATAGGAGAAAATTTAGTACATCTTTTAAGTACTAAAAGAATAAACTTTCAACCCAGAATTCTTTGCCTAGCAGAATTTATTTCAGAAATTAAGTGGAAATAAGGATTTTTTTTTAACACAAGCAAAAATTCATTGCTAGCAGATCTGCAGTAAATGAAATTTTGAAGGAAGTCCCTTAGGTATTAAAATTAAAAAAAGATACCATAATCCTTACAAAATGAACACTGGAAATAACAAGTAGGAAGGTAACTATGAAACACATGTTTTCTACTTTCTTTATTTCCTTTAAAAGATACTTGATGTTTAAAGCAAAAATAATAACAATGTATGGTAAAGTTTACAGTATATGAAGAAGTAAAATGAATACCAATAGCATACAAAACAAGAAAGAAGACAAGTATATCATTTAAGATTCTTACACTACACATAAAGTGGTACAATATTATTTAAAGTTAAAGTGTGATAATGAAAGAAGTATATTATAAACTCTGGAGAAGCCAGTTAAAAATTTTAAATACATATAGTTAATAAGTCAATATTGAAGATAAAATCAAAGTAAAATAAAAACTTCAATTAATCCAGGAAAGGATTAATTGAAGGAACAAATAGAAGATTGTAGAAGATTGAACAAATTGAAAATAAATAGCAAACATATAACTACACTAATGTAAATCACCTATACATTGAAATAAAAGGCATAGACTGTCAGACTGGATTTAAAAAGCAAGAACCAACTACATGCTACCTATAAAAACCTGACTTTAAAGACACACATGTATTAAAAGTAAAATGACGGATGAAATCATACCATGCAAACAGGACAAACAAAAAAACCTGGAATGGATATATTATTCTTAGACAAAATAGATTTAAAAATAAGGAATATTACCAGATATACTGAGGCACATTTCATAATGATGAACTCACTTATAACAGCCTTAAATAAATGATAACATTAATTCAGCTTCAAAACAGTTAGAGAAAAACGCTGAAAAAAACTGAAAAAAGAAATAGGTACATCTACAAATTATAATTGAAGATTTCAACAGCCTTTTCTCAGTAGTTGATAGAACAAGAAGAAAAAAATCAGTACAGTTATAGAAGATTGAACAGCACTATCAACCAAATTGACCAAACTGAAGTCTGTCATTCCAGCAAACAACTGCAGATTACACACTGTGTTCAAGTTTACAGAAAACATTCACCAAAACAGAAAATACCGTGGGTCACAAAACAAAACTTAATAATTATTAAAATAAAATTGAATTATTGTAAAGTATATTCTCTAAATGCAACAGAATTTAACTAAATCAACAACAGAAAGATAGCTGGAAAATTCTTAACTATTTCAAAATTAAGCAACACATCTCCAAATAACAAACAGATTAAAGAAAAAAATAACAAGTGAAAACAGAATATATTTTGAATTGAATGGAAATTAAAATACAACATAAAATTTGTGGGGTGCTATCAAAGCTATGCTTAGAGGGAAATTTAGAGCATTGAATATTTGTTTTATCAGATAAGAATGGTCTAATGTCAATGATCTAAGATCTATTTCCACATTAAGAAACAAGAAAAAAAGGGCAAATTAAACCCAAGGAGGGAAATTATAAAGATGAGAGTAGAAATCAATGAAATAGAAAACAGAAAAATAAGTACAAAATATCAATATAATCAAAAAGCTGTTTGTAGAGAACAATAAAGTGGATAGCTCTCTAGATCACAAATATGAGAACTAGATATTTTTATCTTCATATCACAAATAAAGAAACTGAGGGTCAGAATGGTGAATTAACGGGGTGTTTTTTTTTGCCATACAAACCATGGACAAGACCTTAACTGTCTGAGTCTAAATTCCACTTTGTTTTCAATATGCCAACAATAAGAATGTAGACTGTGTACTTTGGAGTGATACGTACAGACAAGTTTTTCCTTCTATTTTCCCTCATTCTTAAAATGAAAGTGGAATACTTGTAGTATTTGAGGTTAGACGTTCTACCAAAGATTATCCTTCATCAGACAACATTTTCCATTTATTTCCAGAGTCATAGCCTATGGTTGTACAATGGAGAACTTCAGTAAGCACTATTCACACAGCATCCCTGGAGCTGTGCAGCTGATCACCTTCACGGACATAACTGCTGGCTGCTGTGGTCCATTCACTAGTTAAACAAATATTTACTGAGCATCTGTTGTGTGCTAAGCTCTGAGATGAACTCTGAGAACACAAAGATTAATGGGGATCTTAGAGAGCTTAGTGAGGAAAATAGGCAAAGGGACAGGTAATGACAAGACAGCGTAGTGAGAGCAGAATGACATGGTAACTCTTCGGAGAGACTTCTAGTTCATAAACCAGATGAATTATCTGGGATTTGCCTCTATCCTCTCTCTCCCACTTTGCGTTTTTACTCCTCTACCACCAACTCAGGGTTCCTGCTCCACAGAGGTGGTGGGACAGCAAAGTTCAAGGCAGAATGGCCTTGTGTCTAGTCCTTTGGGAAGATGATGGTGGACTCTTAGAGTTGTTGCCTCATTATAGATCTTGTAGGTAAATTCATCTATAAGAATAACAAATCTGTGTGTGAATACTGATTGCTTTTATTAGGCTAAAAGACTCTGTCCATCAAAGGCAAAGCTGAGAAGAAACACAGGGAGGGAAGGGCATAGAGAAAGCTCCTTCTGCTACAGCTGTCAATCCCTGAGTGGAGGAGCCACGAACGTCTTTTTCATGACTGTACCCCATCCTCCACCCACACCCTGAACATGCACTAATGCTGGATTGTACCAGATTATCAGATGAATGAGTGGCTGATTGAGTGATAGATGCATGAAAGCATTAGCCAGGGGATGTGAATGTTTCAGTGGAGGGGAAAGAATGTTATAAGCAGAGAGAACAGCATATGCAAAAAATAAAAATAAATGCGAAGGTGAGTAAGGGGAGTATGACAAGTTTCAGAAGCTGAAAATAGAGCAGTCAAACAATAGTCAAGAATAGGGGGATTAATAAGGCACGAAAGCTAGAGGTGTAATTCTGAGTCAGATCACTGGTCTACTCAGTCATTTGGCATCATGAACTTGTTGAATAAACTGTTTCCCTTTCCATGGACTGGGTTACCCTTCTCCAGATATATCTAGTTAATACAATTTTAAACCACCTTCTATATATCATTCTGGATTTATGTGGGTATCACAACAAGTAGATCTATCATTCTGAATATAAGCAAACATAATGATTTAAAACATATTACATATTTTAAGTTTTCCCCGATCTCAGTTACTTTAAGTTGTCACAATTAGGAAGCTCATAAAATCATTCTATAATTTAAAAATACTGTTAATCACTCTGAAAACTTACATTTCTTACTTAAAACTCTTGCAGCATTAACTTCTGAGAGCTTCATTTCAATTAGAAATGTCCAATTACAATAAATGCTTCAAATGAAGATGTAAAGGACAAGAATAAAAGCAAAGGAATGGGGACACTGAAGAGATAGGTTCTGAAGGGCAACCATAATTCAGTTTCTTGTAATTGCCCTCAACAATTTACCATCTCCCTTCAAAGAAGGAAATCTGAATTACATAAAATGTATTAGTAACAATTGTACTTTGGGAGTTTTTCCAGGTGGTTCACATAAATGGGAAAGCCAGTGTATATGAGGTCAGGCATACCCGTCTGAGTACTTAAAGTTATTGATTTTAAAGTACACCAGGGAAAAAAGGGTTAATCCTCCCCTCTTGTTCTTAGGTCCTTATTGCCTTCTTCAGGTAGACTTTTGAACGATTTGTAAGAAATAAATTGCCAAATTCACTTAAACCTATGAGCTTGTATTTTAACTGTATTTTTTTTTTTTTTTTAATTTCTCAGCCTTACTTCTTAATTACCAGGAAATTAACTCTGCCATCTCTGGGTTCATGGGGCACACATGTGGGAATATTTCCTGACCAGCTCTTAACAAGCATTTGAAATTCAAGGGCTCTGGCTAGACTCTCCACCACAAAAGTAGCATTAGAATCAAAGACTATTTGAATGAAACCTGTAAGCACAACATTTTCTTTCAACAAATTAGCGTGTGTCCAAGGATGAACAGCAGGTTCAAACTGATGGTCTGTGTAAGCAGATTTAAGTCCAGAGACAATGGAAAATTTGGCAAATGTCCCTACCAGTAATAATCGGTTTTTGATCTATTTTCGCACATAAGGAAGTCTAAGACTTTTAGGAAACTCCACAGGAGGTCTATGAAATAAATAGTATATGCCTACCGTTTGTCTACTATCTACTAGGTTTTGTAGTTCTGTGATGTAGCTTAATTCTCATGTTTCTATGAGTTAGATAGGTTGGTTTTATTATCTCCATTTCACTGATAAGAAAAATGAGAACAACAAACTTGAGCAATGACACAGCTAAGAAGAGGAACAACCAGAGTTTGAACCCAAGTCTATCTAGCTCCACAGACTCTGCTTTTTCTTCCATACCCACGAAGTGCCAATCCTACATAAGCTTCTTATTTTTAAATCTTTATGCTTTTTATGTTGCTGAGAAATTAGATCCTTTGAGACCTGGTTGATTTCAACAGTGTGATTAGATATAGATTACTCTTAACAAAGTAACTAAGAGCATAGTTTTCAGGAAACTGTAATATCCTGGAAGCCAAATGCATCTCTGTATTCTGATAGCTTGATTCAAGGTAAAACTATGAAACAATGGTTCATAATCACCCTCTAAGTATTGACATCACACATTTTTCTACCAGCCAGATATATGTTCTGGTCGTTTTCATATCTTTATAATTACTGATGAAATGTACCACCTATTTTCTTTTTTTTTATTTTCTTTTTTTATTTTCAATTACAGTTGCTTTTAAAACAAGAAATTAGTGGCTTGGAACATGTAACAACTTTACTTCTAGTATTCATATGCTAGTATTTTTCTTTCTTTCACTGTCATGGGAAAAAATCTGAAATAACCCGTTCCTGAGGAAAAGCCCATGTAAAGTACTCTGCACAGAAGGGACCAGAATGAATATATTTGTTCAGTTTACCCTGACTCACATTTAAATATCATTCTATAAAAATAAGTTGACAACTGTGGTTTATAATATAATCACAAAGGCAGAGAACATTCTCTCACCTCCATATTGAATATCAAAAACTGCAAAGAATCATTCTATAGAAATATTGCTATTGCTATAATAATTCCTTCCCATATTCTACTTATAGAAAATCTACCTCAACAAAATTTCATTTAAAAAAAGAAATAAGATATGCTACAGAATGAACCACGGGTTTCCTCAGGAAAACTAGGGCAATTGTGGGTTGCAATGGAATGCTGCATGGAGTTGACGTTTCTTTTTCTTCTAATCTCATTGAGGTATGCTAAAATCACAGGAGCTAAGGAAGCTAAGAGGCTGTCACTTAATGGAAGACTCTGCTTGATGAGAACTCAAGGAGAAAGGAGAATGTTGCCTCTAAGATTTCCATTAATAATGCATTAGTCAGTGTTTCTTCCCAAACTCCACCCCTAATCCTCCAATATGTCTTCCTCCTTATGGCCCTTCTTGGCTACTTTTCTTCTCACACATTTGGAAATGATTTCAAAGTAACAGCTATAAATAAATGGAAGTACCCCCACTTCCTGCCATGCCCTTAACTAGATGCAACATAGAGAGTAAGCACATGGGCTCTGGAACCATTTGACTCGGGATTATATTCCAACTTTGCCATGGGTGTGGCATGTTACATAATGTCTCAGTTCCCCATATATAAAATGGAGATAATCGCAATATCTTCTTCACCGAATTGTGATAAGGAATAAATGTGAAACATTTACAAGAGGGTCTGGGTTAGAGTCGGTTTTCAGTTAATGTTAGCTATTGCTAATATTTTGAAGAACTTGTGAGTTTAATGTTCCAACTCCATACTGATATAATTATAGAAATTCCATTTATATTTTCAACTTAATTGTGAAAAACAGTGTTTTTGTTCCAGGCTTCATCAGACTCTCATTAAGCACTCAGGGGAAAATATCCCATCTGTCTGTGAACAATATTTCAAACCTCACTGGTCACTAATTTCCCTCCATTCAAAGCTTTCCGTGCTCCTAGACTTTATAATTATGTGTTTTTAATGAGTTCAAAGAGGAGCATTCACACTTTGCCATGTTTATTTCCTCCAGCTTTTAATGTGAATAATAAATATTCTTTTATTATTTAATTTACTCTCGGTCACAACCCACCTAATCTTTTCAGGTGTTTTTTGGGTTGGTTTTTTTTTTTTCCTTGTATGTACACATGACCATTGGCACAAACAATTATTGTTTTGGTTTCTTTTAAATCATATAAACAATTAGATTCATAAAAGATGATCCACTACTCTCAGTTTTCTGGGGATTTTCTAGATTGAAGCACTGAAAATTTCATGTCCAGAGAAGTCCTTTAATCCCATACAAACTGGGACAGTCTTTCTACATCATTCATATTGGATAAATGTATTGCAATTGTCTTTAAAATATTCCAAACCATTCCAAATACAGCATAGTGAAAATGGCATTGGACTGTGGACTCAGAATTGCCGGTTTCAAACAATGTCCTGGTTTTGCCTTTTTCAGCAAGTTAGTAAAACATTCAAGGTTCTCATTTATAAAATGAAATTGGAATATCAGTCTTCGTTACACTAGGGCTGTTTTGAAGGTCAACTGTAATAACAGTCATGCATACAGAATCTTGACAAAGAAAATTATCTCATCTCATCTTAAAATTTAGTACAAAAGTTACTAAATGCTGTCCTTATCAGTTCATGACAGTCACTAAAATTTAGAAGTTGAAATGAAGTATTACACATGAAGATTTTGTTGAAGTCCAACCATATTCGTAAGCAACTCTAGTTTATGCTTAATCCATAATAAAAATTCACGTCTTCCTAATCCAATTTTCTGTCATAGGGAGTCCCAAAACACTCCCGTTAGCATTTGTAATACAAATGTCCTCTCAGTTCAAAAGGGATTAGTAAGAAGAGATCATTTTAAGTACTGCTCTCATCAGGGAGTATTTTTACATAGAGTTATACAGATATTGGGTTTATTTTTAGGATAACCATTTCTTCATAACTCTATAATATGCTTGTATGCACCCAATTTCTGAAAACACAATCTTTTGCTCATCTCTTGTGAACTGTGTGACCTTGGGGCAGTTGTGTAGTCCCGTTATGCCTACATCTGTGCATCTGTGAATGGAAATAATAATAGCACCTACCACATAGGATTGTTGTAGAAACTAAATGAATGGATACAGGAGAAAATTCTAGAGCAGGGGGTGTCCAAACTTTTTTCAACATTTTTCACCAAGGGCCATATGTGGTAAAATACACAAAGAGCCAGGCCACTCACTCGAGGTGAAGTACGTATTGCCTCACCTGGTTTATTTAAGTAAACTAAATATATTTTTGGAATTTGCTGCGGGCCAATAAAAAATGGATTGTGGGCCGCAGTTGGCCCGTGGGCCGCAGTTTGGACACCCCTGTTCTAGAGCAACACCTGGCACAACACAACTATTCTGGAAAGTAGTATTGTATCATTCTTAATAGTTTGAGCCAATCATTGCCCTAGTTGCTTAAAACAAGACGTTGAGTAAGATTGGTTACCGCCCTCAAGGAGCAGTATCTGAGCACTATTAATGTTTGAGGGGAGGGGATCCCGGGTCATGATGTCAAACAAGGCTATCCTAAAGAACACCGTGCTCTGTCTCTCCCTGGAACTCAGGAAAATGGCCTACACTTTCTCTGCATCCATTTCCTTATCAGTTTCATAGACTTTCCTGTTGGAAACAATACCAAAGCACTTCCAAGTTTCAGATGTGTTTAGCCTTCTACAACTTCTCTTCCCAAACAGGGTGTCAGGACTTTTGACATTCCAATACATACCAGGGTCCACAAACATAGATTGTGTCTGTATCTCAGTGCCTTCTAGTCTGAATATTTGTGTTAATAGTTTGCTCCCTCAGTGCTCCAAACCAAAAGAGTCTTTGTTTTCATCCTAATCTTTTCATAGGAAAGGCTGCCAGAACATCAATATTTTCTCCATTAGGAAGCTGAAAAATAATTTCCCCCATAATTCAGTAAAAAATGTGGGTATAATGGAAGATGTCTCATTTAGTTAGCTAAGCAGACAACATTGTCTATTGTCACCTGTAGTCATAGTGACCATTTGGCCCAGTACCCCCACCCCCTCCCAGTCTCTGCTGTCACTGCTTTCCCATGCTCTCTTCAGTCATTCACTAATTCTGCAGTGCGACTCACCTTTCACACACAAGGGAAAATGATCCGTGACTTGCTGCTCTGTATAATTATTGAAAGTGCAGTTATTATTTACATTATCTCCTGCTGAAATGAAGCCCATCATATCTGATTTAGTTTTACTAGTTGCCAAACTTTTTCTTTAACTCTCTTAACAGCATGGTACCTACTGTTTAGTTTTCTTCATTGAAAAACAAATAAAAGTGTCTTAAAAATGGGAACTAGATCTTTTCACCTGCTTCTATCTTGTGTATTTATTCATTAAGCACAAATGGGGATGGCATCTAAAGAATGTGCAGTAGCTTCAGAAAAGCTCACACAGAAGATGCAAAGCTTTATGCCCACCCCCACACAGAGGTACCATGAGCTACAATGGCCCTTGATTCAGATGAGCCCCACCCAGGCTGCCTTCCTGATTCCCTTCATGGTCCAACACTGGTGTCAGCAGAAGTATCATCCAGGATCAGAAGACCATGGAGTTATACAGGCTTAGAGTGGGGTCTAAGTGACCCAGTCAATTTCCATCTCAGTCAAACTAAAGGCAGACAGAAGTGAAACAGAAGTCAATTTTCATCTTGTTTAAATTTCTCATTAGGGCTCTTCAGACATTCAGGTTTAGCATTGTGCCCAGGATTTTATCTTGCGGATGGTATCATGTCCCTCCTTATGTTCATTTAGACTTTTCCCTACCACATTCCAGACTGTGTTATCGTCTCTGGTTTTTCTACTTGCTTTTTCTCTATTTCACTTACTATGATCTGATATATACATATTTAATTAATTTATTCGTCTATTCATTCATTGCCTCAACCATCTAGAATGTAAAGCTCCATGAGGATAAGGAGATTTGTTTTGCTCTTCGCTCTATCACCAGTACCTAGAACTGGTGCCAGGTTGGCAAGGACCAAATCTGTTGCCCATAATTTTTATTTAGAACATAGCACAGTACCTTGCATTTATGTATCACTCAAAAAATATTTGTTGACTTAATTAATGAGATCAAAAATGAGACACAAAACTCCTCTTTTATACTTCTGTCTAATTATATTCTATTTTTGGCATTTTATCCCTAATTGGTCTAATTTGCATTTATTTATTTCTTTTAAATATCAAACTATTTTGAAAAGGTGCATTGTACCAACTAGTGTTCAATCAGAAAAGCAGAACCACTACAGGGAATCTGTGATATGAAGGGATTTGTCACAGGTATTTGACCTTCGGCAACTGTGGGAGCCGGTTAAGTAGTCTGTAAGGTTCTTGTCTTGGCATCTGATGTTAGAGCTTCAAGTCCACTCATTAGCCAGTTAGGAAGGGAAGATGGAGATAAAGTGGGGACAGCAAAAAAAAAAAAAGCTGGAATCCATAAACATGATCTGATGTCCAAAAAAGAATGAAACTCGTGTTATTTCCTGTTACTTCTGACCTGGATAGCGTGGGTGTCTGAAGAAATCTGGGTGTTTCATCATGGCATTAAACACACACACCTGGCCCAGGATTCAGAGAAGTTGAAGGAAGTTCCAGAGGAAGAAGGTAGAGTAGTTGCAGATCTGGCTGCTGCCTCACATTCATGAGGTGAATCAACAGGTATGCAGCACATTGTATAAGTTACAAAATGTCTGCAGTTTCACTTCCACTACCCACGTATCCTACAAGGATATCTCTTGTTGGCCACCCTATTTGGAAACATATAGGAAAGGGACTTCTGAGGAATGTAGTACAGCCTAGCTACGGTGACACACGACAAAGCTTCCTCTCATATCTTCCAATTAATTATTCATGACAATTCTGAGTTGCATTCCTATTTTGTCAGTTATTAACAATCCATCATAATTAAGACTAGAAACTCGAGGAGGCGTCTTTCATTCTTTTATAAAGGTGTTGATAGTCATTACTGAGTTCCTAATAACATCTTACGTGTACCATGCCACTTAACATTTGATTGGGTATTCACTTAAGTTAATTGCTTAAAATTGGGTTTTTCTGAAAATAGTATAAAATCAAAAGATCTAAAAAATAAAAATTATTTCTCAAAAAGACAGAAGTTTCTTTCTTTCTCACATAAGAGAAATATAGAAGTAGGAAGCCTACAGTTGGTCCATGATCATCAGAAATCTAGGGTGTGTTTTTTTCTGTCAATGACAAAATTCTTATTGAAACTAATATAAAAAATTAAAAAGAAAAGTCTTAGCATCTTCAAAGTTACTTCATGGTCAATTATGGCTGCTAGATCTCCAATCATTACACTTACTTTCCAGTTACAGGTAAATTTCAAGGAACTTTACCTCTCAGCTCACTTGCAGCTTTCTTGACACCCTCCTGGCAATCCTGAAGAGCAACTTCCACTTGTATCTCAGAACTTCAAGAGACGCTGAAAATTATAGTCCAGAATTGTGCACGTTGCTCAGAGGAAAGTGAATATTGGGAAGCAAATAGCAATGCCTGCCACAATTTCTAAGAAACACTCCCTATATAAATCACACTTACCAAGAGGAGATATTACTTTCTTTATTAGGGATGAGAATATTATCTAATATAATAGTGGGCTTTAAAACAGTTAATTTTGTGATAGATGACTTCATTCAACATTGTCAACAAGGACTTTTGAAACTCTGAACTTACATGGTGGGTGTACAAAGACCGTCCTCGAACACTTCAGCTGAAGCAGTGGAGGTAATACAGAAAGACAAATTTTGCAGAGAATGTATGTTGATGACTGTAAAAGTTGTTTAGAGTGATGAGAGCTCAGGGGGACCGCGGGTGCCCATTAGTGATAGCCATAGGAACTGGAGACTGATTCAAACAGGGTTGTGGATGGAGCACAGGCTGGCACATTAAGATCCACATGAAACCATCATGATTTGAACAAGGTTGCGGAGAGTGCAGGGGTCAATTCAACAAGGATGGGTTCACTAGTTTACCAGAAGGAGAGAGGAAAGGACCCTAAAAAAAAAAAAAAAAAAAAAAAAAAAGAGAGAGAGAGAGAGAGAAATTTGGTACAAATTCTAAGAACCGGTAGAAGTGGAGGAAGCAACGTAGAATTTACTTTGGCCACAGAATTAGTACTTTAATATCACAGCATACGAACGTGAACTACCCACAGTTCCCATGCAGGTCTTATTCATCCACTTGATCGATCATATTACCATCAAAACACTTTTCTGTCTGCATTGTTAAGAATGTTATGCCAGACAAAACATAACCTTAATGAAACCACGATAGTGTTTTTATCTTTGCCTTTGTAGCCTTGCCCCTCTAACAGTAAAAAAAAAAAAAAAAAAAAAAAAAAAAAAGGGAAGTTGGCTTGTCAACATTTGCTTGTCACTTAGCCATGTTGATTACTATAGAAAAAGCACGACAACAGAGTAATGAGACTAATGTCTTACAGATGCAGTGGCATTTATGCATCCTAGTGAATGACACCTCCTTCCAAGTGTCATAAGGAAAGGAGACAGTTACAGTAGTTGCTGTAGTTCCACACACTTTTGGAGCTCGTGTTTTAGAATTCAACAGAAACTGTGGCATTTTCTTTTCTGCAGTCACGTGTGCTTTCTTTTTTTCCATCCTGCTTGGGTAAAAGGGACCCAAAGAATGGATTTGTTCTATGCGGTAGGCAGTAGGGAGGCCCAGAGCATATCGCTAGGAGCACAGGTTCCAAGGACAGAGCACCCACGTTCAAATCCCAGCTCTGCTCCACACTAGCTGGGCAACCCTGGGGGAGATTTTTATCACCTCCTTGTCTCAGTTTTCCCACCTGCAAAGTGGGAAATACTGAAAATAGTTCTATGTCATAGAGTCTGGGGCAGGGCTGAGGCTTAAGGTAGAGTGTAAGTTATTTTAGCTGTGAGGATAATGTCCCCGGGAGCAAACAGAAAAAAATATGTGGTATTGATGAACAAACAAGTATGTACATTAAACTTTTTTTCCTCGCAAAATATTCTAATTGCGAGGAAAAAACTTAATTGTTTTTAAGTTAAATCTGAACAACCAACTCCCTACTGTTTAAAAATAAAAAATAGAGCAGCTTTATAATTAATATCTTAAATCTTTTTAAAATAACAGATTCTCAATAATGTAAAGAAAATGCAGACCAAGGTGCTTTTACATTAGCACTCCTGTTTTGAAGACATATCAAATGTACTGAGAAATTAAAGGGCAATCTCTGGTTCCTCATTCAGCTTGCCTTCGAGACCATACAGTCTACATAAGCTCTATATTCTAGAATGATTTTACTGCCTTCTTTCAATAATCCAGGGTACATGGAGTTGTGTCAGCCTGACAGGTGAAATTTAGTTTGAGGGAACAAATTGGAAAAGTGGAATCAGTTATTGGACAGTTTTACGGATCCTCAAATTGTTTCTTTACAGCCTTTACTGCGTTTATTAAATCAATTTTTACTCCTCATTAAGAACTGAGTGGTTATCCTCAAACCGCCATGTAAAAACAGACTGCCATTTGCTAGAGCTACAAAGCTCTAGCATTGATGGGTTCCTGGGCTCCATGGCTCTCACAGCCCAGGTTGGCATGTGTGGGGACAGAGCCCCAGAAAGCAGTTTCCAGGCTCTCGGCCTCACATAGAAAGGTGCTGGCTCAGGTAGTAAATGGCCATCAACTGTGATTGGATGGCCATCAGCTGTGGCTAGTTGGCTGTCAGCTGTAACCAGTGAGCCATCGGCCACTAATATAACTGCTGTGGCTAGGCTAGCAAAAAGATGGGGGCTAGCAAGAAGATGGTGGCTGAGCCTGCAAGCGACACAGTGATGGTTGAGAATTGTGTGGCTCCTGTTTCCTGTTTCTCCAACCCAGCTGCCAGCGAGATTATAGAGGTATGACTCCCCTACCTATGGCTCCATGGGTGTTCCCTTTTGGCCTCACCATATCCTGCGTTCTCTTGTGGGGAGCGGGAGCAGAGACCCCGCAGGATCCCCCGCATGACAAAAGGAAGCAGGGTCTCCTGCAGGACAGCATGCCTGCCAGCCTTGAATAGATCTTGCCATGGAACTGTTCCTGTGCTCTAGAAATGGTAATTTGCACTTGGGGTTTTTGCGTGAGCATGTAAGTTCACACTTTTGAATGACTATAGAAACAATAGTTTGACCCAAAGTGGGTTTCTTTATTCCCAGTTAGACCTGAATTTGAAGAATTCACGTGGGTCCTTAGTTGTCTGTCTAGGTACTTTGCTACTCATGGCAATGGGTAGAATGTTCTGGTGGCTGGATTTGGCCATGGCTGTTTCCTTGATTCTTCTTCAAAAGGATACATTTACTGTCAGGCAATATATCCCTGCCTACGCAACATGTATAGCCCCTCTTTCTGGTTGAGAGAATTGTACAAGCAGTACCTGAACGTAATTTATACTTAATTTATACTGTGAGTGTGAATCAGACAGAAGCAAAACCTTTTTTTTTTTCAATTTTTATTAAATTTATTGGGTGGCATTGGTTAGTAAAATTATATAGGCTTCAAGTTTACAATTCTATAATGCATCATCCATATATTGCATTGTGTCTTCACCACCCAAAATCAATTCTCCTTCCATCTCCACATATTTGACCCCCTCAACCCTTTTCTACACCTGCCCCTTACCCTCTAGTAACCACTGTACTGTATTCTGTGCCTATGAGTTTCTTCTTTGTCTGGTTCATTTGTTGCTTTCAGTTTTATATCCCACATATGAGGGGAAACCTTTATTAATGTACAAAATAGAATTTTTCTAATCCAAGATAAAAGACTGTTTTCAGAGTACCTATTTGCAATGAATTTCAGCTATCACGTTTACATTTTTCCTATTATTTGCTTTTCTCTCCTTGTTTCAAAGTGTTAATCTGATGCTTTGAGACTTTCCTTTAAAAAAAATTTTAAGACGCTCATTATGAACTCACTGTAGGCAGTTCAAAGGAAAATCTCTAGGACTCCTGTAAGTCCCAGGAGATGAGAAGAACACTTTTGTATCTGGCATGATATTATATTTTGACCTTCAGAACACCAGCAGGATTGTCAGTAATAGGCAATATAGCAGACATATATGGGGGCTATATGGGTGTATAAAAAGATAAAGTATTGTTTTCCAAAATGAGTTCCACTGGACTAGTGCTTGAAACACACACACACCCACACACACACACACACACACACACACACACAGTAGGGGAAGACAGGAGAGAATGCCATGGTCAGATACATTGGAGAAATGCTACGTGCTCTATCCCTTCATAGAGACACCCAATACACTTTATTATCTTAAAAGGTATGAAATGTTCTATAATTAAGACATCTGTTTAGCCTAGGATTTCTCCACGTGTTTGAACCACAGAATATTTTATCACTTGGGATTAGTAGGATTTGCATTTTCAATAAAACGCTTTGGGAAACATTTTCTCAATAATCTTCAGTTAAGGCCTGTATCAAGGATTAGCTAATGCATTAATTTGAAACAAGATAATGATCCTGTCAGTTTTAATCACATTTTTCCCGTGAACTAAATTATTTTATCTCTCCAATAGACATTTGTGTTGTTTGACCCTCTATAAGTTGAGAACACTAGAATGTTGACGTTTTGTCCATAGGAGCCAGGAAGTGAGGCCTTATTTAAGTGAATAAATACTTATTTTTCTAACCTGATGACTAATTTGGCAGTGGCCTTTGCTTTTTCCACTCCTAGCTAATAATCATAATAACCTCTACATGTCTCCCACATGCCAGGTAGGGAGTGAATATTATTTTCCAACAATCACACTTAGGTAAAATCAGCCCCATTAAGACAAAAATGGAACTTCTAGGATTCTAAGAGACTTAACTAGTGAATAGCAGGGTGAGAGACTGAACTCAGGTCTTTTTGATTCCATGTGTTCTCCTCTGAGCTTACTTACCTTCTAATTTTAGGCAGAATATTATGTATCTACCTCCAAAATAAAAGCACACTGATCCTACTGGTTTGAAAGGATGAAAATTGACTGTGGTTCTCACCTTAAACTAAGCCCCCTCTTTACACACCTCTGTCAGCACCATTGTCACACTCTGTTGCTATTACTGCCTGACTCATGGTCTCCTCTACCAGTTGGTGAGTAGCTATGTCTTTCGTCTCAGAATTCCCAGAATTTACCATAAAGCCTTGACAAATTACAAATGTAATAATAACTAACACTTATTAGACAGTTATATTGTGTCAGGCCTTAATTTGGATGCTTTACATGCTTTTAACTTATTGTGTCCTCCCACCAATATCATGAGGTAAGTACTATTATTATCTTTCTGTTACAGATGATAAGCCTGAGGTTCAGAGAGGTTAAGCAACTTGCCCAAGGTCACATAGCTAGTAAATAAAAGAGGCCAAGGTTTGAGCATACTAGGGACAGGTGAACTCCCAGCTGAATAATAAATGAATGAAAAGAGCTAACATTTACTGAATTTTTACTGTGTGGTAGGCACCATCTAAGAGCTTTACATGAATTACGACTTTGATTCCTTGCAACAATTCTGTCAGATGGTTGAGATTCTACCCCCTTTTTCTGTACCTTTGCTCAGGTTACTGAGAGCTTAAATAACTTATTCAAAGTCACAAAGCCAGTGAGTGATGAGGCTGGGGTTAGAACTGACTCTGTTATTATGCTTTGAATGAACGAATAGTTTAATTACATTTTTAAAAACAACTAATTACAAGACAACTCAGTAGGAAATCACACACCTAAAAAAATTTATAGGAATCACACATCTATGAAATCATTAATCTCAGAAAATGTCTGACACCACTTTTAAGAAGCAATAAAAAGTGCTGTCAGTGGTCTCCATTAGGAAATTCCCCAAATTGACACCTGGCTTTCCCTAAGGGAGAGAGAATATTTTGGAACAGCATTCCTTCTTGTGGCTTGTATCTTTTAAAAAAATATATTTAAAATTTTGATATGGCCTTTCTTGGGAAAACTGATTCGAAAGACTTTAAACCAATCATCAAAAAGAAAGCAAAAAAGAAAGCAAATCATCAGAGCATGGCCTCTAGACATGTTCAAAATTCCCCCATTTCCTCTTCTGTATGCTCTACGCTTCCTATCAAAAACTATATTCCTCAGCTCTAAACTCCCTTAAAGGACCAGGAACCACAAATAAAAGAAGGCAGTGAAAGAAGAAGAGAAAACAGTAAGAGTCATAAAAAACTGTTTTAATAGATAACTCTGGGAGGGCAGTTCTCGACTGCCCAACAGCTGCGTAATGTTCAGCAAATTTTGCCTCTCTGGATTTATGAGGTATAAAAAATGGCCATCGTAAGATCTGAAAATGATGAGAACAGTCCTGAAATCACCGTGTCAACACTTAGAAAGTGCAAGGGAAGGCAAATAAAAATGATTAAATTTTTTGTGACAGAAGGTGCCGGCACGCAGAACACAAGCAGCGTTTCCACAGGGAAACATTCATCCTAAGTGGGACATAGATGGTGGCCAGGAGCAGGCAGCCAGGGGCAGGTGAGAGAAAGGTGGCTGCATTGCTCTGGTGACTGCAGAAGGAACAGAGGGTGCTTATATAGTGTACTCGATCTAAGTCGCGTTGGCTCTTTCCATGGATATCAAATCTTGCTACTTTGGTCCTGTCCCAAGATGGCACAGCATCTCCCATTGTGCCCTGAGGTCCTCTGTGGAGGAGAATTACTCCTATTAATGAGCATTTACTATGTTAAAAGCAATTCTAGCCACTGTATATCTAGCCACTTATTTAAATCTTAAAAATTCCAACAGTAGGTACTATTGCCAGTTTCACTGTACACGTGAGGAAACCAAGACATCGATAAAATTAATTGCCAAGGTAGAAAGGAAGACTCCAGAATGCAGAGAGAGAGACAAGCTGACTCCAGATTTTGCCCTCTTAACGTTCTCTGCGAGCGATCAGCAGACAGCAGCCTGCTGGCCAAATTGGCCCACTGCCTGTTAGTTTAGTGGCCCAGGAGCGAAGGATAGTTTTTACATTGTAAAACGGTTGGGGAGGGGGAAAAAAATCAAAAGAAGAAGAATATTTTGTGGCGCATGAAAATGACATGAGATTCAAATCTCATTGTTCATAAAGTTTGACTGGAACACAGCCATGCTCATTCATCTCCATATTGTCTGTGACTGCTCTTGTGCTACTGTGCAAGAAGGGAGCACTTAGTGCAGAGGTGGTCTGCAAAGTCAACAAAAAGTGTGTTTGGTGCCCAGCATAGGCAATCCTGAGCAAGCACTGAGGAGGATTCTCCAAATGTGCCGAGCTCGAGTGTCCGTCCACTGCTATCCAGGCAAACCTCTCCTCCATCTATTCCACTCTCGTGTCTTTGCTCCTGGGTGTGAATGGAGGCAGCAGCACATTTCTGACCTATCACCAATAGGTCAGCTCATTTTGTCTGGTAAAGTATGGATAGACATATCAGCATGGCACACCTGCAAAAGTGGATGAGGGCATTCTACAAAATGGAACTGGAAATAAAACCAAGTTTCCACAATGTAGTAATTGTGACTTTAAAAATATTGAGGCCAGTGTTCAAGTGGGAGGAGGGGAATGAAGCATTTAAAATCCCTTTGTAATTCAACAGCTCCCATTAAAGAGCAGAAGTTCAAATTGTTGCCCAGAAAAGGTGGACCCTTCAGCTGCCTTCATTATAGTTTGGTGATTCTCACCTGAGAATAAGGAAATGCAAGTGAGTCACTGCTGCTGAAGACACAGGTGTGCATAAAACAGCTGTCAAAGAGGAAAAGGCAAAGGTAATTGGGAAGGTAGTGTTCAGCTTCCCTGATCACCAGATTTTGAATGTTTTCATAAATAAATTGAGATCCATGCTTAATTTAAGCATTAGTTTGATAAAATTTCACCTGAATACTTCATGCCTGACTTTTATCTCCGGGATCTCTATAGCAACAGGACCGGAACAGATTTGGCATTTCCCTAAACCACAGTTAAGGGGGGAACCAATAAAAGAGGTGAACTTACAACAAAAGGCCTATGAAATATACATCATTTGCCCAGCGGAGCTCCAGTTTTCTCTTGTGTTAATATGCATTCCATAAGAACAGAAAGCAAGATGGTAAATCTCATGATTATCTCCAAAGAGGAGATATTACCCTGTGCTCTCAAGGGGACTCATCTACATATGTACAGTGGGTTTAAAGGTCCCCAAGAACTTGATTCTTATGCAGCTCTGAATCTCCGCAGGCTCAGCAAGCTAAGAGCTTTACTTTTGTGATGCACAAGAGCTTCAGCCGTTTTCCACGCTGAAGGTAAACCCACACAGAAGAGCCAAATAGAGCAGCCTTGTAGGCTGCCAGACAATGCAGGCTGTGCAGTTTTACAGATATGGGATGAAATCCTAAGGACACAACCAGAGGGTCCAATTTCCCAGCCTAGGCCCAGAAGACAGATTTATCCACTTTCAGAGAGGAAACTGACTTTTTCCCTTTTCATTCTCTTGAGATGATGGGGTAAGAGAGATGCTAGAGTAAGACTCTGTGATCCCTGAACCATAAAGATCTTTTCTCTTGGTTTTCAAGGAGAACCTAAAATATACTCAAAATCAAACATTTAAAACCACAACACGTCAATTATTCCCACACCCTAATTTTATAGACCAGGAAACTGAGGCTCGGAGAACTGAAGCAAATTACCCAGTCATCCAGCTGATTTATGAGATGCTCAAGTCTTTCACGGGACACTCAAGGCTTTCATTTCCATTATACTTACCCCCTTGCCTCCTTGCTCTTCCAAGTATGGACCAATTATTTTTAAAAATGACATTGGATCACTGCACATTATACTGAACTCTGGGTTGCCAAAAGCTAATATTGCTTGTTGAAACATGTTGTTGAAAACATATATCTAGAATGAGAAGATATTCTCACCACTTGTTCTTCCCTGGGGAGCTGGTGAACACTTGACATACTAATTGAGACAAGCAAGGGAAGTTTAAAATTGCTGCCTGTGGTGTCTTCCTTGAAAGGCAGTCAATCAATGAATACAAAGTGTTTCAATTTTTAAAGCACACTAACCCCTTCGATAAGCCAGTTCAGCCAGAATTCATTAGGAACAAGGATAATGTTGTAGAAATTTCCTTTTCCAGCTGCGCTAGTATTCAATTACACACATTCACTAGAGCCTAGGAGAATGCATCTATTTTGGCAAGGTTCAACATTTCTTCAGTTATTAGGGTGTTGTAGAAAAAATATAGAATGTTCATTTTCAAAGACATTCTCATTACCAGGAAACGTGAGTTGGAACGACTTATGATATGTTCCATAAATACGTTCCACCCTCCCACTCCTTCACTTTATTACATGCCTTTTCCCCTCAACCTAAAATAACCCCTCCTCTTTCTATTCTCAAGATTCTCGTCAAGGATTAGCTCCTCTGGGAGCTTTTTAGACCCTCAGGCCAAGTTGGTGGCCATTCTTATGTACAACTGAAGAGCTCCCTGCATTTCTTCACATTTCTGTCATTGAACTTGCAAGGTCATATAGAAACTCATATTTCGTGTTTGCTTGTCTCTACCATTGGACTATAAACGACTTGAGAACAAGGGACCCTGTTTTATTTATCTTTGCTCCCCCCAATATTTGGAATATATAGGTTCACAGTGAATATTATTTGCTAAAATAATGTTTTGTGAATGATGCTAGCTCAAGTTTTTTTGCTCTGCCCATGCCAGCTGTTCACTATTTTCTCTCCCTAAAAAGATGCCCTTGAAGACTTGGACGTCTTACGCTTTTGCATACACTTATGTTCCTCTTTCATTCTTAAATTGATTCAATCATTTGGCTGAACCTCAGAAGAAATGTGAAGATTAATACTAGCTGTGATTGCTAAGATGTGGGAAGGATTGCAAAGGTAGCCTACTTTCCTAGAGACTTTGGGGTGGTAAAAGTTGCACTTCTCTTCATCACAGTGGCTTTCAAACTCGTCTGACCTAGGCCCACAGTAAGATGCACATTTTAGATTATAACCAGGTACCTCATAGCTTCTGGAGCCAGACTTCTAGGTCTGCGCCGTCACTGGAACATATCAACTCTCTGTCCTTGTAAAGTTGTTTAACCCCTTCTTCCCCTCATCTGCAAAATAGAGTTGGTCATGAAATCTACCTCCTAAGATTGTTATGAGAATTAACTGAGTTATTAGAAAGTTCTTAGAACATTGCCCATCCTATTATTACTTGTATGAATTAAGTGAAACCAGAAATTTATGAAATAATACCCATTGTATCTGCAATCTAAAATAGCATTTGTTGTGAAACTTTACATTGACTTCACAACCCAATATTGGATCTCGTCCTACCATTTAAAAAATTAGCAGTGCTCAGCAATTTCATTCTCTTTTTAAATATTCATTGGCTCGAGTTTGGTAAACACTGATTGCTTTTGGAAATCGTTTTTAAAACAGCCAGAGAGACTATAAATCGTCAATCAGAAGAAGTCATAAGAACAGGACCTCGTCTCCATGACTTATTTCAAGAATAAGCAAAAAAGGAGCTTCCCTGTCCATTTTTTTTCATCATTAAATAGATTTGAATCCTACCTTTTCTCTGCTAGTTCTCTGCAATACACATTAGCATCCAGCCTCCACAGATGGCCCTGCCACTTCTGGAAACCAATAAGCAGTCAGCTGGATACAACTGTAGAGGGCCATGTCTCAAAAATCAGCAGAACTAGAAAACAGTCATTTTGTTTTTGTTTTGTTTTTCCCTACTCTTAGTAATGGTTAACATTTACTCAGTACCCTCCCTGTGTGGGCATAAGTCTAATAATTTTAACTCATTATTTCATTTAATCCTTTTAAAAAAGACACACCACCCTATGAGATAGCTACTATTAAAACGACTTGCCAAAGTCCCACAGACAGTAAATAAGCTGGGACTAAAGAGCAGTCAGTCTGAGTCAAGACCGTGGGCCTTTGAAGTTGGGTTCCATGTTACTCAGTTTTTTCAGGATGAGGAATCAGGCATTGCATTTGCTCACCATGGGCATCTCCAGAGAGAAACCAAGCACCTACTGCTCTGCACTGAGGATTTCCTATGCATGGTTCCTGCCCATGTGCCATCTGGTTGGCCAGGGGATATTTGTCCAACACTTGATTACTTATTTTTTTCTCCTGGGCCTGAGTCCTATTGACTTTCTCCCTGGTCTTGTGAACTTACTCCATACTATTTCCCATGGAATGAGCACTCCTATACACCCTTAAAAATGTGTGCATACCTCCATTATAGCCACTAACACACTGCATTATAATTAGCAGTTTATGTAAGTATCCACCTGCCTGGCTGGGAGCTCCTCTGTGCTTTTTGTATTCACATTCCTATCTGTAGGGTCTGGCATAGAGCCTGTCAAATAATTGGCACTTGGTAAGTAAGCATTTGCCAAGTGTGAATGGATGAAAAGGTGGACAGACAATTGAACCTTTACACTGAAGGTGAGAAATCACTCTGTAATGTCTCTTAACTCATTCACCACACTTCTTTCCTACCGTTCTTCTTCACTGAGGCTTCCCGCCAGACTGGAAAGTTTAAGGAAAAGTATAAGATACTTCACAACAGTCTCGCTTCAGAGGAAATTACTGTGATGATTTCACCAACTGAAAATTTGTTCCACATTAATGTCTCTTTTTATTTATTTACTTTTGTTTTCTAATCATTTCCAATATTACAGTAGCTTTTGATTCTCTATGATGCAATACTTTTGATTTTGGCAGATCTTACCGAACTCCTTCAAACAAACTACCACTTTCTATCACCATTACGCCCAATGAGCTCCCACCTCACCCACTTTTTCCATGCACTTGGGCTACATGTGGGGCTGTCAGAAAACATCTCTCATGGAGATGTGACCCTTTCCACACATCAGTGCTAGGATGATCTCATCTGTAACACAAAACATCCACCTGCAACTAACAACCTCATAACTGACTGGGTTTTATATTATTTGTAACTACTGCTTTCCTTTCCTTTTTATTATAAACAGCTTCAATATTCTGTACTCTCCTTTCTGCTTTATGATACTATTTAAGATAACAATCCCAACTAGGAAAATAAATAATTTTTCAAGGTTTTCTATCACAATCATTATAATTTCAAAGACATCAGTAAGAATTTCAATTCTACAAATTTCCCCATTTCTTATGGACATAATGATGGTGAATGATCAAATACTTGCATTTTTGTTAATCAATTAATCAAATTACTGAGACATGAAAACATTTAATGTTATATATTACATTAACTCAGTTTTAGAAGAATAAGAGTGATATGGCACTAGGATCTCCATAGAGATAGATCTCAGCCAAACCACTGAAAAACTCCATTAGATACAGCAAGATATATTTTATAACTTAGATATTTAAAGGTACAGTGTGTTGTTTTAACAAGTTTAATAATGCCAGTTTCATAAACACAAATACATTGTGTTTATAGAGTAGTAAATATACTATATTTTTATTATGTGCCAAGTGCCAGACTGAGTGCTGGATATGTATTATGTCACGTATATGTATTACTCATCACATCTGTTCTATGAATTACATTTCACATCAATTACTTGGGAAAATTCATTCATTCATTTATACAACAAATTTGTATTGTACACAAACTGCCCTCTCTGCGTACTCTCTATATTCTGTCTGCAACATGCTCAGGGACACATAAATACATAAAGCAAAATTCACTCTAAACACATAGGGTTTCTTTCTGCTTTGAATTTTTTATATGTAGCCATTATGCAGATTTTCATGAAAATAGTGTAATCATTTTGGAATACATTTTGGCTGTTTCTTAAAAATGTAAACATATTCTAAATTTATGTCCCAATAATTTCACTCTTAGTAAGAACTTGGTCATTCTTATCCAAGAAAAATGACAAAATATTTCCACAAATATTGTATTTGTATATATTAATAGAAGTTTTATTCATAAAACCAAAACCTGAAAACAATAAAAATATCCAACAGATAAATGGATAAACAACGTATAATATATCTATATATCCATACAATGGAATATTATGCAGCCACAAAGGGAACAAACTACTGATTCATGTAATGAAGCAGATAAACATAAAAAAAAAAAAAAATGCTGATTTATAGAAGTCAGACACTTAAGAATACGTATTATGTAATTCCACTTATATGAAACTCTTCAAACGATAAATATAGTCTAGAGATAAAAAGCTGCAAAACATTTACTCGAACACAGAATTGTTCAGGGGATGGAGAATTAACTGGGAAGGAACTCAAAGAACATTTTACGATGACAGATGTTTTCTGTATCTTAATTGTGGTGGTGGCTACACAGGTTTACGTATTTGCAAAAACTCATAAACTCTACACTTAAAATTAATTCTTTTTATTTTATCTAAATTGTACCTCAATAAAGTTGATTTTTAAGAAAATTATATGTACACATTTAGGAAGCAGTACTGTATGCCTACATTTGTGTGTATGATCCAATAAAGAAATAAGAAGAGGGAAAGACCTGAAGGTCAAATATTAAATTGATAGATTTAGTAGGCAAAAAAACCAAAAAAACATTTTATTGGTAAAATCTTACACAACTATCCAAGTAACGGTACAAATTTGGACTTGAGATTCCTAGCAGCCGGAGTAAAGAATAAAATCTGATCAGCTACAAAATGGATAATAACAATAACAGTAACTTTTTTGAATTATATGAATTAAAAAAATATGTTTAATGTTCCATATAACATGCAATAAATTAAGATAAACACAAGTTCAGAAATTAGATATTATGATTAAATTCTTACTCTTTAAACTTTTGTGTAGGTTGTGTCCTCAAGTGACATTTCGGTGACATTTTTGTAAACAATGTTGACTCTTCCTGAAGGTGCTTCACCTGACCAGATAATAAACAGTACAGACTGAAGAGCAGAAGGAGCTATGTGTATATGTTACTGAGGTCTGTGTGCCCAGTGCTTCGAAAGGCCAAAACTCAAAAGGCCATAGCTTGGTACTACAAAATAGTCACAGGGATGCAAAGTACAGCACAGAGAATATAGTCAGTGATGTTGCAACAACTATGTCTAGTGCCAAATGGGTATTAGACTAATTGGGGGATCACTGCCTAAATTATATAAATGTCTAACCACTATGCCGTATACTCGAAACTATTATAAAATAATATTGAACATTCACTGTCACTGAAAAGAAAGAAATAATTTTTTAAAATGCATGAGAAAACATACACACACAAAAGGTCATAGTTTGGAGCAAGGAAAGGTGTATTGATTGAGAGGGCGCCAACCCAGGAGATGGGAGACTTAGCAGTTTCTCAAATCCATCTTTAAAAAGTACAAAGTTCAGACATCTGTTATGTCAAGGGAAGGGAAAATGGGAGGGGCAAGAGGTGATTGATAACTGCAGTCATGGGGCACTAGCAGGGGTGGGAGGGAGATGGAGAAATCTCTAAATCTCTTTGTTCCTGACCCCAGCTGGTCTGAGTCCGGTCTTGAGGCTCCTGCAAATCTTTGATAAACAATCATTCTTTTTGTACATATTTCCCCCATCTCCTCTGTAGAGGTACCTTCCGCCAACGGGGGGATAGGGGCGGGGGGTTGTTTTTGTAAAAACTCAAGTAGCAAGCAGAAAGCGTCTAATGCTTACCATGTCTATTCGCAGGTTTGAACAAGATGGAGTCAGAGAGGCAGAGCGTTTCACTCTGTTACATATGGGTTTATACTTTTTCATTCTTAAGCATTTTTAGGTTGAGTTCTACTGAGCTTTGTTTTTCAATCTAAGATCCTCTTTTCTCCACAAATACTAAGGTATATCAAAGTATATACGATAAGAGAAAGAGAAAGGAAGGGCAGCTTGTGCTCAAAATATACAAATCACGATACAGCATATTTTACCTTTCCAAGTAAACAAGATTTCATGTCTTTTCCAGTAAACACAAACACAACTTTGTAATCCCATTACATAAAGTATTTTCCTTTCTCGATCAGCAGCCAACCATTTTTATTTTTTAGTGAATATTTAAATTTCAGCAAAAATGGATGTTGAATGAAGTCTGCCAAATGCCTTCTTCCACCTCAGGCTCTGTGAGGAAGTTACACCTGAACAGAGGAGACTGAAGGATCCTTAGTTCAATACCTAGGTGACTCAGCATTAAAAATCCTTTTTTTCTACTTCCAGAATCCAGACCTTGTATCCGGATTCCAGGGACCAAGTCTTTGCCGGGGTTTCTGTGTCTGAATCTTAAATTGATATACTATACCACATTCAGCACTTCCAAGCCTAGACACTGCATTGTTATACAATTTCTCTCAGGAACCAGAGTCTTGTGCCAGAGTTCTGTTCCCAAAGTTTTCTGATGTCCCCTTTCTGAGTCTTGGCAGGGGCCTTGCATCCAGTTTATTTCACCTCCCTGGCCGTCCTGCAGTGAGGATCGCAATGTACCACCCATCCCTCATCTCCAGAGAACAACGTTTGTTGGTGGAGCCCAGTGGTTCTTGACCATTGTTGTATGTACATACCAAAGCATGGGTTTCACTTCATAACTAATCAAACAAGACTATCTGGGAGAGAGACCAAAGTATCTGTATTTTTTACAACTTTCCAGATGATTCTGAAATTCAACCAGGGATGAGAAAGCAGGGCATAGGGTGAGGCAAGTGAGGGTGCAAAATTCAAAAGAGCTCCAAAAAACCCAGTAATGCAATAGTTGTAAAAATCAAAATGAATGGCAAATAATCCTTAATAAACAAAATACCTAGATCTAAGTAAAGGATCAGTACTTGCAGCCTGAGGTGAAAGGGAAAACTCATAATATTGGTCTGGTCTTTACATTTTTGATATTTTATTCATCAATGACTTTTTCGCATTAATTTTTATTTTTAATTTTTAAAAGTTGCCTTAAAATATTAAATATATTAATTACTGAGGTTTTTGTTACTTCCTTAAATTTTGCCCTCTCCTCATCCTGCTCTGAGTTCTGTAAACCACTGACCCCGCTGGATGCTGTCCACTCTCTGTGAGCTCAGTGGGGCTTGACTCTAGTAAGCACAGAGATATTCTCTTTCCCAACAATCCCCCACCCACTCCAGTTATGACAGTTCAAGATGGAGAATGAGAAGAACACTTTTGCCCAGAGTCCCAATCTCTTTCTCAGGCCATAGTCCAATTGTAGGAAACACATACCTATACCAAAAATATATAGGACAGCTGGGCTGCTATGTACATTTTGTAAAACTCTCTCTAAGTGTCTCTGATTCATCATTGCTCCCCACCTCCTACATCAGGACCTGGAGTTAAGTCACAGAGTTACACTGTGGTTACTCTACAGACCAACAGCATCAACATCACATGGAAGGTTATAAGAAATGCACATACTCAGGTCTGAATCACAGAGCAACTGAAACAGCAGTTTGGGGATGAAGCCAGATGTCTAGGTTTTACCAAGGTCCAGGAGATTCAGATGCGTGCTAAAGTTTGAGAAGTGCTGATAGCTTAAATAATTACCTATCTACGAACGTCTTCGTGACAACCAGGGGAAGGCCACCGACTACCTAGATCACTTCCAGAGACAAGAATAGGGCTTACCTGAATTTCTCTTGTGTAGAGGTAGGTGGGCCCAGCAGGAGTGATATCATATCATACACTGTGTTCCAGGGACAGAGACCTGGCCAAGCAGATGAAAGGAAAGATGCAAGGAAAGAGAAGCCAGATACCAAGAGCAAACCATCTGACTAGGAATGTCAATGGTCGGTGGGAAGCAGAAGTACCAAGTCTTTTCTCAAGTTCAAGGGGCAAGTCTGAGGCCAGACAGAAACAATAGTCCCAACTAGGATTCCAAGGACATTCTTACAGAGGAGCCTGTGAATGCTGATGCTCATTTTTATTGATGCTAGCCAAGTGATATAGGAGTGAGAAGACCTGGTTAATGACATATGGTCAGAGGAAACAGAGTGAGGCTGAAATGGGCATGAAAGGTGTGCAGGGTTTTGGGTTTGCCATCTACACCTCTGTAGACATGACTTACCAACTTTTTTACAAAACAGATGCCACTGAACTGTTTTCAAAGGATGCATTTCTCTCTAGTCAGAAATATTCAAAAAATAATAAAGCTACAGTTGGTTAGCATTTAAGATATTGCTGTGAGAAAAAAATGTCAACCCAGTGTAAGGTTTATTCTAATTGTACCCTATCTTTTTTTTGCGTGGGGTGGGGGGAAAGGGGAACAAGATCCAGTTGCCATTGTTAGTTGCAAGGGGCGCAGCCCACCATCCCTTGTGGGAGTCGAACTGGCAACCTTGTGGTTAAGAGGATATGCTCCAATCAACTGAGCCATCCAGGAGCTCAGCAACAGTTCAGCTCAAGGTGCCGTGCTCAATCTTAGTTGCAGGGTCGGAGCCCACCATCCCTTGCGGAATCGAGGAGTCCAACCAGCAACTTTGTGGTTGGGAGCCCTCGCTCCAATCAACTGAGCCATCTGGCACTAGCCCATGTGGGAATCGAACCGGCATCCTTCAGAGTTAGGAGCACAGAGCTCCAACCACCTGAGCCACTGGACCAGCCCTGTACCCTATCTTTGTGCATTTCTTTACACATAGGGAGCATTTATTAGATATTATCTCATTGAGGTTTACAAATAAAAAACCCACCATATGAAATCAGTTATACTGAAAATACAATTTTGTGAGGAGCATGAAATTAATTGAAAATAAGCAGCATCACAATGAACAAGTAAGCCTGGGATGGTGAAGTCAGAAACATGGACGCCCTAGAAGTGAAAGAACAAGTTAAGGGGGAGGGAAGGACGGTGTGTGTCAGAGCAGAAGGGAGGGCTCCTTACTAGAAAACCTGATTAGTGTCTCATCAGCAGCTCAAACTCCTCATGGCCAAAGCAGAGTCATAAAATTGTTCTCCCTCCCTTCCCCTCCGCTCCAAAATCCTTGCCATTTTCCACAGCAGGGCCGTACATAGCCTGTCACCTCCAGTCAGAAAATGTTCCCTTTCCCACCTATCAAAAGGGAGCTGTACTTTTCTTTGAGACTGTTCTCACATGTTGTCTTGCTTCTTATGCTCACTGTGGTCCCTCAGTCTATTGCCTCCACCACCCACAAATGACTTCTTCACAACCGAAACCCTCTCAACATATGTTTTTTAATGCATTAGCTCCCTGTAATTATTTATACTTCTGCTTCTCCCAGTAGGCCATGACCTATTTCAAGGTAAAAACAAAATTTTAGATACCAGGTGCCTGGTACATAGTAAGAGCTTAACAATTAATTATGTACTGAAAGAATGAATAGAGACAAAAATGGAGCCTCAGAATGATGCCCTTGCGTATAAATGTTGAAGAACATGATAAGAAAAGATCTGGAGCAGAAGTGGAATGCCCTAGTACGTAGCATTGTAGATGTTCTCTCCCTTCATCTTTACTACCCAAGTGTAAGACTTGGCTAAGGTTCTGTGGGGAGGGCTGAAAGCCAGCTAAAGCCCTGTGGAGAATGACAGGGGAAGATGTGTTTTATGAAGTATGACTTTTCATAGGCATTTTGGGTTGAAGATGGTAGCATTGGGATGGGTTAGGGAGTCAATGTCTTCACCTTTGAAAACATTTTAATCTGAAATGCAGAGGCCTGGTTAAGAAATGGGGTATTCAGAGTAACCTATGTCTTCTAGTCCCAAGAGAGAGGTAAAGGGGGCATCCATTGTCCAGTCTGCTAACCCAGTTGGGGGAACAAACTAGACTGTGAGCTGAAATTCTACTCGGGATAAAAGAATTTGCATTTGGCTGTCACTCTCCAATTGCTCTCAGGAATGTGTAGGTGATACAGGGGTCCAGACTCAAACAGCTACAGAGACCAGGTATGTGTGAGAACTGGGTGAAGCTGGCATGTGTGACAGATAAGAAGGAAGTAGTGTGTAGTGAGGAAAATAGAAGAGGGTTCATCCTGTATCAAGGGCTCCCATAAACTGCTACCCACAACCACTACTCAGCTTCAGATAATAATTGCTATGTAGGAATATGGGCCCATGATTGCCAGATCTTCCTAATTTTTATGAAAGGCAGAAATTCAGAATTAGTGTACAATTTCTCAATTTTCTTATTACTTTAAATCACACTGGAGTCTACATTGTGTCAGCCAAGTAATACACATCTGAAAGCTGAATCTGGGTCGTGGGTCATTAATTTGTTATCATGGATCATTTAGAAGGAGAAATAGATATTGAAGGAGCCCTTGATGGTTCAGAGGGTGGAATTTATTCAATATGATCCAGAGCTTCACCTCCATCTCATTGTTACCTAGTCTTCAACATGGTTTTGATATTCCCATGGTCCTGTCTACTCAAAATTCCTTCTTCCATTGATATCTTCTAGAAGGAAGATCATCCAAATTTCTTAAAACAGAGAATCAACCCATTCACCATACAGGGAATTCAGTTAGGGGCTGCTTTTCATAGACAGTTAATAAAAGTGGACAAGCATTAACATTTGGTGTATTTAGATGGTGCCTAGAGAAGGGAGACCTCTTCTCTGAGCTTCCATAAAAAAAAGTATAAAGATTAGCCCACAGTCTATCTTAGACAAATAAAAATCAAGGTGAAGTACACTTTTCATAAAAAAGAGAGGAATAAAAAAGATGAGTCTATAAAGTTTCATTTCAAAGGCACGGTACAAGAGTGGCACGGGCTAGATTTTCACTGGATGAGTTTTCACCTAGAAATAAGTTGACAGAAAACATTGCTGGGTGGTACATGTGATTGGTAGTCCAGAGGGTGGGTGAAGAGGAGAAAGATCCCCAGAGCAATTAGGGAAATTCTATAATATTAAATGATGCAGAGGCAGAAGTGAAATAAACTTAACAGATCATATGCAAGTTTAAATTGATGTTCTTGGCTCAAATCGCTTTTTTTAAAAAAAAGAAAATAACCTTTATAAGCCTCAGAAGATTGCAGTTGAAATGGTTTAAAATCAATTTTAACTCATTTTCCATTCATATAATATGAGAGGAAGGAGACAATTTTACTGGTTTACTGGAGAAATAGTCCAAGGGTTTCTTTCCATAGTAGAGAAAGAAGTTGATTTCAGCTCAGACAGATATTTCAAGCTTCAAGGTCTCTGTCTGGACCGAGAAAGATGTGCTCTTCCCAAAGTCCTATCGAACAGAGAGTGTTAATACATTTCCCGGCTGCCCAGGTCCTGAAGCTGCTGCACAACTTCGACCATAAGCAACTCTGCAAACCACCTGCTTCCAGACCACACGCTTGTGATTTCAGCCTTTCAGATTGAGGACGGTAACATCAGCACATTGAAAAGTGTATCCTCCAAGGGGAGAAGATTAAGAATCAGTGAGGACTGACAGGCATTTGTGAATGTGAGTGTATGTGAATGTGTGTGAGAGAGAGAGAGCGCGAGAGCGAGAGAGACCGTGTGTTCTCATTAGGGGACGATCTATGATTTGACAGCCTCACTGCTGCTGCTCCTGCTGCGGCTGTATGGTATGTCATCAGTTGCAAAGGGCTGCGAGGGTTTAGAGGAACTGCAGTTCTGAAGACTGAGCACTGCTAAGTGGGCTCCCTGTCAAACAAAGTAGATGAGATTTGCTGCAGGATTGGAAACTTGGACTTATTACTGCTTCATCCACCCAGAGAAACGGGCAGCACTACAGAAGAAAAGGTAAGAGAAGAAACTGTGCTCTCTGGGGTAGGTAGGGCAGGGGGCATGGGGAGATACAGGCTCGAAGGCTTGCTGTTTCGTAGCAAAGGGATTTTACCTTCTGAGAGTAAAGAGGGCAAATGCTGATTTCCTACCGGGCTTGATTATTGAGCCTCTTGGCTTTCCTACCCCCAGTACCTTTACCTTATTTATATAGTTTTCCCAAGCATCTGAGAGATTTCTTTGCATTTATTTTTCAGCTAGCAGATACTGTTTTAGTTTTTCCCGTTGGGCACTCTTTCAAAACAAGGAGGTTTTCTGTTCCTGGTTTCTTAAGCATTTTTTTCCAAGAGGAAACTGGCCCCTCTCACTGTATGCTGGTCAAAACAGTTACTCCATCCTACGCTAGAGTTTCAATAAAAGGAGTTTTCAGAAATATGCCTGATCCCTATTCTTGCAGAAAAATGGGAGGTGAAAGGAGCAGAGGTGAGAGTTACCTGGCAATAACTGTGACTGGATCTAAAATGGTGACACTATGAATGAATATGGATTATACCTCTTCACAGGGGGAGAGAAGCACCGTGATAAAGGCAGGGCCCTGGAGAGAAGATGTTTTGAGAAGTGCTTCAGAGAAACTTCAAGCTACTAAAGATGGAAAACGAAACAGTAAGTGAACTGAACCAAACACAGCTTCAGCCGCGAGCAGTGGTGGCCCTAGAATACCAAGTGGTCACCATCTTACTTGTGCTCGTCATTTGCGGTCTGGGCATCGTGGGCAATATCATGGTGGTCCTGGTGGTCATGAGAACCAAGCACATGAGGACGCCCACGAACTGCTACCTGGTGAGTCTGGCAGTAGCCGATCTCATGGTCTTGGTGGCCGCAGGCCTACCCAACATAACAGACAGCATCTATGGTTCCTGGGTCTATGGCTACGTCGGCTGTCTCTGCATTACTTATCTCCAGTACTTGGGCATCAATGCTTCCTCTTGCTCAATCACAGCCTTTACCATTGAGAGGTACATAGCTATCTGTCACCCCATCAAAGCCCAGTTTCTCTGCACATTCTCCAGAGCCAAAAAGATCATCATCTTTGTCTGGGCTTTCACATCCATTTACTGTATGCTCTGGTTCTTCTTGCTGGATCTCAATATTAGCACCTACAAAGATGCTATTGTGGTGTCATGTGGCTACAAGATCTCCAGAAATTACTACTCCCCTATTTACCTAATGGATTTGGCTGTCTTTTACGTTGTGCCAATGATCCTGGCCACTGTCCTCTATGGATTCATAGCTAGGATCCTCTTCTTAAATCCCATTCCTTCGGATCCTAAAGAAAACTCTAAGATGTGCACCAGTGACTCAACTCATCAGAGCAAGAATTTGACTTCAAAGACCTCTAATAGATGTTTTAATAGCACAGTGTCTTCAAGGAAGCAGGTAAGCAAACCGGAATGTCCAGGTACACAGAGGAAATGTGGGCTAGAGCTCCTTGTGAGAGGGGATCAACTTTGCCCTACTTAGCTGATGGCAAAACCAAAACACAGTCATGCAAACATTTCACAGTGTAAGCTTCTGCTTTACATATTAAATTCATCTCTAAAGCAACTAAAGATCTAAAAATAGAGGGGGAAATGTTGATAGCACATCAGTGGGGTACCAGTTCAGGTGTAATTAAAATATAAGGAAATATAAACAGAAGCTTTAAAAATCCACCTTTAAAATGTTTGTGCCTCTCTGAGAAATGTTATCAAAATATTTAGACCATTTCTGGCTTCTGTGGGGAGCAGCTGAATATCTTTAAGAATTCTATTGCACTACAAAGACTTGACAAGATAGTTTGAGAAAAGATAATTCGAAGCAATAAGGAAACTTCTCTTACCATTCTATAGTTTCTCACAACTGAGAGGGGTTCCTGGATTTCTTTTTTTCTTTTTTTTCAGTCTTAGTGGGAAAAGATTCTATCACCTTTCCCCCAGGTCCCTACAAAGTGTCCCAGCATGCAGAAGCTGAAAATTCACCTTGCTCAGGAAATGTTCTAATAACAAGGCTAACATCAAGCTCAACTTGTTACCAAAAAAATGATCGAATTTTTTAAATGTCTGTTTTTCCTTCTACGCATAACTAAAAATCCCTTTACAGTTTCAGGTCACCTGAATGCTCATGTAGTTGCAGTAGTATTGTGGTTTCACTAGTGAATGAAGTGCAACTTTGTTACAGTAGATATGGTTTATAAGATGATATAAGAATAAAATACTTTTATATCATATACACATTTATCTGTATTTACACAATTGTTCTAAGTTACTTATGAGCTTAGCTTTCAGTTCCTTTTCTGTCTTTGATAAACAAAATAAACACAGAGTAAACATTTAGTCTCATAGCTGAAAAAGAAAACTTGAAATCAACAATACTGGCTCTTTTAAATGGGTTGATGTGTGTTTGTGTGTGTGTGTGTGTGTGTGTGTGTGTGTGGAGAGAGAGAGAGAGAGAGAATACAATTCTTCCTGTGTGCATAGATAGAAACTGAGTATACCTTTGAAAGTATGCATATGGGTCATCCATGTATCACTTCCTAAACTCTAGATTAGTTGATATGTGAAGAATTGTAATTGGACACTTGGGCACAAGTGAAATAAGCTACTAATAAATGTATGTGCTTTAGATATACATAAAATGAATAATGATGAACGATAACTGAGAAGAAATATTTATAGCGTTTTAGACAATATGGTGATGCTTGATATATATAACATTTATTATTAAAGTGACCTAGATGATGGACCTGAGCAACTGTTGCCAGCTCTTAGATTTCTATTTCTTTGGGTCTAGCATTCCTGCCTAATACAAAGCCTATTTGGCCATCTATTACCCAAAACTTGATTAAGAGAAATTTAGAGAGAACTGTTGACCACCTGCCAAGACAAACATTAACAAATACAGTAAGAGAGTAAAGAATGTGTACATCTCAATTAGAGATGAAACATGGGTTAACGTCTTCAGCAAGAAGGTCGGGAGTAAATTCATTCATTAGATTCCAATTTATGTTCATGTTATAAATTCTAAAACGTTGTTTATCTGGTCTAATGTCCTTCCTTTCAATCGTTGCCATTAGTACCTATCAGCATTAATAATGTGCTTTAAATTGCTAATCGTGTTACATGTTCACTCTTATTTCAAAGCTGTTAGAGACAGTCTGGCTTTATAGAGGGTGTGTGGTAGAAGAAAAAGCCAAAATGTTGGCTCCAAACAATCCTGAGCTTAAATGCCAGGGTTCTAATCAACCTGTACAATCTTGGATAAGCAGAACTCTCTGAGTCTCAGTTTCCTTATTTGTAACATGAGGAGAAATAGCAACAGCCAGAGTTGTTGTAAAGGATCTAGCTTATGAAAGATACCTAAAATGCAGTGGTGGTTAGCACCTGAGTGAATTAGCCTCCTTCCTAGGTGTTTAATAGGTTGGCAACTGTAAAGGAAATGCAGATTTACTCTCAGAAATACCCGTTTGCCATTTAAACAAATATTATTTGTTGAACAAGTGTGTACATGATGTAGTAACTTCTCTAAGAAACATTTTAATAATGAAGGCATTTGGAAATGTATTGGAAGCATTTGGGGTGTCACAATAATGCTTCTTACTGTCAGTTAACTTCAGGAGCCAGGGATGCCAAATGTCCTGAAACACACGAGTCAATCAAGCACAAACGCCTGTGACAAACGCCAATCACACCCTCATTGAGAAACACGGGATGCCATATAAATCAATAGGAGTGCATTTAGGTACTATGTCATGTAATTCAGTCTTGATTTTAGATCGGATGGGAGTTCTGAGGGGAAAAACGGAAATTATGGGGTTCAAGGCATCAGAGAAGACTTCATAGAAGAGGTGGCATTTGAGAAGGCTCTAGAAAGATGGGGATCATTTGGAAAGTAAAACTCAGGACGGACAGCACTCCACACAGAAAGGATGTGGTTGGGACGAGAATGGCAGAGGTTTGGAGAAGGGGCAAGGACAGGCACATAGGGTGGGATTTTTATGCTATAACGTGACGTGGTTGATCAAAATGAATGATGTATTTGGAGGAGAAGTAACGAGTACGATTGGATTGAAAGAAAAGTGTGTGTGTGTGTGTGTGTGTGTGTGTGTGTGTGTGTGTGTGTCTGAGAGAGAGAGAGAGAGCTGTAAAGGATGCCAATTACCAAGCAGTGAAAGGAGTTCGAACTTAGTGCAAAAGTAACAAAGACTGTGTGTGAGTGGGGAGCAGGAAGCCGCAGTGAGGAAAGTGGTGTTCCCCGATGATAAATCTGACAGCTGTGGACAAGGTAGATTTGAAGAGTGACAGACTGGCAGAAAGACCAATCTGGAAGTTGGTGATAGTGATTCAGGTATGAGGTCATAAAATGCTCTATCAGGACATTTTAAAATAAGTTGTGAACCAGAAAGATGTTTCAAAGAAAGGAAGGGTGAGATGTGAACACACAGAGAGGACAATTCAACGTGGCACCAGGGTTCTGAGTCTGGAAAAATGGTGGTTCCCCTGGTAAATGAGAATGGGAGCCATGAAGGGGAGTCAGCTTTGTCCAAAATCAATGACTCTTTATGTGGATTTTTCCTCTTAAGAAATTGTTCTTTCCTTAAATCTTTGAAAGATTGAAACCTCCACCTCCTATAATCCACAGACTTTCATTTTAATGTTTTCTCTGATTTTTTTTTTTTTTTCAGGCAAGTTTAATTTACATTTTAATAAATATTCTGTCTGGGCCAGGTTTTTCTAACCAAGTTGTTAAATTCAAATGTACATAACCTAAAAAAACCTACATTTAAAAAGGAAATAAAAGAGCATTTATATTGCAGTTCTCAAAAGGGACAAATGTGATTTTTTGGTTTGTTTTTAACTTATATCCCCTATGCAGAAAACCCAGGCCAGAATGTTATTTTTTTTCTCCTCTATCATTCAGAGATTTAATCATGTTTTAGGAAACGAACTAAATATTTGGTAAATTCAATGAAGTAAATTACTCAAATTAATGACTTTGGATCGTATAGACCAAAGAATTCTCTGATTGACTAAATCTTTCTTTTCAAATGGCTGTTTTCATATCGAGGAGACAGGTTTTAAATTATCAGTTTGCCGCATTTCAGCTGCACCTGCACGATGTTGAAAGAGTCAGTTCAGTCCCTTCAGGTGTTCGGCACTGTGTAGATAGAATATCTCTATATTAACTGGATATTTCAAAGGAATTGATTAGTTTTTTCGGTATTTTGAAGGCAAAAAAAAAATGTTTTGGTAAAGGACTATCATATGGATAAACACATTCAATTCAAATATTTGCTTTCCACAGGAGGCAGGGGTATTTAGAGTTTTTTATAGATCAGACTACCAGTTTTATTTCCAGTTGAGTCACTCTAATATTTTTGTTTGTTTGTTTGTTTGTTTTCTGCTAGTATAACTGGTGGGGGAATTGAGTAACATGGTCCAAATAGAAACTCTAAGAGTTTATGGCAAATTTTTCATTAGGGATTTTATTTGACTAAATAAGCCTTTAAAATACTAAACAGTCTTTTGTCTCCATAAATTTCTGAAAAGCCTCTACCTTACTAGAAGAATGTTGGTTGGTAGCCCAAAAAACAAAAGCAGTTTTCCTTTGTAGAGTAACACGTGCCTTTTGCTATTGTGGCTATCATTACTACAATCATGTGTATTATGAAAAACCCAGAAAACTAGGAATAAGGAAAAAGCATCCTTTATCCTACATCTTCAAACCATGATTTATTAGCATGTAGTTATATTCTTTTTCTTACCATGTTTTCTTTTTTGTATACTTACAGCCTGTATGTGTAATTTTATGTTCTGCTTTTACACAAAATATTGAAATTAATATTCTCAAGGAAAATGGCACAGAGTGAAAGAAAACAGATACGACTGTGAGTCAATGTCTCTCAGCCTCAGTTTTCTCGTCAATAAAATGGGAATAGCAATGACTCATAGGGTTGTTGTTCAAATTACGCGAGACACATCATTCGAAATGCATCTTTGCTCTCCTCCCCCCTGTCCCATCAGCTACCCTTCCCTTACTCCTGTCCTTCCCAGTGATCTCCATCCCCTAGGCAGACTCCTGTCTCTCTCCTGTCTCTCTCTTAAGCCATTTCCTGCTCATGGAAAATGAAGACACGTGGATAAAGAAAGGGCTTAAATGTGTCTTCTCCTCTCCCTGTCTCTGTTCAGTTCCTGCTTCCAGTGCTATTTACTTTTTAAAGAGGAAATCTCGAACACGGAAAAACCTTTAAGACACGAAGGAAATGGGTATAGTGATGGAATGTCAGGCAGCAGGGCCTTAAGTTGTATGGGCAGCTTAATCACTAATTAACATTACAGGGCAAATTAATGATACTAAGTTCTTCAGCGTTAGAGTTGTCTGCAGTTTTCTAGGACTGTTTGTATAGTGTTTTCACAGGCCCATCTTTTATTTCTAATTGTTTTATTTGCTCCACCTAGGTTCAACTATATCCTTAATAGGATAAAGCTTTCTAAGTTGGGGGGCAAAAGTACAATTTTTGTCACTTAGCACACAGATATCTAAGTGTGCCATCTTATTTCTATTATTAAAAAATAGCTTTCCATCTTCTGATTCACGTCCTATATAAGGAAAGATTGTACATTCCCATAAATTGACTAAGTGAAAATCCCCTGCAGTTACATGCTTTATATCCTGTGGTTAGATGAATACACATTGTTTGTTCCCAATTTTATACTTCCAGCTTCAAGCCATAATTTCACCAGCAGAGAAAAATTAATTTTCCTAAATGCCTACAAAAGGGGAAAACCTGCACTCCTTTAGAATTCTCAATTTGGCCACACAAAAACACCTTAAAATCAGCTAACCTTGAAAATGACAAACTACTTTATGCTTCCTTATATAGCCTCTTGTGAATTCTTCAAACTGCAAACAGGTATCCCAAGTTCCAAACAGATGAAGGTGGGCTATATCTATGTTCTCAAGCTCCTTTCTTTTTTTATTTTGTTTGTTTTTAATCCGTTGGAGAAAGACTAAGAGGTATAAAGCCAGAGCTAGTTCAACATTTCGCAAAATTGTGCAGTAGGTTATTTTATATTCAATAGCATCCTCACTGTAATTAAACATTCACTCACAGTCCAAAAAGCACCCAGCATCAGGCTAGGAGTGGAAACTACAGGATATGTAAAGGCAAATGCTTCACCTTCAAGGATGTCACTGTTGGTCATGTACACAAATAATCCTGAGAGGACCTTCACGTTGTACAACAGAGTACGGGCATCTGTGAGGGAGAAGAAAAATGGGAGGAAATGGAGGAGGGCTTTATGGAGTACATTGTGTTCAGCTGGGCCTCTATGGGCAGAATGTCTAACAGCAGCAATGTGGAGACAGGGAGAAAAGGAAGGAAGACAGTTGAACACAAAAAGAGAATTGTCTAGTGAGGGGAGGCCCAACCATACTGTAGTCCTGTTAAATCTAACTCCTGGGTCCTCTTCCCAGCTCTGCCCTCTGTCATGTTGCTTACTTTTATCCATGTCGATGGTCACAACTACCACCTATGAGTCTCCAGTATACAGCCCTAGCAAAGATATTTCCTGACCCATACTTAAATGGTTTTTTTGTGTGGTGTTTTTTTGTTTTTTTTTGGACCTTATGTAAGTGCATCAAATCCAGTATGTCTAAAATGAAGCCCATTATTGTCCCTCATAAACACCTCCTTCTTTCTTTCCTATTTCAGGTTCCTATGCCAGAAATCTAAGAGTCCCTCTCAGTGCCTTTCCATCCTACCCACCTGCACACCTAAGCACTAGCCAACTCCTACTGCTTCTAGCTCGTAACTCTCACAGCTGACCTATTCCATCACACTACCATTGTCCGCCATTTGTCACCTGCTCTAGTTCAATACACACCTCACCAGCCTCTCTGACTCCCACCCTACCCACTCCAATCATTCTGCACTTTGCTCTCTAACAGATTTCTGTAACACAGAGGTATGTTATCAAAATGATTTTTATAACTCCCTGAGGCCTAGAGTTTAAACTCCTCAGGATAACAGATAAGATCCTGGCTCTTTCCTATGTTTTCAGCTTCATGTCTTGTCGCTCCTCTAACTTACACTTCATGCTCCAGTGATACTGTATCATTTGTAGTTCTCTGAACTTGCTATGTTCTCTCAGCTAGAATGCCCTTCATCTGGCAAACTCCCAATTATCTTCCAAGTCTCAGATCAAATGCTGTCCCCATGCACCCCACCAAGCCTTCCCTGAATTTCTCTGGCAGATTTATATACCTGATTGCCTAGCTATAAGTATGTATGTTAGGTGTTCTAACTATGCTCTTACAGTACTTTGCATATACTTCTAGTTTCATAATCTTATGTATCATAATTGTTACCTTGTTGGTCTTCCCACTGCCACTAACATGCTTAAGAGCAGGACCTTATATCCTCTGTGTCCTCAGCATTGACTTTAGCACATAGCAGGCTCCCAAAAGTGTATATACACAGTCGTGTGTTGCAGCCAAAGAATATAGACTTTGCAGGATCAGGTTGTTAGTATCTCTTCCCAATTGTGTGTTGTGACATCACACTGGTTACTTAAAATTGGTCATGGTTGAAGTACCTAAACTACAGAAATCAGCAAATATGACAACTCAGGGAACCCTCCCATTTTTGTGGAGAGGTGATCATTAAATATGCATTTCTGTGTAGGTGTGTGTGTCGTATATAATTTTACATATAGTAAATGAAAATTTGAGAGTACCTACATGCATACTTTGGAACTCAGTCAAATCCAACATGCTGTTTTGCCTTCTGAAAATTTATTGTTCAGTTATGCCATATTCTTTTCCAATTTTAATTAAAATTTCCTTTTATTAAATCTCTTTTGAATTCCAAAATAGCCAAACTGGCTGCTGGGTAGTATGATGGTAAGTTTGTTAGTAGGTAAGACTTTTTAGGAAGACTCTCCCCTTTCAGACAGAACAGGCTAACTTAAAAATATGACAGACTCAAATAATAATTTGCTTTTTGTACAAAATCCCATTGGCTTTCCAATGAGTGTTTAAAATACCCTCCACAATGAGGGCGCTACATTGGCTAGAATGGGCCAAGATGCAGAGGGATGGCAACTAAGGGAAGGAAAGCAGTGTGAGCAGAGGTATAAAGATGAAAATCAATCTATCTGAGGGCTCCTATGTGATTAATTTCCCTAAGACAATTTGCGCACACCACCTTCTTTCAAAAAGAAATATCCCCAATCTCCTTTGACTGGCTTTCAAAGCCCACTGAAATCTGGCCTTTTTATCATTTTTCTGGCTTCATTCATCTGTTATTTTGGGAATTCAATAAACAATTATTGAACACAAATTTCATGCCAGGCGTTGCTCCGGAGAACCAATGATAGCCCCTACCTTATGGAACATTCAATAAAATATGAAAGATCACTACTTAAAAGTGGTTGGAAAATACACGTGCAGCCTGTACAGTGTGCAGAAGAGGCCAAAAGGAAGGGGTGCACACTGTACTTAAGGCTGGAGAGCAAGCCTCCTGCTGAGTCAGAGTCACTTCCGCTCTTACATAAGCCTTGAGTAAGCATTCACCAGGCCAACAGGAAAAACAAGACCTTCAAACCAACAGAAGTAGTCATTTACATAATGAAGACCTCTAACAAGGACAGTGGCAAATGGAATTTGACTTTTGGGAACTTTTCTCATAAAATTGCACGATGAAGCCAACATAGAACCAGGGAAATAAAAATACGGATTTTGCAATTCAAGCAAGAAGCAAGGAAGGTTTGAGCTAAGAGGTAACAGCAGGGAAGGCTAGAAAGGATGTAGATGAGTCAAATCAGTGGGATTTAACTACTAGTTTGGCAGATGAAGATGAAAGAAGTTCCTACAGGAAGTCCCAGAGTCCTAGCTGGGGTGACTAGACAGGCAGTGGAGTTAATAACCATGCACAGACGTCTTATCTATATTTATTCCTTCTCTGTAGAGTCAGACATGTCGCACCGGATTTTCCCATACATACCAAGCTCATTTGTACTATGCAAACTTACTCATGTAATTGTTTCCTTCTTATAAAGCCCTCTCCACTCTTGATGCTTCCACTCTTATAAGCAACACTCAAGATCCCAGTTCAGGCTGCAGTTTGATCAAGGGTTTCTATACGTTCGACGTATACTGGAAGGGAGGTGAGTATGAGCTCTACAGTCAGAAAAACATAGTTCAAGCTCCAGGCATTCTACTTCCTATCTCCATAACTTTGGATATTTTACTTCTTAATATGTCAGTGTATTCATATGTAAAAATAGAATACTAATGATACCCACTGATAAGGTTGCTGTGAGGAAATAAATGTCTAATACATAACAAGCACTCAATACTTTTTATTTACTGTACGTAAGTTATATATTATATTTAAAATATCATTTGTTCCCTCCTTATTCATGAAATAGCAAAAATAGAAACTAGTAATTCTTTCCCGAAGAAGATAAAGTTTAGAGGTTATAATAGAGGTAGATCCTTCAGGTTCCTCTAACAATATATTCATGAGTTCAAGTCACTAAGTAATTCTTGAGCTTCTACTATGTGCCCAGAGAGAAATACAGTAAGTACAATACCAAATCACCCCCATAACAGAAGCTACATATTATTGGCTTTTGATTATGTCTTCTGTACTGTTCTAAATATTTTACATGAACTCACTCAATAAAGCCTCACAACAAACTTGGGAAGTAGGAACTAATTAGAGAAAAGGATTTAGGGGCATAAAGGATGCTAAGTGACCTGCTCTGGGTCACACAGCTAGTCGTGGCAAAGTCAGGATTTGAACCCAGCACTCCTGTTCCAGAGCTTCTATAATATCAATCATAGGGCAAGAGAAAACCAAATAAAGATGAGATTGTTGGTGGTTAAAGTAAGTTTCCTGGCGCTAGTAGACAGGTGTCTAGAAGTTTGGAGAGGGTTAGTTAAGGAGAATGAGAGGAGAGAGTTCATTCCAGATAAACAAGGAGGAAGGGAAGGGTATAACAGGAGAAAAAAAATCCCAGAATTTAAAAAAGCATGTGCTCTCTGAGGAATAGTAATGAGATTAGCCAGATGTGGACCAAAGGTTCAAGTTTGGGAGACTTGGGAAGTGTTATAAAATTGGAGGACATATAGGCTGGACCTGGATCAATGAAGACGGAAAACCAAGCACAGTGTCACCATCACCACCACCACCACCACCATCATCACCACCACCACCACCACCATCATCATCACCACCACCACCACCACCACCACCATCACCACCACCATCACCACCACCACCATCACCACCACCACCACCACCACCACCACCACCACCACCACCATCACCACCACCACCACCATCACCACCACCACCACCACCACCACCACCACCACCACCATCATCACCACCCCCATCACCACCACCACCCCCAACCTTCTCAGATTCCTCATCATGCTATTGAGGAACACAAGGAAAATCACATTTATAGATAGCATCTACTTCACCCTTGGAGTTTCCATTCCAGCGGGCCCTCGGTGATCTCCACATATCCCTTTACAGGACCATAATCAGTTCCCTCTTTTCATGCCTTAAATGTCTATTTCAAACCTTCATACTCCCCTCAAGTCATTGTACCTGGAATTATTTTTTCTGAAATGCCTCCCATGTCCAACCCCTCCTTGCTATTGCTAGACTCATTCTCATCAATTCTAGTCTCGTCATTTCCTCTCTGCACCTGAGACAAGCAGTCCAGTCTCTCTGCCTCACCAAACTGTTGCAAATGCTTTGTAACCAATCTTTCTGCCTCTTAATTGCCTTCTTCCAAATCATCCCCCAGCAATCACTAAATGCAAATTTGGTAGTATCACTACAATGCCTAAAATCCTCCAATATACCCATTTCTTCTAGGTTTAAACCCAAAGTCATTATCATGGCATACTGGGATATTTATGTTCTGCTCTCTGCTTACTTTCCCAAACTCATCCTATCCCTGTCCCCAACATACCACTTGACAAGCGGTTTCCTAAACTGGCCATACTCTATGATGCTTCCAAGCCAGGGTGCATACTCCTCCAGCCACAAGCATTCTGCATCCCCTCATTTGACCTGTTACTTCTCACCTACCCTCTCATAGATAACCCAGCAGAGCAGACTTTCCTGATTTCCACTGGCAGCGTTTGGTGTTTCTTCCTTCTCTTTGTAGCAGTTTGCTCTTGCATCTGGACAGCATACCGTGTCACTGTGACAATTTGTTCAAATGTCTTTCCCACCAGATTGTACACAGCACAATGGCAGAAACATCATCCCATTCATTTTTGTGCCCACTTAGTGTCATGGTGTCCAGGAACATATTGATAAATGACTAAACTAGTAAAGACTGGATATAAAAGATGAGAAAGATGGAAAGATCTAATATGCCTCTAAAGATTTTTTTTCAGTGGCCTGAAAATTGAATTGTTGATACAAATGTTGAGGGAGAGATATTAAAAAACACCACCAGAAATGTTCAGTTTAAAATGAGGATGTGGAAATTTTAGATTGTAAACAACTGGTCAAGACCAGATATGTGGATTTAGGAATCATTAGAATAATGAGGGGAAAAAAAGTATGACTATTGACTAAAGTTGATTTTTAAAAGGAGGAAACACAGACTGACAAAAACTGAGTTCTGGAGGAATCTTTACATTTAAGAGCCTAGAAGAGCACTGTGGTGCTGCTAGGAGAAAGAAAAAAATAATAATAAAAAAAGACCTAATTTCCCCTCTTGGAATATGGCCAGAGGGCAGAAGATGGCGTTTTACTGGATGGTCCCAGTTGGGAGGGAAAATAAAGAAAGAAGAATGAGCCAAGGAGAGAGAGAAGGTTCAGTTAAAAGAATGAATATATTTATATATTTTGGATATTAGCCCCTTATCGGAGGCAGTTTGCAAAAATCTTCTCCCATTCAGTTAGTCACCTCTTTATTTTGTCGATGGTTTCTTTTGCTGTGCGGAAGTTTTTTAGTTTGATACAGTCCCATTCGTTTATTTTAGCTTTTACTTCCCTTGCCTTTGAGGTCAAATTCATAAAATCCTCTTAGAATCCAAGGTTCATAAGTTTAGTACCTATGTTTTCTTCTATGCAGTTTATTGTTTCAGGTCTTATGTTTAGGACTTTAATCCATTTTGAGTTAATTTTGGTACCCAGTGACAGATAACAGTCTAGTTTCATTCTTTTCCACATGCCCTTCCAATTCTCCCAGCACCATTTATTGAAGAGGCTGTCTTTTCTCCATTGTATGTTTTTGGCTTCATTGTCGAAAATTATCTGTCCATGTTTATGTGGATTTATTTCTGGGTTCTCAGTTCTATTCCATTGGTCTGCATGTCTGTTCTTCTGTCAATACCATACTGTTTTGATCATTGTTGCCCTGTACTACCAGCTGAAGTCAGGGAGTGTGATACCTCCAGTATTGTTCTTTTTTCTTAGGATTGCTTTGGCTATTCGGGGTCTTTTGTGTTTCCATACAAATCTGATGATTTTTTTTTTGTTGTTCTATTTCTTTAAAACAAAATGCCGTTGGGATTTTGATGGAGATTGGATATATAGATGATGTATTACAGAATTGCACACCTGAAACATATGTAACTTTACTAATAATTGCCACCCCAATAAACTTTAATTTTAAAAAAATACAAAATAAAAATTTTCTGAAAGGTTAAAAAAAAAGAATGAATATATTCCTTGGTGAATATTCATCCATCATTCAACAAATATATTTTGTGTTCAATTTTAAACAGTGAATTACTCTACAAATATAAAATATGCAAAATAGTAAAAATGTTGCCATGGGAGGCATAAAAATCTGTTTTTAAAGTTAAAACACAGCATAAGTGGATTTATCTAAAACTGAGAAGCCATTGTCTTGTCACTAGCGTCAAACACAGGTCTTCAGAGCTGCTTGAGAGGCACATGAGAAGAACTTGAATAAACAAAAAATTGAATCAGCTCAAAAACTTAAAAAAGGCTCAATACCTGTGCACATGAAATAGAATGAATAATAGAAAACACCTGAAAGTCATCTTGAGTTGAAATAAAAATAGAGACTATCACTTTCGAAAAGAGAATTCTGCAACCTTTCATGAACAACACTGGTGACCTTTGGCTATGCCCTTTGGATAGATGGCCTGAACATAATTATATAGTAGCTGTAAGTAAGGCATTCTATGCCTCTCCATTCTCTGCCTTTGGTTTTTGAGCTTTATGGGAATTTATGACTATGGGAGAACGCAGCATATTTTCTGCAGGCAGCAGCTTTTAGCTTGGAAAATAAGGAAGTGACTCAGAGAGATGTGGCACCATTGTGAGAATTAGAGAGGACAGAAGCAGGGTAAGTGCAGAGCACCCCATGAAATTTTAAAGATCATTGGTAAAACCAAGTGATGAAAGCCTCCACCAATATGCAGGCTGACACCCTGCCATGTTCCCTCTGACAGGAGTTTGCCTATATGACTGATACTACTTGGCAAACATTTGAAAGATTATGCATACATACAATTTGGGTGGGGGAAAGTGGGAGAAAAGCATAAACTGATATATTTTCTGTGTTGCCAGAAAAGATAAGAATAGGCTCAGATTCAGGGTAAATTTACAGGAGAACTATCTAACGAGAGATTATAAAAAGCTAGGATGGACCTCCAGGCATTTCTTCATGAATCGATTAGATATCCCTCTGACCCTGTCAAGAGAAATCAAGTCAAGACTTTTGTATAAACCAACTGCTGTGTACAGTGGCAGTGTTATCTTGAAATTAAAGATGGTCTTCTTAAATGATTACAAGTCCTTCCAGGGCATTATTATACGGAATAGGAAAATCGTAGAAGTGAGGACAGATTTGTACCTACTTATCTATGATTTTATTGAAAACCTACTGTATACGAGGTGCTGGGTTCGGTACTAGAATATAAAAATGAACAAAACAGGGTACCCGCTCACAAAACGTTCACAGTCTAACAGGAAACACAGGAAAGTAAACTGATAGCTAAAGCCATAAAAGAATATGTGTTACTACGGAAAAGTGCACAGATTAGTGTTACCTCACCTAGATGGCTTGGGGAAAGGTGAGCAACAGAAAAGCTCTTTGGGAAAGGAAACTCCTAAGCTGTGCCTTGCAAATTAACAGTAGTTTTGTCGATGAAGAAGGGAAGGAAGACAGTTATGCAATGGAAGCTGTAGAGGTGAAGACCAGAGGTCCGGAAAGAACACGATCAATCCAGAGAACTTCAAGTAGCTCATTAGGGCTAGACAACAAAAGATGAGACTAATGAGGCAAACAGGGACCAGGAAATATGGTCTTTATATAAAATGCTGAGAGATTTGAACAATATTCTAAAGGCTATGAGAAGTCACTCAAAGATTACAAGGCAAAGCATGTTATAATCAGATCTATGCTTCAGAAAGATTACGGTGTTCGATGTAGGTAGGCTAGGATTGGACCAGAGTCAAGGACATTAATTCGGAGAATACTGTAACGGTATGGGCAAGACAATGATTCTACAAAAGCCTAAACGATAAGATAAATAGCAGTAAGAACAGAAATCAATAAATACTTTGGGAATGGAATCAATAGATGTGGTGTGAGTAGATGTGTAGAAAGGGAGAGAGAAAAGAGTCAAAGCTAACTCATTGAGAAAGAAAGTGGACGGACAGTTGGGAGCCTGCATTCCAGAATCTCATGCTCTGGGGTCAGAGCCAGGTTTGGCGCCTGACTACGTGATATGAACGAGTTAATTTGACTCAGTTTACACATCTGTAAAAAGGGTGCTAATAACATCCTAGAAAGGTAGTTACTACGAGTTAGTGCAAAAATCCTTACAAAGAACTGAGCATGGTACCTGGCTCCTGGAAATCATAAATGGTAGCTACTGTTATTATTCATTGTATAGGGTAACTTGCCTAAGTGAGGACAATTAGTGGAGGAACGTATTTCAGGGCAGTGAGCATGTTCCTTTCAGTTATCCATGTTGTATTTTAAGTGTCTGTGGACTACAAGGATACAGTTAGAAATATAGAATTACAGCTCTAAAGAAGCACCTATATATACATTGGGAGCAATCAGTATATAGATGGTTTGTAAAAGACCTGGAGTAGATATGATGGCTGGGCAAATTTTGTGGATTAGAAAAGAAACTCTGGAGTAGCTAGAATTCTGGGGAGAATGGGATGTAAAGCCTGTAAAATAAACAAAAGGAATTGCGGGGGGGGGGGGTAACCAAGAGAAAGTAGAATCACAAAAGCCAAAGGAGGAGACTTGCAATAATGATCAATAGGAAGAGGTCAGGATAAGAACTGGAAAAGCAACCCAATTAGGCATTAATAACTTTTGCGAGTGCAGTTCCCATAGTTTTGGGAGGAATAAATTAGATTTCATGGAATGAATTGATAGGGGGTGAAAATAAAAAGAGTAAGAGTAGACAGCTGTTTTAACAAACAACTTCGGGGCGGGGAGAGAGAGGAGTAATGGCAGGCAGAAATAAGGCTGAGCATTTCTATTTGTTGTTTTGTTTTGCTTTACTTTTTTCAGACAGAAGAAACCTGAGCCTGTTTAAATTCCAATGAAAAAGAGCTAGTAGAGTCCGAAGAACTGTTTGTAGGTACACGAGCAAGGGTCAATTGTGATACGGCACGGTTCCTGAGGAGGCAAGAAAATATACCATAAAGAGTATAGGCAAAGTGATTACTCTGGAGAATGAAGAGGCAATGGCGGAGGGAGAGGACATGAATAGAGGCGTGGCAGTTCATGGTGGGGAACAGGATAGGTAGATGACGATTAGAATGATAGCAGGATTAAGTCCCATTCATGTTTCCAAAAAAAAAATGAACTGGTGTAGTAGTAAATTACAGGTGATCTGAATTTCTTAGTGACTTCTAAACACTGTGTAGTGGGCTTGTCGGGGATTCATTCCCAAATGAACATCTCAAGATAGTTAGGGAAATGCCTCTCTTTATTTTGACAGCCAGAGGCACTGATCCTGAAGGTCCTTACACATGGTGTCCTATTTAGATGAGCCATTTCATTGTCCTCAAGTTTGTTTCCTTTTCTGTTGTGGCAAGTGACATACCCACAACTAGTACAATTTCCCATTTAGCCCTTCAACCCTCTTTACTGAGGCAACGATTTCATGATAAGGGCCAGACTGGATCGGAGCTGAGGAATTACTACAGGGCAGGGATTTCTACATTCACCAAAAAGTTCTTCTGAAGCCCTGCCTCCAGATAAATAGCAGTGAGGTGCCTCAATAAACCCCTTACTCAAAAACATTGTGAACAGAACTCCTCATCGGCCATAACTCTGTTCTCACCATCTTAAGCCAGGTTTCTCCTTTATCAGCCTCTCCAACCGACGTGTCTGGTGTTCACAATCTGTTTTTTCTTCCCTCAACTATCTCAGCTCTTTCCAATTTATCTTTGAAGGATTCCGGAAACACACTTCAAAGCAATTAGCCTTGTGACAAAAGCAACACACTCCATTTTGCACAGTTCTTGACTTTACTTTGTGACTGAGTGTATCTCAAAAAGAGATGGCGTTATGAGGTGCAGAGAATAAACAAGGATCTGCACGATCGAGGGTGCTTGACTCTTCTCGTTCGTTTGCAGGCATACTGAGTTTTTGTGCCTCACCAAGACCCTTGAGACACGAAAGGTAAAAGCCAGAGAGGCTCCACAGAATAACACTTTCTTGATCAGTACACCACTCTTCACACTTCAGCCATCAGGCAGGATGTCTGTTTATTCCTTAGGGGAACACTCCCAACTCAAGAAGTCTGTGCCAGCCACTCAAAATCCAGTCCAGACCCACAGTTCAGATATGTGGAAAACTGCTACTATTGACCATGGCTTTTAAGCTAATGAATAACTGTTTTGGTTGCTGGCTCCTCCCCAACAGAATAATGAGTCAAGACAGGTTACTAAATCACATCAGGCTGATTGTCCCCATCCTAAACATGTTTAAAAAAAGACAATGATGCATGCAAACACCACCGGTAGAAAAAGCAGTCTTGACATTTTTTTTTTTTTTTTTTTTTCAAATCATGAAGACAACAGCCCTGAAAGAAAACTTGTGTTCTTATTACACCCAGTTAGTCAAATGACAGAAACTTCTGGGCTGTGACAATATGAACTACCTGTTCAAATAATTTTTAATGGTCATTAAGAAGCTCTTGGTAACATGGAGGGTACATTAATTTTTGCAAACTGATACCTAAAGTAAGCCCACTTTGAGACAATACCAGTGTCTTTTAAAGGTATTACAGAGGAAAGCGATTAAAATCAGAATTCTATTTATTTGGTAAGGTCACCTTTCTGCCTCAGCTAAACTGACACAGTATGATCCCAATATTAAAAGTAAAGTCAAGTTATTTAGACTATGCAATATTCTTTCAAAGCACCAATAATTTATCATAAAGACAACTTGTCGTACAACGAATAGCAAAGATGAAATTCACAAAGTCATTTTTTCCCCAAAGAGAAATAGAAATGTCTGCATTCAGAAGTAAAACATCTCGGTAAACTGTTATCGCAGTGCTGTGGGAAACGCTCAGCTACGGGAAACCCTCTGTAGTGAGTAGTGATTTCCTTGTATAATAACTAGCCAATATTTCAGCTGTATACCAGGTTTGCAATCATAAAAATTTGAACATATTACATAGTACTAATGTATTGTAAATTTATCAACTTTTATTTCACTCCCAAGACCCAGAGGAGCAGGACATTTTCCCCTTCAGCAGCAGAAGTATAACCCACACAAATCCTAAAGGGGACAGAATGTTGTCGTCTCTCCAGGAGCATGGAGAGTTTTGAAAATTCCAGGAGATTCTCCTGACCCTCCTCAAAGCCTCCCCTCCCATTTCAAGAGTCACTGTTTAAGTATTCCAGCTTAGATTCTTCAGTTACTATCATATACCATTGTACCCTAGAAACTAGTCTGTCCCACTTGCACAGGTGTCAGTGGTTTATTAACCTTTCGAATAGGTAATAATTATGAGCTCTTATTATGTGCCAGGCATGGTGCTCAAGGATTTTCATGCATCATCTTATTTGCACTGATGACATAGGTATAATATACCATCTCCATTTTAAAGGTGAAAAGTCTGAGATTTAGACACATTAAGCTCAAGGTCACCCAATCAAAAAATGGAAGAGCAAAGAATCTCATCCTAGCATCGAATCCAAAGCCTCTGATAGCAATACTATCCTCTACTTCCTCACACTGCAACATGGTACTAATAGTATCTCAGAGAGGAGGTATAGTATGGGCTATATCTGCCTAAGAAAAAGGGACTTTCTTCTTCTATATGTAACAATTAAATGGACTCATTCGTTCCCCAAAATACGTTGAACACCTGGCTGAATGTTCTGAGCACTGTTTTAGACCCTGGAAACAGAGTAATGAGCAAATAAGACAAAAATTCCTATCCACGGAGCTTACGTTCTAAGGAGGAGGGGGCAAATCAAGGAATAAGTACACATAGTAGGTGAACAAATATGTATCATATATCAGATTGTGACATATCAGATTGTGGAGAAAAATTAAGCAAATAAGAAGGACATGAAATACTGAAATACAACGGGTACAATTTTAAATAGGGTAGTTAGAGATATCAAATCAGTAGCCCATTTTCAGAGTGCAGTGCTATTTTGATTCTATATTCAAGGCACTAGCAAATGTCATTTGTTAAATCAATGCCTGAAACAGCAGAGTTGTTCCCATTAATGAAATGTTAAAACACCAGGCTGGCCTACATAAGTCATTTGGCTTTTATGCACAGAAAGTATATATAGCTTTCGTGATGCTGTTTAATTAAATTCTATAAACTTTTGAAACAATTATTCTAAAAGACAATGCATTCTATGTTTTAATTCAGAATCAAAACATGTCCCAATGGCGGGAGTGGGACCTCTAGGTAGGTGAGAGATTGAAAGAGGTTTGTGATGAGTATTCCTTTACCCAAATACAGCATTAGCGCTCTTCATTTTTGTAACAAAAAGTATGACAACCTCTACCTATTTTCACTTGGGGAATAAGAAACAATGCCCTCTTAGGGACAGCTAGACCAGAGACTTTCATCTTTTTTAAGGTCGGTAGAGGGGCAAACTGTCGGGATCAACTTCCAGGTTTACCACTTGTAAGTGGGATATGGGTTTCTTCAACTGTGGAATGGAGGTAATGATAGTACCTTCCTCTGGATGCCATTGTTGAGATTAAATGAGTTAGTATGCAAATTAAGCACTTAAAACGGGGTTTGATGCACAGTAAGTAATGAGTGTTTTCTACCATTAGTTTCAAAAATAGCTTTTGCTTTTCTAGCATTTACTACGTTCCAAGTACTAGCATAAGAGCTTAGTATACGTCATCTCGTTTACCTGTAACAACCCTGGGAAATAGGTAATATTTCTTTCACTATTTTTACTGAAGAGAAAACTGAGACTCAGAAATAGTAACGGGCCCAAAATCTCAAAGTCGGTAAGTGGCGTAGCCAGGATCCCATCACAGACTGACTGCTGTCAAAGAGGAGTCTTTGACATGGGTTATTTAGGAGAGTCTGATATAAAATCCAAGAGCCTGCCTCGCTCTGAGCCAGTGGGGCCACTACCATCAATACAACAGTGCACGTTCTCCGACTGGCTCCTGTACTGTTTTCTACATCACTCCTGATTTAATCTTCCGTAAGAGTGCACATCTTCTGGGGAAGTAGCTCCCAGGATTACTAAAAGTACAGTGATGCCATTATATTTTCTAGGTGACATTTTTTAGAGTGGTAATGCTAACCATGATTCTGTCATAAGAGACATCAAGTTTTTAATGAAAACTGGTTCACAAGCTGAGAGCCAGCATTAGTTGGTCCATATTTCTTACAAGAGCTGTTGATAATTAAGTGAAGAACTTGAAAAACTTAACCACAAATCACAATAGTGATCTGAAATAGGTTATATGTCATTTGTCAGATTTATTAGAAGTGTTGGACTGTTCCATTGGTTGGTAAACTATGGTCATGGGCCAAATCGAGCGCTACGACTTGTTTTTCTAAATGAAGTTTTAATGGAACACAGCCAGGCCCGCTCATTTCTGTCATCTATCGCTGCTTTCACATTACAATGGCAGCGTTGAGTATTGTGACAAAGACTGTACAGCTCCACAAAAGCTAAAATATTTATTATCTGGCCCTTCACCATAAAAGTCTGCTGAAATATTCCCATTTAAAAGTTTATTTGTGCAAATAATATATACTTAGTACAAGCACTGGTACGTGACAGGTATTCAAGAAATAAATGATAAATACATATTAAATAAATAATTTCGGATTCCACAAAATGACTATAAACAGGAACATTCACACTTATTACAGGCAGCCTAAATGAGCCACTAGTGTATCCCTTGCCTTCATCTTGACTCTGTCGTCCCTGGAGAAAATGCTTTGCTCATTAGATGGGAGAATCCTTGATTTCAATGGGCTCTAAAAATGCAAATTTAAGATGCAGAGTGACATCTAAAGATAAAGTTTTCTACAGTTTTATGAGTGACAGAGAAGCCACAGACAATTAAATACGAAAGGAAACAGATAAGACAGAAGAAGAATGTCTGTTAAAGTGAAATATGTATGTTGTGGAGGCAAATCCCACCTACTTTGATATATATTAATACAGTATCAATCCACATCCAGTATTGGAAAATAAACTCAGTTTAAATCATATTGAGTTAGCATAGCCTTAGCTCTTTACATGTCCTGGGTTCTTCATAACAACATATATGACAACTCTTTATTTCTACAGAATAACAGACTAAATAATAGAATAAAGTTACCCAGAAAATTTTCTTCACCATAATTCCAGTCTGATCTATCATGCCCCTTTTTGAGACTGAATCTTTACACATTAATTTTAATTTTTAACTTCAAGCATTTTTTTAATGCCAAACCTGGTTTCAGTGGCTGGCAATAAAAATATGCTAGACACATTATTCCTGCCATCAAGATCTTACATGTCAGAAAGGACGTCAGACCCAAAATAATGACATTTGTGTTAGAACTAGAAATACCAAACAATAGCATTAGTGAATTCTTCCTTCCTTCCTCTTTCCCTCCCTCCTTCCCTCCTTTCTTTCCTTCCTCTCTACCTTCCTTCCTTCCTTTACTTCTTTCCTGAATACGTATTGCACCTCCCAGGTGCCAGGCCTGGTTGCTCCTTGCAGGTAGGGTAGGGCAGGGACCCTCAAAAAGCCATCATTCTAGGGAGGAAAGAGAGACACATAAACAGGTTAACAAATGAAGCAACAGGATCCTTTCAGAATGTGACTATTAGAACAGATGAAATAAACAGGGAGATATGAAAAAAGTAACTCGGAGAAGGACTAGGACCACCACTCTCTCTAGAAATATTAACTTCTTTGGGTCTCTAGATATATTACGTGTTCACTACAGTATCATCATCATCATCATCAAAGGTTTCTTTTCCATTTGGTTAAATCCCACGTTTCCCAAAGATGAGAAACCTCACACTCTAAGGGTAAAATGAGCTATTGTTTATTGAAGACCATACTGTATGCCAGTGCTTTACACAAATTACCTCATTTATTTTTTATACTTACTTCTATTTTACAGATGAATATACTGAGGTTTGGAAGGATGAGATGTCTTGCCCATTGGCATACAGCTAGTAAGAAGCAGAACTAGAATTAGAATCTAGCTATGTCCACAGCCTGATCCCTTAACCACTCTACTGATACTACAAGGCAACCTAAAAAATATTATCAAAAAGAGACCGTGATGACTTAACAATCTGTGGTGAAAACTTAGTCCTTATATGATAGCAGCAGCATGCCATGGTTTTTATCTTATACCTCGTAGACTCAAATTAGTTTCTAGTCAAACAGTAAAAAGCTGATAAATGCAAAGATGCTTCATTCCATCTATTAGGTTAACACAGAATGTTAAAGCTATCACTCCTTACCAAGGATGCAGATTTCAAGGCAGGGTCAGAAATATCATAGCCCTTTATTAAAAGGTATAGTATCCATTACAATGTGTTTTCATGTCCTTCTTGCAATTAATCCTCAAACATAAGTTTTCATATATTAACTGTGGACACCAAGGCTCCGAAAGCTTTGAGTGGTAATGAGTGGTAAAGCTGAAATTTCAAACCAAATCTTCTGATTTTGAGTCCCGTGTTTAGCACATTGGAAAGCTGAAAATCCATGGGAAATGCTGACTCTATGGGTTGCTGAAGGAGAGAAACATACCACCACCATTTTGGCTGTCTCTCTGAGTTCTTTCAGGACAGATAGAAAATTAGCTCTGTAACTTCAGACGGGCTCAAGCATAACATAGGCAGCCTCCCTATAAAGAAGGAATTGGCTGCCTCTCAGGTGCGCTCAGCCCCATGCTAAGGAACTTTGTCTAAGATTTTTAGAAGCAAGACAACTAAATGCCCACTAAAAATATGGCAGCCCTGAGAGCTTTACTTCTATTTAAAGAACACCTCCGTTTCCCTCCATCAGTCACATTTTACATTTTAAAATATTCTCATTGATTTTCCATCCCCTGCTGCGTGAGCAGCTGAGGGATCGCTTGTCTGTATCACAGTCTACAATGTCACCCTTATCAAGCTATGTGTCCAGAGAAGCACAGGGGAGAGATGAGATTGGAAATATCTCTCTCAGAAAAGATCAATCTTTTTGCAGAAGTGTTATCACTAGCAACTGTGTTCACAGCTCAGAGCCAGCCAAGATACCTCATTCAGAATTTCTAAGGCTGGTTCCAATGAGAAAAATGAACTGGAGAAATAAACATACCCTAGAGATCAAAGGAAAGAAAATCAAAGCAGACATATTAAGGCAGGCTTTTCCACATGCTTAGCCATCCGCCAATATTTACCTGGAAGAGAGAACATTTAGAAAAGGTTAAATAGCATATGCAACCCATGGCTGATAAACAGCGTTGTTTCAGCATGGCTTATGAAAGAATTCAGAAGGATATTTTATTTTCTAAATTGAGATATTATAATTTTGAATCCCAGTTTTGCCAGCTGAGTCTTTCCCTCCCCAGCATGTTTCCAAATATCCACCTCCTGTGAACAAGAAAACATCCAAGCGACAGGAGGGAAGCCAGACTTTCACCATACACAATCATCAGACTCTGTAATCAATACATTCATCTCCACAGTACAATAGTTGCTAGTGTTGTGGAAAGTTGTGCATCTAATCCTTGAGTCTAGCTGCAAATATTACCTAGTACGTAGATGTTTTCCACTCTGAGCAGAAGAACCTTGAAATCAGAAACAGTCAAAAACTACATTTCATCAGGACTTAGTATCACAGCGTGAATAGAAATATCCTCGTTAGCTGTTGAGATAGCAACCCTTGGGTAGAAATATGAATTAGTTGTGCATTCTCCCTGCTCCACTCTCACATACAGCCTCTAAACCCAAATTTTGGTATTTGGTTTGCAAACCTCAGAAAAAATTTTTTTCTTCCCCAAATTCAAGGTGTTATAATAAAGAGAAAAAGGAGACTTTGGAGTCAAACATATATGTGGCTTTGGTTCATTAGCATATGGCTTTTCTCAGCATTGGTCTTATTCTCTATAAAATGCAGATAAAGTAGGACTGTTGTGAAGAAAATACCAAGCACAATGCTTGGCACATAAAATGGAAGGTATTTTATACATCTTATTGCTCTCCCTCCCTTTCATCTGCTAGTTTGTATTGCTAGATTGGAATACCTTCCATTTTCATCCCATTTTCCTCTTTCTAGATCAAAACATATTAAGAAATACTGCACAGCCTCTATTGAACACAAAGTCTCAGAGTTTCTCAGAAGGTGAGGTTTGCAAGCACTCAGGGTCTTTCTTCCCCTGAGAGGTTTTGGTATAATTGAGCCCTAACCTTAGACCCACTAACCGGGACAGCTCAATGTTCCATCACTCTTTTCCACTCTTCATGTGTTTGTGCCTCTTTCTAACTTGGCTCTTGAAAGAAAGTACAGGCTTTGAGGGCTCATCCCACATCAGATTTGGGTGCAAAACTCTGTTATTTTTCCTTAAGGACCTCCCTCACACTTGGTATTTGATGATGCTTAGTAATTTTACTAGAGAACTGGAGGTAGCAGAGAGGAAGGGTCTGTCGTGTTCTGCACAGAAGTATGCCATCCTGTACCTCCAGCTGTCATCCATGCTCTTGTATCTTACCAACAGCAGTGCCAACTCATGACCTTACTGACATATGCAGTCCTCCAAGATATAGAGTTCAGTTTCCTGTCCCCACAAATGTCTCACTCAAGAAACAGCTCTGCTTGATCAGTCTACCTTCCTCAGCACCCCTAGAATTGTAGAGAATGTTGTTGTTGTTTTCAATTTCACTGGACACACCACACACATTGACACTTAAAAATCTTATGTCACCATTTTTTCTTTTAATCCCTTCTTCTCCTTTCTCAAGCACCACCGAATACAACCCAAGTTTCTCTCCTGTGAATCTCTGCTAATATTTCCATGGGTATTTTCAATCAGAGCAGAGCCCAGAAAATTCTCCATAATTCTTGCCAGAATGGCTATTCTGGATGGAACATTTAAATATTAAACTTGACAAGTGGAGTTAAGAACCCATGCATTAGCATCTCGGGGTGGCTTCTTGTCAAGAAATGTAATCCACAACGCAGGATGTGACAGTCCATGATCTGCCCCACCGTGAATCACCACTCAGATTTTATTCACTTTTATTATACTTTAACTGATTTGAGTTGATTCCAAGCCCTTTTCCGGCCTCATCATTCAATTTCTAAGCCCAACCAATGATCTCACTCCATGATAGGAAGCACCCACATTGATTATAACTGTCTTTTAAAAATTGATGTCAAAACAGAGCAGAAAGATCTACAAGAGGAAAATCCCAGAGGCCCCAGTCAGTGTAGAAACTTGGCCCAATTCAGGTTTATATAACTGTCTAGTCAAGTTTATCCTGTTGGCTTATTTAATGCAACAAAATGCAAAGGGTCATTGATCACTTTGCTGTAGGCCATCTAAGAGCAAAATATCTATCCCCAGTAACAGGATACTTTATTAATAGGTAGCATTGCAGGACATGGACAGCCTCCAAATGCAGAATACATTGTTACCCTTTAAGAATGGCATCGGAAAATTAAAGCTAGCTGTTTTGTATTCAGTAACCAAGAAAATGTTTCCAGAAAGAAGTGCACTTCTGAAAAATTGGACCATTCCAGCCAGGGTAAAAAACTAGAGCCCAAACCCACACATACCTCTACAATTATATTTTAACATTTGTGAAAAATAAATATTTACTCAATAATTCAACTGTGCATTGAGCACTTATTATGTGGCAGGCACATGTACTAATGACCTCCCAATCTTTGGTGCAGTAGGGATTCAATAAGAGTTTGTTATTGATTTCCTTTTTCATGAAGCCAAAAATAGAGCTCTGATATTATACAATGTGGGGTCCAGAATTAATAAAGAGCCTAGTCACAAATTAAATGTACCTCCCATGATGCTCTTGAAGATCATTGATCATGAAAGTGGCACATACTCTTCAAATATAAGTTTACTGATGTGTTTGTCACCTCCTGTCATATGGCTTTGCCTTATTTAATATCAAGAAACCATCTTCACTATTTAATGTAGATACTATGTGACTAAAAGCTAGCCAAAGGTTTGAATGGGCCCTGATACCTTTTATTAAATAACTTTTGTCTGTATATTTCTTTAAAAAGTCGTATAGATTGTCTTTAAATTGACTGTACTCCCTAGAAAGGGTTTCAGTTTTTGCTTTCTTCTCAATGGGATATCTCTAAACCTGTCTATAACTCCATTTCTACAGCAATATTTCAGTTATAATGAACTTTAAAAGAGAAAAGAATAATAGGTCAGTAAACCAGGGTGTTGAGTCTGGAGGTGCACCATGTTCTTCATTAGCTATAGGAAATTAAAATGTACTCTAGTAATTTTTTCGGCACTTCAGGAAACTGCATCGCCTCTGTGAATGCAGCATTTAAGATGATTCCTGACCATCACTGTGATTAAAAACTGAAACTGCTCTTATGGTTTATTAGCACCTTGAGGGATAAAGACACTGAAGGTACTATTTCCCTTTGCCTGGTTTTATGACCCCCATATCGCAAAACCCAGTTGTGTGAAAATTATCACAAACATGTCTGAATATCGTGTTACCATTAGTAACATATAAGCTATATTTTCTAAGAATGTTAGAACTGAAGAGATTTTTGAGAGGAATCCAGACTGTACATTTACTGATTCTGGAAAATGAGGTTCAGACCTAAGACCATGTGACCTCCCAGGTCTCCTCAGAGTCACAGATGGATTGTGAAACCGAAATATTGGATGCCAATTCCAGCTCTTTCTTCTGTACTCACTACACTTTGTTACTCACTAACATATAGAAGGACTATGCCACGGCCTTTATCTCCCAAGGAAGAATGTCCAGCAAAACTTACGATTGCGCACAAATTTTTTTCTGAATCATACATAGAATCACAAAAAGCAGATTTTTTTTTTCTGAATCAGTATAAGAATTCCAACTAAATCTCCCAGAGAACTTAGTATCAATTAACTCCCTATGACCTTGTATTCAGACTAATGAACTAATATCTGATAATTTATGAAAATGTTCTCAGACCCCATGTAACCAGATTCTCATAAGTGGCATGCTATTAATTAGGCTGTGACGCCAAAAATGGAAGTTTCCATTTTATTTCTTTATTCCGTTTTGTTACTTTTGGTTTTTTTAAATTTTCTTGTTTGATTTTTTTTTTCCCCTAGGAAATAGATTGATGTGAAGGATTCCTATCTTTCTTGTTATGACAACTTTCTTCTCCCTAATCAATACTTTCTAAATGTAGCACTCCAATTTGGGGCAAAAAACCATATATGATTCCAGGCTATCAGTATTTTCTACTAACAATATTATTATTTCCAAATATTTCATAAACATCATTAATAACAACTGGAAGTCTTCAAGTCACTATATATATATGCTGATTTTTGTAATGATCTAGAAAGGAACCTAGACCTAGAGTCAAAAGACCTTAGTTCAATAACTAACGTCGCTACTTATATGTGAGCTGTATGACCTTTAGCTCTGCCTTTCTGAGTTCAGTTCCCATTTCCTCAACAATGAAATGGGAGTAATAACACCTATCCTATGGGTTTTACAGGGATATGAACACAGATGGTTTAATGACAATGAACATATTTTGGTAATTCCAAGAAATTAAACAATTAACTGCTCTCAGGATTCCATTCAGGATTCAGGGTATTGACAAGAAAGGTGGCATTTTCTCCTGCATTAGTTTGATGTCTCAGGAAAAAAGGATAGATGTCAAAAAAGTAATTTTGTGTATACGCTTAAGAAGAGGCCAACCCTGCCACTTTTGCACTGGACTCTATTCCCTCTTCAAGAACGTATTTCCTCCAATTGTCACCTTCCTCTCTCTCCTAGATCATAAATTTCCCGTGTCTACAGGATTGTTCCCTAAGCAAACAAAGGTGCTCTAATATCTTCTATTTTTTTAAAAAAGTGTTGACTCTTCATTCTTCTTTGGTGACCCCTCTATTTCTCTCCCTTTTCCAACAAAAGTCTCAAAAGAAATTTTTATAATCACTACCAACTTTTCTCATCTTCTCTTGAACCCACTCCAAATAGGCTTGTCTGATAAACAAAAGTTTTTAATAATATAAATAATTTTCTCCAAAACTACCCATTTCCTTTTACTCATTTTTTCCTGTCTTGTAGTTTTTCTCCAATTAACAAGAGCAGCCTAAGAATGCATCCCAACTATTTTAGTTTTGTCTTTACTCTGTATCTTTCTTGAGTCTTAATATATCTGTAAAGTCATTTATAGTTTTTACTAAGTATTATAGTAATAATTGTCTCTCAGAATTGTTTCAAAGATTAAATGTTTAATATTCTTGAATATTTTATAATTTAAAAAGCAAAATACAACCCGACAATTCCACTCCTAGGTATATGCCAAAGAAAAATAAAAACATCCACATAAAAATATGTACATAAATGTTCATAGCAGTACTATTTATTGTAGGCAAAAAGTGGAAATCACCCCAATGAGTGGATAAATGAAATGTGATATATACATAGGATGGAATATCATTCAACAATGAAAAGAAATGATGTACTAATACATGACACCAACAAGGATGAAACTTAAAAACATTATACTAAGTGAATGAAGCTAATCATATACAAAAGACTGCATGACTCCATTCATATGAAATGTTCAGAACAGGCAAATCTATGGAGAAATAAAGTATATTAGTGGTTGCCTAGGGCTTGGGAAGACAGATGGGAGGTGGAGAGTAACTGTGAATAGGTATGGAATTTCTATTCAGGTTGAAGAAAATGTTCCAAAATTAGATTGTGGTGAGGGTTGTACAACTCTGGAAATACACTAAAAACTCATAAGTTGTACATTTCAAGTGGGTGAATTTAATTATATGTAAACTGTATCTCAATAAAGCAATATACAAGGTTAACATCATCAGCCATAAGTCAAGTGGATAGCATGCACCTTTGATATACATTGTTGGGAATCACACTCCACCTCTGTGGCTTTCCTCCAAAAATCCATAACTTAATGCTAACCATGAGAAAAACATCAACCATACTCAGATTGAGAGATAGTCTATGAAATACCGAACCAATATTCCTCAAAGCTATCAAAGCTATCAAAAAAAAGAAAAGTTATAGAAATTGTCACAATGCAAAGAAACTAAGATGTGATCACTAAATATAATGTGATATCCAGGATAGCATCTTGGAACAGAAAAGGACATTAGGGAAAAACTAATGAAATCTGAATAAAGTATGGTGCTAACTCCATATAAAAATTATTAACATTGGCTCATTAATTGTGACAAATGCACCATACTAATGTAAGATTTTAGTAGTAGTGGGACTTTGAAGTAGGTTTATGGAAACTGTATTATCTTTTCAACTTTTCTATAAATGCAACACTTTTAAAAAACAGCAATGTATAAGTATTTGTTAATGTTTTAGAAGTTGTACTAAAAGTCATAGTACTAGGAATAGTGATAGTAGTTAGTAATACAAGGTTGCTCAGCAGGCTAGAATGGAGAACCTAGTTAGCTTCTGGTTTTTCATATGCAGCACACATATGCAGAGCTGAGCTCATGCCCACTCAAGAAACCATAATTTCAACTTTAACAATCAGATAGAAATCTATCCAGTTCACTTTTTTTTTTTTTAAAAAAAAAGGAAGAAAAAGAATCCCTAAATAGAGTCTTTATCTAGAGGTTTTATAAAGATGACAAAAGGAAGAGTTGAGAAGGACTGAATCCACACTCTTATGAGAATTATATGCCAATATTCCACATAATTAAGTGAAAGTAAAATATATATATAGTAGGGCTTAATTTCAAAATTTTAAGCTCATCCGCACAAAAAAAGAAAAGATAATCCTTTACCACAGTGGCCAAGGACAGAGCTCATCCAGCTATTAGACCTTCTTTTTCTCGCGCTGCTCTTCTCAACCATTGATGTAGAATGTTTTCTTTATGCTGGTATCGTGTCTCGTGAAACCGAAGAATAGAAGCACGGACCAAGGAGAGGCAAGGATTTGTAAAAGAGGATAGTGTATTAAAAGTAAAGAGTAAAGAGTCGCAGCTCTCAGAACGAGAGAGGTTCCCGACCGGGTTGCCCAGTAACTGAGGCAAAAGTTCTTACTTTTATACCTTCCTTTGCCTACTTGGGGAAGGGGGCTGGCGCCTTCTAATGGAATTCATCTATCAGGTTTGTCCTGTTTGCCCACCCTAAAGGGATTAACGAACCCATTCCTATCTATCAGATCTGCTCCTTTGTCCAGCCAAAAGGGATTTATGGGATTTATGAATTTATTAACCTCAAGGTGCATTCTCATATCTTTGTCCTGGAGTGAAGGAGACATTCCAGAATATGGAGTTTCAAGATATGGCTGCCTTTTGTTTATTCCACCAGGGACCTCCCTGTTTACCTAACAACATGCTAACTAACCTGTCTCACCATCTCTGCTGGTAATGTCTCTCTTTAAACACTATATTTTAGTCAACTGATTTTTACAGCCTCATTTCTTTGCCTTCAATATACTCTACAAAAATGGCTGTCTACTTCCTAGTTGACTAAAATGTCTCCAGGGAGCGGAAATTTTCAGAAAACTCTGCCTTGCAGCTCCATCCCCTTTGGCAGCTGCATCTCTCCTTCTGTCTTAGCAATGGAAGGCCAAGCAGCCCTCAGAGTGTGACATCACCTATCATACAAAAACGATGGCTTTTGTAATGGTTTCCACAAGCCTGCTAGAGAGACAGCTCCACTTCTTTACATGGTCTGCAACTGGACCTAAATTATTTCTGGTCCCCATGATATGCCCCACTATCTCATGCCTCCTACTTATCCTACACACACCAAATCTCTGCAGGACCACTCTTCCTGCCTCTCTTTACCTTCAGATTTTGGCTTCGATGTGACTGAAATCAGCAAGCCCTCATTATCTACCCCTCAACCCCAAGTCCAGATCAAGTGCTCTCATAGAACCCAAAATTTCCTCTGTCTTAGCATTTATCTCATTGTATTATAACTACCCATCAGATCATAAGTACAAGAAACCATTGGCAATGGCTCTCTGGATCACCATCAAATCCTCACAGGCCAGGACACTGACAGGTACATAGTAGAGATGCAAGTGGATCTCCTAGAATGAATAGATCAATTCCTTCCCAATCAAAAATATATTGTAAGATCATTCCCCCTTGATGACTGTGTCATGCTGTTTCTCAAGGACACTTACATCCTATTCATATCACCCCATAGCCCATGCATTGCCTTGGCAAAAATGGAAATGCTTAAAAGCGATGGCCCAAAGGTATTTTCAAATGTGCATTTTTGTCACTTCATTTCAGATAGGAATAACAACAAAAATAAAACTTTAGCAACCACTGTGAAATTAATTGCATATGAAAGACAATCTTCAGGACATTTCCTTTCTGTGTGTTTGCTCCCAATATTGACTAAGAGCTATTAAAATCCAAGCTATGGCTACACTAACGTGAACATTTTGGAAACTGATTCAGTTCAATCAAAGATATTTGAAATCAACTAAAAATAATTGTGAGTGGGATTACATGTATTCTGTATCATTCCACCAGAGACATAGTTTTCTATGGGTCAATCTTAGAAAATCATTATATGTGTTTCATTTCACACCTCCTTAAATTTTTAAAAATATATTTCAAACAAAAAGCTGAAATGCATCAAGGATTCATTTTATGAATTAACCAGTCTCTGCTTATAAGGGAATTTTTAATAGTAAATAAAAAAATTATTTGCAAAAATCTTCTAACAATATGTTGGAGTACTAGAACCCAGAGAAAGATCATTGTTAAATAGTTTGAAATAATTATTTCCATGTTTGAAGTTATTTAACATTTACTGAGGGTAATTGTAAGTCACCTACTGTACTGAATCCCTGAAGCCAGAAAAATGAATAAACTTACCCATGCTCGCTGTCTATTGGAGAAAGGGACAAACAGCCCATTGCAGTAAAGTTTGGGAGTGATGTCACAATATGCATGAGGGTGGGGGTGAGGGGAGCTGTGAAAGCTCAGGGCAGAGAAACTAACCTCAAAATACATTGTTTTCCTTTGAGACAATGAGAATTGCTCTCTTGCTGACATTAACTGAGAGATGGGTAGATATTAACTGTGGTTTCTATGTTTCACCTGACAATTGTAGAGAAAAATATAAAGCTAGATGAAATTCAATTTTTAAGTTCGGAAATTTAACAGCAATAAGTGTTTTGGATTTATACTTAGAAGTTAAATGTTTTGGCAACTATGGTGGGGATGACACAGCAGAAATCTCATCATTGAAATGCAAAAGACTTTCCTAGAGAGCAAAGTATAAAGAAAACAGGATGGGCTTTGACTTAAGTACTTAGGTTGAATTACTACTCTGTCACTTACTATGCATGTGTCTTTACACAAATCACATGTACTCTCTAAACCCCAATTTCTTCATGTGCGGAATAGACATACTAGTAGCTTCCATGTAGAGTTATTATAAGCATTAAGTAAGATAATATTTACATATCTTTGTGATGGAGCATCATAAAGGACTCAAATGTGATGGTAGCAGTCTATCTGTAAATCAAGCCAGGGATTCCAAAGTAGGATGCTTAGTCCTGGGCAAGGAGAGGGAGGATATTGGCAAGCGTGAAGCAGTGATCTGATGTCAAAGAAGCTGGAGTCGTAGGCAGGGAACAAAGGCAGGGATGTGAGTGATAATGATGATGCTCACCATCATCATAGAGACAATTACTATAGCTACTTCCAAAGCTCAGAATATTTACCACTGAATTAAGCCTCTGTTTCAGTGGTAAATGTGTCAAGTGTTGCTCTTAAAGAAAAGCAATCAGTTATTATCTCCCCCACCCAAAGATATTCACTGCTACAATTTTAACGTACCCTTCCTATAGTTCAAATACTATGGTCTGTTTATAGTGTCATCAGTCAAAGGGTAATATTTTCATTGTGTTTTAACGTTGCAAAGCTTTTATCACATTATTTTATTTTCTCAATGTCTCTATGAAGTAAATGAAGCAATATGATCAGACATATCTCCAGGTGTAGAAATGAAAGTACAGCTGAATGACTTTTATGAAGGTCTTAAAAACCACTTATAAAGTCAAAGCCAGACGATTGAAATCTGAATTCAGGCCCATTCCCAGCTGTTCACTGAGCACAGAGGTGAGAGAAGAATCTGCTAAATTATATCCTGTGATGATCTTGTCCCTGGGCCATCTTGGATTTTAAACCTCATCCTACCTATCGTCCTAGCTCCAGTGCGTTGCTTGTACCTGTATACTTAGGACTACATTAAGTCCCAGAGTTTGTTTTCTCTGACCTCCATCTCCCTTTACCGTGAAGGAAAGCTGTGCAGTGGGAAGGCAAAAGCTTTGGATTTCCCAGACTTCGATTCCAATCCCAACTCTAAGACTCTACAACTCCCGCCAAAGTACTTCCCCGCATCTGTACCTCCATTTTCTAATTTGAAAAATGAAGGATGCAATACCTATTTGGGAGGTTTTTAAGCTTTTTAAATGTGGTAGCATATGTAAAGCATAGCGTATAGTGTCTGGCACATAGACATTCAATCACCATTGATTTTTTTGCTTAAGACACTTTATCCTTTTCAAACTTCTGTGTGACCTCATTTGATAAAGGGGAGTAATATTGGCTCCATGTTACAGACAAGCTGTAAGAAAGGTTATGATCATCTCTCAGGATCACATATAGGTAAATGAAGATGGTATTAAACCTTAGGTCTCCTAATACTTGTCACAGACACTTTTAGTGTCTTGTGTCACGTCCTCTTAGGTGGACTCTGATTTCAGCCATAGGTACGGTGAATGGTTTCTGCATGCAGAGAACAGCCCACTTCACATACCCACTGTGCCCTGACTGTGTATCCTTTCCTCTGCCTCAAGGTTCTCTGTAAAGCCCCCAGGAGTTTCCTGGAAGTGCAGCACTGTTCAAGTCCCCAAGGGCACCCCTCTACAAATGGGAGATGGCAGCCAGTGGATAAATGCCCTCGCCTCTCTTTCTCTGGATAGATAAGCCTGAAGTGCCCTGCTTGATCTGCAGTTGCCCACAATGGGAGTAGTCTCAGCACCCTATTTTGGTTTTTCCTCCTCAATTGCACTCTCCTTTATACGCTTAATCCGACTTCGTAGGACCATCTCCCAAATACACTGCCTATACTTAAATCTTTTTCTCAGACTACATCTTGGGAACTAAACGTGTGTGTGCAGGGTGGGCGAGGGGGTGTTGATTTCATTTTTCTGCTTTGCTTTATCCTCCTTCATGTTTGCACTGCATTTCTCTCTATTTCTCTCTCCATAGGTCACCAAGATGCTGGCAGTGGTTGTAATTCTGTTTGCCCTTTTATGGATGCCCTACCGGACTCTTGTGGTTGTCAACTCATTTCTCTCCAGCCCTTTCCAAGAAAATTGGTTCTTACTCTTTTGCAGAATTTGCATTTATCTCAACAGTGCCATCAACCCAGTGATTTACAATCTCATGTCCCAGAAATTCCGAGCAGCCTTCAGAAAACTCTGCAACTGTAAACAGAAGCCAATGGAGAAACCTGCTAACTACAGTGTGGCTCTAAATTACAGTGTCATTAAGGAGTCAGATCATTTCAGCACAGAGCTTGATGATATTACTGTCACTGACACTTATTTGTCTGCCACAAAAGTGTCCTTTGATGACACCTGCCTGGCTTCTGAAATAACCTTTAGACAAAGTTGATTCATGAATTAGAAGAAAATGGACCACAAAGTAAATTTGTGCAGCCCCAGAGAGAAAAAGGCCAAAAATCGTCTGTGAAGAAAGAATACATAAAGTCTTTGCCAATGATCCAACAAGTCCTGGCCCCAAAATACTTTAACCCATGTCAATGGCTCATATTTCAGTTCTGGTATCACAAAAAAAATGAAGCAGACCTGTAAAATAGCCAAAGGGTGGAAATCGGAAGTGTAGCCCTTTCCATTTAATTTGAGAAATTCGCTTTAGTTTAGGGGCCTCTGATGTTTAGATAAAATCGAGACATCAATTTACATTATTCATAATAAACTTATCAAATGTGATTTTTCTTAACTGCCCCCCAAATTATTATACATTTGGTAATGTGAATGTTTAAATGTTTGTACTTAGAATTTCAACAAAGTATAGTGCTATTTCCTGACTATCTGAGACTACAGAAAAAAATAGAAAAAAAATACTTTTTTTATGGAGTAAAAATGAGAGTTCAGACAAATATGTTCACTATAGTAAAACAAAAAACACATGTCATAATGCTTATAGAATTCTGAGGTGAGTTATATATCTTACAAAATAGATGGTCATCATTCAACTTTAATGTAAAATAAACCTCAAAATAGCCAAAATGACAAATTATGAGGAAATGTAGATTTAATTTTTAGGCAAATCCAGCTCTCATCAACTCTTAGAGCCTCCTAAATGATGGATGAGACATAAGGAATATTCAAATTAAATAACTGTGAAGAAATAAACTAACACAAAATTAATATTGAAAAGTATACCCAGGACAAGACGAAGTAGTTAAAATAAGGTTTCACTTTTTCTATGAAACTTTTAAGGAAGACAATCCTTTCTGAGCAAGTATTCTTGTATATAAAATACTGAGCCATGTCAAGTGAATAAATCCTTCTAACTGAATCTAGCTTAAAAATCGGGAACATTTTCGAAAGCTTACTTGTTCCTGCCTGCTTCTTATTTGTAAGTTCTTTATTTTTTTTTTCCAAATGCTAGCAATGTTTTGTTCACAGTCTAAATCAAAGCAATGCAAAATTCTATTGCTTTCTTTTCAATAGAGATAAAACTGATTTTATTCATAATCAATATCTCTTTATAGTTATGACTTAGACCAGCTATTCTTTTCCAGTGATTATTAGAGAGATGTGAATGTGAATTTGCCTAGGCACAGTGTCTGGTCTTACTTTAATCTCTTTCAAATCCCTTTGGCCAATCAGCATTCCCAAGTGTATAAATTGATCTTGCTGATGATTCAGTAATGGCTGGTTTTTAATGACTGGGCCAGAAAGTACTGGGTACATTTAAGTGTCCCATAGGCTGGAATTTTCCCTCTCCAGCCTGCATCTTTTTCTGTGCATTTTTTTCTAGATCCTGATCACTAATGATAATTACCCCTCACTACCTTCTTAATGAAAAACAGAGCATTCTGTTTCGGAAACTTCAGTTTTAAAATGCTGCTTCACGGAGACTCTGCTGTACAAAACCTCATTCCAGAATATGCTCTTGTGAAAATTGGCCTCATCCACTGCAGGAAAATATTCTTAATTTGTCACTGAATCAGTAAACAAAGTGTAAGCAAATATTTATAGGAAATACCCTAAAAGTCTATCTGCATGACACTAACCGACTTTTATCCTGGATTAACTATTAATCTTGGAAGCAAATAGATGGAGCATCAGAATGACCCAACCCCAAATCACAAAGCATACGTACAAGTGTATACAAACACATATACACATGTAAATAAATTGCTTAACAAGATGTATTGGCATATCTTAGATTTTTTTCATTCGGGAAAGGAACTGATGTCATTGAGCATCTAACTAGGACTAAGGCATGATGCTGGTGGGTACTTAATTTACATTATCTTCATCAGAGTCTCACTACAGCTGTGATGTCCCTGATGATAAGACCAGGGGTCAGGGACCCCTGCAGCTCCCCTAAATTATGTAGATACCGGGGAGAGAAAATATGTCTTTATATTTTCCTTTTTTTAAGCCAGCATGCTGATTAAAATTCTTGTGGCCCAATGGCCTAAATTGTATATATACATATATATATATTGCAGGTTGATAATATCACATGTTGAAAAAAATTACAATTAGTCTTACATGTTATACAGAGACCACAGTATACCCTTTCCACCTTTGTACATTTACTATATGAGCTCAGTTTTTCCATTTTAATTTTAAAAAGTTATTTGCTAATAATCTGTTGGTTTTAGACCACATGGGAAATTCAAAGGAACATAGTTCACAGTGTTTCAACTCTAAAGCAAATACCGTTACGAAATTAAATGTTCTCATGCAATGTTGAATAGATATTTGGATTTACACAGAAGAGATATAACTTCTTAAAGTGTTCTTTCTCACACTGTACTAACTCATAAAGTATTTCCATGAAGAATCAAAACTACATATACCGTCAAATGAAAAATAAAGAACTAGATTAAAAATTGCTGATGGAGTGAAGTAATATTATTAAGGGCCTCCCTTAATAAAACTCTGTGCATCGTTTTATTACTTCCAATTTCATTAATTGCTGGGTGTCTTTGATTAGATCTTGCACCTGAGGTAATTAGGTAAAGGTCGCAGATCACTAATAAAAGAAGCGAGCATAAATTCCCTCTTAGGACTTCACCATCAGTATTTTGATCTATTTCCAGAGCTTCAGTCAACACAAATATTGTAAATGCTGAAGAGAAATGGAAAAAATTCAAATTATATTCATTCTTAAACAGGTGAAATTGCACAGAACAATACACCTTAATAATATTTCAAAACAAGTGGGTGGTTTGAGCTAACTCACAAGTAAAGTCAAAGGAAAGCTATGGCCATAATACTTAGTTTAGTGTAACTAAATCTTAAATGGATACTTTAATTGTTTCATTTGCAGAAGAATGTATTGGAATAATAAGGACCATCTGTCTTAAAGCTGGGAGCACAGGGTTTTGAACTGCTCTTGAAGAGTAAAAGAGTTACATCATTCTAAACTATGTGAAATCTGTAAACATGATAGAAGTGAGAAAATATTAATTTTTGGACGAAAAGGAGATTTTAAATAGTTTACCCATGATTCTGTGAATTTTATAAATATTATATTCAACATTAAGGAATAGACTAAGAACGGCGTAAGGAAACTAGATAATGAGAGAGTATTCGGAAACAACTAGTCAGTCTCAGGTTCAAAGAAATTTTTCCCAAATATTTGGAATCACTTGTTCCCCCTAAAAGAAGCAGAGGATGAAAATGTCTAGCAATGTACTTTCTGTTTATGTTCCGTTGTCTACAGTAAATATCCATCAAAACCAAGACTTGGCTGAGCAAATATGTTTTCAGAGTAATACACATGAGAAGTCTCATATAGCTCTGTAGTGATAAACATATTTTTCTCTCTCCCCTCCTCCGCTATCAAACTCTTATCCCTCCATAAATATCATTTTCCTCAGAGCAGGCAGTTTCCTCTGACTTCATTTAAGACTAAACCTGGACATGAAATATCTTAAGTAAAAGTGTAAATGTTTCTTCAAAATATGTTTATTTATAAGAAAATATTTTGTTGTTCTGAACACTTTCATGTTTTCATAAACTCATGTTTAAATTATGGAAAAATGATGGTTCTAGAATTTCTATTTAGCTGACATCCCCGTTTTTATGGTAGAAATCATGTGTAGAGTTGAGCTGCTCACTATGGCTTTTTCCTCACAGAACAAAAAAGAAGCTTGGCATTTCAGAGGTTTCAGTGAAAAACCAAAAAAAAAAAAAAAAAAGAACAGTCAATATGTGAAAAAAACACTGCAGAAAATAAAAACCTCTTCCTAATCTTAAGGCTCTCACAGTCCTTGAAAAAACTGAACAAGACCAATATGATATCATTTCAAGATAACAGTTTGGCAATATTTAGACTATAAATTAGAAAATTCATAAATGTTTTAAAGAAGCAGTTATTAAAAGTCTATTTAGAAGTGTCGAAGATGACTTTCAATATAAAGATCATTGACATATTATGATTCTATTTTATGAACTATAATTAGAAATATTGATTAACTTAATTATTAACTTCATTGATTTCAGGAGGGAGGGAAGTTCAGATAAAACCCTATAATATTTTTGTTTATATGTTTGGTCTACAAGTATACTCTCAAATCACTCAGCAGAAAAATCTCACAAGAGTTGCACACTGGGGAACAGTTTTGTTACCCACCAAATGGAATGCACATGCTGATGGAAACTAGATCTGTATGGCTCCAATTTTAATATTCAAATAATCTCTTTTGAAACAAATGGTTGTGAATGTTTGTACAGAATGTTGTCAGGATTGTTAACATTCTTCTACCCCCAAGCACATTCATAATAAATCCAATTTGAGGTGACTGGTTTATGTTTTAGAAACTACATCTGGAAAAATAAAGGGGCTGAATGAAACAGGACAGCCGGAACAGCACACTGTCAGATCTGTCAATTCTGGATCCAGCAAGGAAACAACAGTTTTATGGCCAATAACAGCAAATCCACACAATGATGGCCTGTACGTCCTCACGGAGGAGCATGTGGGTCAAGTCCATACCACAGGCTCTCAACTAGAATAATGGAAATGAAAGCACTTTGAAAATTATAAAAGTTAAAAGGATGGGATAAACAATGGCATTGGCTAGAGTTTCTGCCACTTATTTGAGCCCAGAAGCCACACCCATCAGTGACTATTTTGTTCCTCACAGAGCAATAGACTAATTTTTGTACACGTGGCTGTTCTCTGACTTGCGAAAAAGAGAGACTATGAACTTTCTCAAGAATATTATGGACTGATATGGATAAAGATGACTTTTCAGAAAATAAAAACAAACCCAGCATAGCAGTAGACTAAGACCCCACCTACCGGAGGTCTGAGTTCAGAAGTCAACAAAAACAGTCTCTGTATTCCTGAAATGGCACAAAATGCTCCCGTAAGGAAGCCAGATGTTTACTGCCTAGCCAGGAATGATAAACTACTCCCACTTTGGTGTGTATAAGAATTACGTAGGAGCTTTCCTTAAAATGTGCTTTATTTGGCCCTGTCCCAAGAGATTTTCATTTATTAGGTGATTTTGATGCCTATAGTCAGTCTTACCATACCCTGAAAACTACGAGTCCTGCTCCCCATGTAGAAGCTCCAAGGCTCTTGATTATCGCATAATTCTTAATAAACACACTACATGGAAAACTCCTTGAGGATAAGTCTATTGCATCTTTGTATTCCATACATTATCTAAACTTGGATGATGTCCCAAAGTCTGATCAATGAGTGGATGAATCAATGAATCCCAAACTAAGCAATACATTTGGAGGTCTTCTGGTGATGTCCAATTTGCCTGCAGATCTGTCTGCACAATAAGGCAACTAGTTCTATTTGTTTTTTATTTTCCTAAATAGCTCCCTTGGCTCAGTGAAAGACACTGCATTAAGCATGCTAGATCATGTTCAGAATAATCCTTTATGCATGCAATGATTGACATTTTCATGCCCTAATTTAATAATGAGAAATAAAGATGGCTAACACATTGCCTCCACCCTCAAGGAGATTACAATTTAGTAACAACATACCAAATTGTGATTTCAGAACTACCAGCAACTGAGCTCTTCAGAGGAAAAAAGAAGGTCAATAGGACCTGGAATCATTAAAGATGACTTCGTAAAGATGACAGCACTTTTTTCAAGAATACGTTTGGTTTAGATAGTTAAAGGAAAGACGATCCATGTAGGAGAAATTAGATGAGTGAGGGCAGGGAGACAGCAATAAACCTTAGAACAAGGCTCTGGACCCGGAGGCTTTGTGCCCAAGGCAAGTCCATTTCATGGGGGAGTGATTAAGGAAGGCAGCTAGTCCTTTAATATTTGTCACCACTAGTAAGGCCCAAGTAAAGGAAAAGGAAAAGAAATCAAGGACCTACCTGTACTTATATTTGGTGAGGAAATAGTCACTCATACACTAGAATATATAGAGAGTTAAAAAGCATATAGGTTGGCTATGTTGATTTTCTAAACTTTGTAAATTTCATTGATAATCTATAAAAAATGTAGTAGTGCATTATTTGTCTTATAAATGTTATAATTTTAAAAGTATTATCATAGTCTTAATTTTCCAAGTGCAGCATATATATACATACATATATGTATATATATATATATATATATATATATATATATATATATATATGTATTTGTTTCTATATTTTATTGTCACCAAATATTTAAAAGTGTTTATACCTGTATATATTATTCAGGGGTCCATAATAACTGCAGGTTAACCCAATTATGCTAAACTTAGAGATCAGAGCTAGCGCGGGGAGCTTGGCCCCTTATGAACTTAAGCTTCAAAATTAAATAGGAAATTGAAAAGCATGTAGTGATTAGCTTCAGATTCCTTGTGACAACATTGTGTACTTGCATGTTGCTTATGATGTGCTTCTGAATGCATTGGCTTGCTTCTATCGATTCTAGAAAGTTGTATGCTGGCTCTCTTTATCACTTGGGAATCAATCGTTGCATCCTTGTGGAACAAAGACTCTTCTTTAAGAAAATACAGGTATTACATGTTCTGCTGTGGGAAACTGTATCTGTTCATATATATATATATATATATATATATATATATATATATATATATACATATATTGAGCAATAAAGCTTCAAACTGAAAGAACTGGCTCTTTACCTTTCTTTTTCTTCCAAATTATTTCATTTTTGGTGTAAGTTGACCCTAAACCACTTGCCCAGAAGAACTTCATTTTAATCCAGGGGCACCTAACATGTACCACTGTGGTTTTGGGAGATGATTATAAGTAACACAGAGACAGACATTTTTCATTTTAATAACAAATTTTGTGTGTATTGGACCAAATATAACTAGCTCATCAAATTCATGATGTTAATAATATTAATTAGTTCATTTAATATTGCTATTAGATAAAGCAAAAACCATGAGAGTTATATAAGTGGCAGGTAACACTAAAATGATCATTTCAAATGTCTCTAACTGTCCCTTTTTGAACAACAGAAAAGTAAACTCAATGGCTTGTGTATTATAGTAGAACAGATTCTTCCATTACCATTATAATTCCAACTAATGTCCAATTTACCTGGAATAGTCAAGTCAAAAATATGCAAACGATAAAGTTCACTTCTGTGTAGAAGGGGGTTTGGCTGCTCTACTAAACAGGCTCCATTTGATAAAGTTCATTTGGGCATGTAAAGGAAATACTTGTTTAAGTACATCTCACACTTTGCTTGAATGACCTCATCCTTTAATACTTGGAGAACATGGGAAAAATAAAATGAAACATACATTTGAAACTCTGTAGAGTTCTTTGAACAAGAGAGGATTAATCCTCTCTATTCAGGAATAGAACAACCTTGCCACCACTAACACCATCTACTTTTCGGTTGTTCTTATATTATAATATCTAGCACCTCCAGCTGTATAGCTTTTCCTCAATTCCCCCGCATATTTGGTTTAGTCGGATTTTACAAAGTAGCACATTCTTCTTCCTTAGATCTCCTGATAATGCTACAAAAATCAATGAAGACACACCTTGGCTTACTATGGTTAGTAAAGTGCAGTGAATAGCACACTGCCTGGCACATATGGATGCTTCAAAAATATCTGTTAATGTATATAAATGAATGTGCTTATTAAAGAATTAACTTTAACGAACAGAAAGCATTTTATATCATAGATAATACTTCTAAGAGTGTAGGTTTCAGGTAGACACTGAAAGTCTCAAGTCTCTTCAATTTCAAGCACCATCCACTTATTCCTATTAATCTTAAATATGTTCAGCTTCATGATTCTATACTGTTTCCTCTGACAGGAAAACCCACTAAATGTCCCGCTCCACACCTCCCGCTCCACAAAACTACCAGCTCTGCTGATAGATTTCTTATAAAAGGTAGATAATGTAGATGATTCTATGTAAATAAACCACTGGTAGCAGTCCCTTGTGGAGCTTTGTGCCACATCTCCTCTTTGGCCCCCATGATTTCAGCACAGCTGTGGTGGACAGTTCCTCACACGTTGCCTCTCTCCCATCTCCAGCAAACCAAGGTGACTCTGCCTGTCTTCCTCACAGCTGTCTCCAAAGTGGTGCAAAGCTACTCACCTTGAGCATAAGTAGCCAAGGATTTCAGGGAGTTAATGCCCCTAGAGACAACATACGACAGTAAGGGATGACAACTAATAGAGAAATGCTCCAGCCTCTCATCTTCTGAGAGAGTATTTCTGGGGCATTTTCAAAATTATTCTTCATAAGATCTTCAGCATGCATAAGCCCCCACTCTCCATATTGGTAACCAGCTCAAAAGCACATGCTTCATTAAGTTTTCTTCCTTCTGTGTCTCACTTTCCCAATTTCCTCACTTCTGCTTCCTGAAGTCAGCTCCAAAATATAACATTTGCACCCAAATCCTTGTTTGAAGCCCAGCTTTGGGGTACCATCAATGCTACAATTTTTTGAGTGGATGTCTTATGATTGATGGATCAGAAATATCATCGTGAGAGATTGACACCGAGAATAGACCTCAATGTATTTTCAATCAGGGGTTGCCTTCTAAAATCTCAAAGAGCTGATATTGTATATCAGTTATTACTTCTAGTATAACACACATTTTATAAATCACAGGAAATAATAGTTATTCCTCGATTCTATTGAAACTTAAAAGATTCTTTCATTTAATTTCATTTTTGTTCTCCTCATTCTATCTCATGATATTTATACTCATAAGTATTAATATTTGATACAGCATATAATCATTGCATCTATAAAATGGAGATAGAAGCATCTAATTCATGCATGAATTATGAGGATTAAATTGAATTACACATAAAATCAGTTATAAGATACATGGCCCATGGTATGCACTCAACATTTTTTAACAATTACTAATTAGATTTAGGACAAGGAGCTCCAACCATGTCAAATCACAAATATTCATTGAGAAGTGCTGTGAAGAAGGCACTTCCCTAGCTCCTAGGATAAGGCAAAGATGATAAGAATTCTTCTCAAGAATCTTACAATCTGGCTGAAGAGACCAAATGCAAGCATTTAAAATTTAGGTAACAGTACAAAATTTAACTACCAGTTCACGATGCCAAGAAAAAAAAAAAAAAAAGAAATGCATAGTTCCCTAAGTATTAACGCAGAAAATAATTACCAACAAAGTTCAGAAGAGAGAGAAATCACTGCAGGTTTAGTCATCAAGAAGAGACCTTGAAAGGCATTGGAATATGAGCTGAATGCTAAATGGTAGTAAGCTGTGAAAGAGAAGAGAAACTATGTAGTGAAGTAGATGGAAAGGGGGGCATTCAAAACATGAATATATATGATGGTGTGGAGACAGAGGAGTGTGATAGAAACTATGGGAAATGAATTTGTTTATAATAGACTATCAAGGGCAGAATAATGATCTGAAAATGAGATAGCACTAATTCAAAAAGGGAATTTAGTTGGGGTATGTTTCATTGTCAAACTAAGAACTTTTTCCTGGAACTATCAGGCCTGAAAATCATAATACTGTTATGTTTGTGTGACTGAATGTTTGTGTCCCCCTGAAACTCACGTTGAAATCCTAATTCCAAGGTGATGGTGTTTGGGGGTAGGGGCTTTCGGAGGTGATTGCATCATAAAGCAGAACCTTATTAATGAGATTAGTGTTCTTATAAAAAGACCTCAGAAGCTCCCTCACTCCTGCCATGTTATTTGGCAAGAACTTTACCATCTATGTACCACACACCAAATCTGTCAGTGCCTTGATCTTGAACTTTCCAGACTCTAGCACTGTGTGAAAAAAAATTTTATTGTTTATAAGCCATCCAGCTTCTGTATTCTGTTATAGTAGCCCAAGCGGGTATGACAAATACTATTTTTATTAACTTGCTTCTGGTTTAGTGTAAGTACAAAGTAAGCGGAATAAGAGTACTCTCTTTGAACCTGTCTGTAAACCTAAATTATTCCCTAATAATATGTTTACTGAAAAAAATAACAAATGTTTGTTGTGGAAGTCCAGGAGGAAAGCAGTTTGATCTAGAATGTTTCCCCTATACAGCCCCACATTATTTTGACATTAAGATGGTTTTTAAAAATATTATTCAAATGGCAAAAGTAGGCAAACCCTCTTGCCCGAATCACTAACAAAGTTCATAACTATCCAACCACAATTCAAGTGTAGCAGGGCGTTTTTGCAAGGAGCCTTTTGAATAGCTTTCAGTTGAGTCAGTTAGCTTCATATTTTGTTATATAGCTGTATAAGCCAGAAAAGCCACATCCTAACCCCAAACACACACACACACACACACACACACACTGCCAGATTACAGAATTTACAAAAGTATAAAATAATAGGGAGCCCAGAGTGACCGTAGACATCTTTCTTTCTCCACTTCATCCACATAACTGTTCATCCACTGAAATATATATCTACTACATGACTTCAGTCATTCTCGGGTGTTATAAAATGGTTGACTCCGTGGAGTTTCTAATGATTCTACCTTTGCCAACTTCCCTTCAGAGAAATTCTAGCATTAATGATCAAATGGTGTTTTAACTTTTACCCCACACTCCACACCTTAAATGTCACATGTCTCATGTCTTCAGCTATGATGGCAGGTGACAGGGTTGTGGCAACTTCCAAGTTCTGAAAAATAGGTGACAATAGCAACAATTAGAATATTTGTTTGTTTGTTTAGCTTCTTAGTCTTAGCTGTAATTGGACAGAAGGTACAGAAATATCTTGAGACATTACCCCAACAGTCAGATGAAGAGAAGAAAAACAAGAAGATAAAACAGAATCGATGAAAATAACTTCGAAATAGCATATTTTGTGTTGGATCTATTGGAGAAAATCTTCTTTTTGAGTTTAGGATTCAATATTTAATATGAACACTTTTATTTTATTCCCAATCAGTCATTTATCTCGAAAGAATGAAATTGGCCACCAGATGATTTGAGATAGCTGAAAGAATCATTGCCTTTGCTTGGATCATCGAACACATTCTTCTTAATGCCAAGATATAAGAGATGTGGAAACACTGGTTTCTATAGTCAAATGGTGAACTACAGCTTCTTTCAAATAGAGCATTTGCTAAGTTTACCCACATCATGTACTTTTCACCTAAGCTGTATTTCACACTGTCCTTCTGCTTGCTGATCAGAAATAGCAATGGGTGTAATTAATATGAATTGCTGTCCTTTAATTTCTTGTGTCAGTTATACATGTTTGGGATTTTTGTAAAAATGAACATTGCTATGCCTTATGATTGGCATGATATAGCAAACGGAGCTACACTTAGAAGACACAAAGCAGTTGGGACCCAGCATCAAAACTGCTGCCTATAAGAAGCAAGCGCTGTGTAGAAAGCTGGGGTGAAGGCCCATCTATCTACAGAAGTGGAGAGGGAATCCAGTCCATTAGGGAAAATGGGGTGCATATAATTCAATTTAAGGCAGCCAATGGGAAGTGAGCGTCTATGATGTCCCAACACTATGACTGGTAGAATACAAAATACACTACATATATTAGATAACAGGGAGTCCAGTGTAGAATTGTTTATTGACTCAGAAGAAACCTGAAAGAATTTAGTGCTATTCAGAAACTAACTAGGCAGACATCAATGTAAATAATCAGAGCCACACTGAGTATCATGCTGTGCATTCATTGCAGTGATGAGCTACATGCTTATATAGAGCCAACTGATGTCACAACTTATTTGAGAACCTGGAATAGGACTGGGCCTGCAAGGAGAGGGCAAGAGGCCCCAGCCCTGGGAAGGCGACTGCAGAGAGTCAAAGACCAGACAGACCTGACCTATTTCCTCACCTACTTAAACATTGTGATTACTATTCGGATAAAGGAAAATTTCAGTCTGTCTTTTCAGGGATGGGATGAGCAGAAACATGTGTTACCCCAGCTGTTTGCCAGAGCAAAGCTGGTACATGTTTGAAGAATTTGATCTGTATGTTTTAAATATTTTAAACAAAAAGTTTTTATTGGAAAGAGAAAGAAACCCCTGTTTACTGGTTTTAAAACTCTGATTAACCACAAAACTAGGAATGAAAGAATGTTCCAGAATCGATAAAAATTATTAAGATCTCTTGCCTGTGTGTGTGTGTGTGTGTGTGTGTGTGTGTGTGTGTGTGTGTGTTCTCATACCAAAATCTATAACAAGTACCAGGATAAATTTCAATATTTGGGATCACAAGTAACAAAACATGCAGATTATAAAAGAATAACTTAAAGGATTGTTTTGTGTCAGGATACTTTATGTGCTGAGACTTATGTAGAGTTTTTAGGGGAAAAAAGTTTTGGTCATTATATGATGGAAAACAACCCATACAGTTTTTGCAAAGAAGAGTGTGTCAGGAATTAGACGCTTTAGTCTTTCAGAATCCCACTCAGTGGGAGAAAGGAATCAATTCAAAGGGAAGATGATCTCAGTGTTCATCAGTTGCTACAGAAATTGATGAGTCCAGTCTTCGTGAATATCAAATCACAGTATGGAAACTTACTCTAAACGTTTGAGACTTTAGAGCAAAGCAGATCTAGGTTGAAATCCCAGCTCTACAACTACTTGCTATGTGATTTCAGGGTGGCTGTATAATTTCCCTGAGCACCTATAAAATGACCAAACTAAAGATTTAGGTAAGTATGGGTGAGAAATGGGTTCAAAGTACCTGGCACATTAATACACTCATTAACAATAGACATGGGTATTGTGAGAAATTTGTAAAAATGTCAAGGTAAATTGGAGCTGCCATGTCTCGTAAAGCTATTTGAGCATCGTGGAAAGCATCAAAATTTCTAATTCTCTTCACCATCACAGGCACAGGAAGACCACATATCCCAGCTCCTCTGCAATTGGGTGGTGTCATATGAGTAGTTGTGGCTAAACTTTTAGGTTGAAGTACTTAAGATACAGCACACAATTCATGCTCTCTCTCCCTGCTGGCAAAATGATAACATATGTATATGACAGAGGTGACACAAATCAAAATGCTTGGCTCACTAACACATCCAACTAGAGAGTCACCCAGATTTGCATCAGACTATACATGAGTAACAAGTGAACTTAGTTGTGTTAAGCCAATGATACATTTGGTTTTTTGGGACTATAGCATATCCTGACTGATCACAGCATTTAGTAGAGACAATGACCAACTATAGATATAAAAGAGTCAGAGTACATATGTGCAAAGAGCCTGGGCCTTTGTCTCAGTCTCTTTGGGGTGCTATGACAAAACACCATAGACTGGGTGGCTTATAAACCACAGAAATTTATTTCTCACAGTTCTGGAGGCTGGGATATCCAAAATGAAGGCACCGACAGATTTGGTGGGTTGTTTTTTTTTATATATATATATAATTTCTTTTTTGGGGGAAGGGGAACAGGGCTTTATTGGGGAAGAGTGTGTACTTCCAGGACTTTTCCAAGTTGAGTTGTTGTCCCTTCAATCTTAGTTGTGGAGGGTGCAGCTCAGCTCTAGGTCCCGTTGTTAGTTGCAAGGGGTGCAGACCACCATCCCTTGTGGGAGTCGAACTGGCAACCTTGTGGTTGAGAGGACGCACTCCAACCAACTGAGCCATCTGGCCATCTGGGAGCTGAGCGGCAGCTCATTGACTTCATTCTAGTTGCGGAGGGCACAGCTCGCTGGCCCATGTGGGAATCACACTGGCAGCCCTGTTGCCCAGAACTTGCTCTCTAACCAACTGAGCCACCCGTTTGTCCCAGATTTGGTGTTTTCTGAAAGCCTGCTTCCTGGTTCATAGACAGCAATCTTCTCACTGTGCCCTCACATAGCAAAAAGAACAAAGGATCTCTCTGGGACGCCTTTTATAAGGGTACTAATCTCATTCCTGTGGACTCCACCATCATTACCTAATCCTCGCCTAAAGGCCTTCTAATACCATCACCTTTGGGGTTAGGATTTCAACATATGAATTTGGAGGGAACAGAAGCATTCAATCTAAAGCAGCGTTAAAGTCAGAATTGGGTTTGAACTTTCCCTCTGCCCTTATTACCTGGGTGTCCTTTGCAATTTACTGAGCTGTTTCCTCATTCAGAAAATGCAGACTATAACCTTGCTGGGGTTGCTGCGGAAGAGTAGAGATAATGTATGTAAAGTACCTGGCACCCGGTAGGTCATCATCATTACTATAATTAACATTTGTAAATAAAACGAGCAAACACCTCTCCATTGCTTTCTGCTTTCCTGGCTTTTAACAGTCTCCTGACATTCTGGGGAGCTTTCCATAGCTGGTCAGATAAGGCAGGCAGGGCCCACTGGTGGAAAACGGTCATTAGTGTAGGGGAAGAGGAACTGGATAGAGAATGAAGAGAGCCTTAAAGATGGCTCTCAAGTGAAAATTCTTTGATGCATTTGTGCAACTTCCTTTTACTGACAATATTTTCATGCATTAGAACATCTCCTTTGTCCAAATTAGAAATTTGTGAAAATCTTTCTTTGCCTTCAATAGACATATTACCAAAAAGTGGCTTCCTTGTTTTAAGAATGTGCAGTAAAAAAAATCAATAACATTCATCTATTATACCCTATGCATCATGCCAAGCGTTTTGCATGTATCATCTCATATAATTCTCACAAGATTCCCATGAGATGTGTACTATGTATTTCCTTCTATAAATGAAGGAACTCCGCCATAAAAAGAACTGAGAACATGTCTCATTTGATCTCTAACACTATTCCATAATGTCTTGTTATTATCCCTCACTCACAAGGACGAAAACTACAACTCAGAGAGATGGGTAAATATATTGCTTTCTTTCTTTTTTTTTTTAGAAGCTTAAAACAGCATAAATTTATTATCTTAGAGTTGTGGAGATCAGAAATGTAAAATGGGTCATGGGGCTACATTCCTTCTGGACACTCCATGGTAAAAGCTCTTCCTTTGCCTTTTTTAGCTTCTATTTTTTGATTTTTACTTATTTTTTAAGATTGTTATAAATATATAGCTAACATACAATATTATATATTATATTAGTTTCAGGTGTACACCATTGTAATTCAACAGTTATATACCTAAAGAAGTGATCACCATGATAAGTCCAGCAACCATCCGACAATGGGTACATTTCTTAAGGTCACACAGCTTGCAGAGAGCTCAGGATCACTTGCATCCAGACAGTCTGACTTCAGAGCCCTGTTTAGGAGCTCACATCACATCACATTGTGCCCAAGGGCTTGGAGCACATAAGCAGAGACAGAAACCAGCCTTTTTGTTGGACTCCAGACTCCAGGGTCACATTATAATCTTTAGCAGCACTAAAATATATAGTTTCTCCCACATGCACACATATGTCATTCAAAATTAAAACCACCCGAAATTATAAAACCGAACTTTTATGTATGCTAAAATTAAAATAATTTCTATCTAGCTTTCCTGATGTCAAAACTCTAATTATAGGTATATGAAATAAACTTTTCCACATTTTTTTGTATCAACTCTAGGATGATACCACTTCTTCCAATCTTCTCTCTTTGATACAACACAAAAAGAATATAAAAGTCTTCCTCATCAGATTTTAGAAAAAGACATCAAATGCAAATAGGCTGAAATAATGGAAATGCAGCAAAAAGGATGATTTTCTCTGCCAATAATTTGGCACTAATTCAAAGTGCCCTAGGACAAGAGTGCAATGTCTCTGTTTCCAAGTGAATTAAAATTTGCAGACACAAATGAAGTCACATTAGCCTTAGTATACAGCTTCACTGGCTGGTCAATTCACCCGTCTAACCAGAGGGCCTCAGCCTCCACTTTCGTTGTTTCTTACAGACCTGGGGGTGTATCACAATGCTCAGGACCTCTCTTACCTTGTTCTTCAACTTCTGCCCCCCTCACGAATGCAAAACCACCCGAGGATAGCGTTTCCTAGCTGCCATGGCTGCCAGTTCTCACCGTGATAATGCCGCTTTGCCCAGGGAACCATGTCCTTTGACTTCTAAAGGTGCAAAGTTTTTGAATTGCTGAAAAAAACTGCACTTCTTTCCCTGCTCCATGTAAAATGTGCCTCTTTCCCCTATTTTACATCATCTTTTATAATAACCTTGTTCTGGATACCACTGCTTGTGTTCTGTGTGTAGCCATGATTCCTATGAAAATAAGCTCTCAGCTTCTACCTGCACATGTTCTCTTGCTAGAAGATCACATCTGGCCTGAGTTCAGGCTAAGGAAAAACATCTACCATCCTCTGCCTTCCTCCCCTCATCTCTGCTCTCAGACATTCATCACAAAATTCTGCCTCTGGTGTGCCTTTCTGCTTGAATACAAATCAACTCAGGAGTGCAGACAATGAAAGGCACTGGCCCACAAGAGCAGCAGACAGAATCACAGTTTAGATTCAGTGAAAATTATAGTTATACTGAAAATTAAGTTTGAGGAACAAAGTAGACATGCTAGTTTACTCTTCTTTCTGGAACTTAAGAAAAAAAAAAAAAAAATGTGAAAGAAGAGAAAATCCCAAGGATTACTTCGAATCCGAGTTCAACCCTCCCCCAACAAGAGGCGCTAAGACCAGCAACAGACATGAGTGTTCCTGGTTTCAGACATTCTCTCAAGCAGAACTAGCCTCAAGCATTCAGATGGGATGAGTGAGGGGCAGAGCCAGAATGAAACATATTTGGCTGTCATTAGACAGTAAATGACTAAAAAGACAAATATCTACTTAGTTTGACCAACTGACACCTGATAAAATGGAATTTTGCAATGAAACAAGATGATTTCGCTGTTAAGATGCTAAAACCAAATGTATTCAGTGGTATTTATTTTCCTTCCTGCTGTTATTTTGAAATCCTCCAGACTGACCTGAGCTCACAAAGCAGTCATCCCAACCAACTTAGACCTGCTGAATTTTTCCACTGCATGTAGAGGGAGGTCACAGAGTCTATACTATATACTGCCCCCACAATCCATAGCTGTTAATTTATGGATTCACAAATTCACTTTTATGGTGAAAGGCTGCAGCATTTCTCTCTCCATGTTTTAGAGACCATCAAATTTCTTATTACCTCCTTCACAGATTTCCTGAGAGAGAGAGAGAGATCTAAATCTTCACCTATAGGTAAATATAAAACAGAACTTTCATTAGCAAATGAGGAATACAAACCAGAAGCTTAATTTTGGTTTGTACATGTAAATCACAAAGCAACAGCTCAGCCGAGCCCCCTGTACCCAATAAGACCAGAGTCAAATTATCGTTCGTTAAATGGAATCTTAGAAGTCTATTTCCCTCTTTGCATATTACCTCTCCTGGAGAAAATTCCCCAGCAATTAAAAGTGTTGAATTTATGCAGAGTGTCTGTTACACAGATGAAACCACACATAGAAAATTGGGAGACACATCGCAGCATCAAGTACAGCAATTAAGAAAATTGTCTTTATGCTTTTCTCTGAATAGGAATGACTGAATAAATGACTGAGCAACACAGCCACTTCATTACCAAGAGAACCTGATGAAGGAGAGGCACCTGGGGCCCCAGGGGATCCAAGAAAAGTTAGAAGGAAGAATAGTCAGAAGCAAGTGCAGCTCAGTAAAATATAGGAGCCCAGCCAGCTGCTTGCAAATAAAACACAAAAACAAATGAAACTTACAGCTCAGGTGCAGTTCACTGAAACATTAGTCTGAGTCAGAAAGAAGAAATAAAGTAAAATATAATGGCTATGAGGCACGTAGGAAAAGGGTGGGATCTGTGCTCTGAAGTTGTTTTCCCTAAGTTTTCAACTACCTAGCACAGCTCTCCATCCTGCCTATATTCCCACCCTAATCCGAACACGTTACCATGTTTCCCCAGAAATAAGACCTAACCGGACAATCAGCTCTCATGCATCTTTTGGAGCAAAAATTAATATAAGATTCGGTCTTATTTTACTATAATATAATATAATACCAGGTCTTATATTAATTTCTGCTCCAGAAGACATATTAGAGCTGATTGTCCGGCTACGTCTTATTTTCGGGGAAATACCGATAAAAGAACTGACTGGATGGTGAATACACAATGTCATATATAGACAATATATTACAGAATTGTACACCTAAAACCTATGTAACTTTACTAACCATTGTCACCCCAGTAAACTTTAGTTTAAAAAAAGAAAGAAAGAAAGAAAAACCCTGGTATGTTCACTTCTTTGTGCTTCACCAGAGAGCAGGGCTGGTGCAAGCTGTCGATTCTTAAAGGAGCTCAGGAAGAAAGCAGTCATTGGGCTGGGTTCTCAATTGCACCCCAATGCCTAGTTGGGATGGAGCAAGGCCTTGGTTAAAGGTCATCTTGGGGAAAGTAATGAGGAATCACTAAAGACTGAGGAAGGGAATGTGGGAAGCAGTTCCCAAATTATTTTACAATAAACCTGGATTTCCCTGAGTTCACTTTCAGTTTGAAAGGCCTTTTATAGGGGGTCAAATACGAGGTCAGACAATTAAATTTGCAAACTTGTTGCAATGATGTTGCGAAACTTTTTTGATATCAGAGGGATTATTTATTATGAATTTGTACCAACTGGACAAACACTTAACAAAGTTTACTATTTGGAAGTGCTGAAAAGGCTGTGTGAAAAAGTTAGACGACCTGAACTTTTCACCAACAGTTCATGGCTCTTGCATCATGACAATGCACCAGCTCACACAGCACTGTCTGTGAGGGAGTTGTTAGCCAGTAAGCAAATAATTGTATTGGAACACCCTCCCTACTCACCTGATCTGGCCCCCAATGACTTCTTTCTTTACCCGAAGATAAAGGAAATATTGAAAGGAAGACATTTTGATGACATTCAGGACATGAAGCGTAATACGACGAGAGCTCTGATGGCCATTCCAGAAAGAGTTCCAAAATTGCTTTGAAGGGTGGACTAGGTGCTAGCATCAGTGCATAGCTTCCCAAGGTGAGTACTTCGAAGGTGACTGTAGTGATATTTAGCAATGAGGTATGTAGCAGTGTTTCTAAAATGAGTTTGCGAATATAATTGTCAGGACTTATATAGGGATGGTGACAGGAGACTAGATTCTCGATGGTGAGTACACAATGCAATATACAGATGTTGTATTATAGAATTGTACCCCTGAAATTTATATAATGTTATTAACCCATGTTACCCAAATAAATTGAATTGAAAATTTTTAAATGTTACAGGAGCATTTAAACTTATGTATCTAGCTTTCATTGCAAGGAAATATTTATAAGAGAGAAAAAATTAGAATCAATGTAAAAATTCAGTATTAAAAGATTAAGTAAACTATGGTATTCTTACAGAAGGAATTCCATGGAACCATTAAAAAGATATATAGCATTTGTGTAATGATCTGCTTTTACATGTACATATACATGTGTATAATTTGTATATGTCGTTTTTATGTAAATTTTTAAAATTCTTTATGAAGTGAAGGTCACCTGAGCAAACCCCTTGTTTGTTCCCGTGTAGGAAAGTAAGCACTCTTAGATTTGTGTAAAATTAAACCTTTTGTAACTTCATCAGGTCATGATCTCAGAAGAGTTCCCTGGGAACCCATGGGACTTCTGAGAGTCAGGGAATCACAGCCCTGAGCTTAGAACTTAGGGAGACCTGACGGGTCTATCTGGGATTGCTCTGATCAGGTTTCATTGGCAAGAAACAGCAATATGACATAAACTTACCTTGATGAAAAGCATAACTAGCTAGGGGCTTTCAATGGAACCTTAACACAAGAGCCTAAGAGTTTGCATGGAAGGGCTGATTCTGACTCTGCATGTGGTTAATTTCGGAATTTCTCTGGAACCAGTTCCTTGGGGCATAGTGGTTGTGTGTGCTGGGAAAGATTGACTAAGCTAAGAGGACTAATTTTGGGAGTCTTGGGAATCCAAGTGTGGAATTTGGATGAAGCAGAGTGGGAAAGACATATACTCCACTTACTCTTTCAATTCGGAACTGGCCAGCTCCAGCACGGGCACCCACAGAACCAGTTCTGAGTGACTCCCCATCTACTGCTTAATGACTGCTTGATTCCAGCTGTGTAAAAAGTGCCCGGGACTGTGCCTGGCTTTTTCCACTTGAGAGCAGATCATTGATCACAAATTTATAGGTGGCTCCTCTTCTTAGAAATAAGAAGAGTAGAAGATTTCTCTCCATAATTCCAAACAAGGTATGCTTTTTATTTCTCCATGTCAGCTTCTCCCACCATCTCCCTGGAAAATTAGTCATTTTTGTGAATTGTTTACCATATATATCTAATTATTACATGGTGTGATAACAATTACATAAATCACTACATGAGTCAGCTTAACTCTGTTTTGTTTGAGTACAACAAAACATTTTATGTTCTCAGTCCTCATAATTAGCTGTTTTTATAATGTATCAGTTGGTATGGTTTCAACTGCAATAACAGAAGCCATGATTCATCAGGCAGTAAGAAACTTTATTATTTCACATAACAAGAAGTACAGCAGTTGACTGTTGGAGGATTTGATTCAGTGGCTCAAGCTAGGATATCAGGGATCCTGATTTTTCTATCTTTCCGCTCTGCTAGCTATAGTATTTTCTTTATCCTAAGGGTCCTTTTTGTTTTGGTCACAAGATGGCTGCCTGCAGCAACTATAGCAACATGGTTTCTTGTTCACATCGAGAAGAAGAGAGAGAGATTACTGCCAAAGAATGGAAATAAATCTGATTGAACCAACTAAAGTCAGAAGCCCGCTTCTACATCAGTAACAGTTGCCAAGAGAATGTCACATGCTGATTCCTTTAGGCTAAAAATTATCCACCCTTGGTACTGGGGACTGTGTCCAATTCCCCTTAATCATGTAGCCTGTGTGGTACAGGTATTGATACCTGAGCAAAATCAGGATTTGTGTAGGAAGAAGAAGGGGCAATGAATGTCAGGTAGCTAGAGCCAGTAGTCCTTGGCTTAGTAGTCATGGGGGGAGATTTTCTGAAGAAATGGATGTAGGAAAGAGAGGAGCTGTGGACCAAGAATCACCTGGGAATAACTCACACACTTAGAAAACTGCAGGGGCACCTCTATATTTTGAATTACTTGAGAGAGCAAGTTTCTAAAAGTTTTAAAATATTTCTGTTATCAGTATGCAAGTACCGTTGGCTCTTGGACAATGCAGGTTTGAAATTCACTGGTCCACTTATATGTAGAGTTTTTCCAATTGACCCTAGCAGTTCAATTGACCTGACAAGCCCAGTTCAAATGCAAGTTGTTCAAGGGTCAGCTGATGTTTGGGAATCCGAGTATGTGGAGGGTCCGACCAAAGTTATAGGTGGATTTTCAACAGCTCATGTGGTTGGCACCCCTAACGCCTGCATTGTTCAAGGGTAAACTGTAGCATGAAAAAGAACAATGGTGATGGCCTGAATTCACATATTACTTAATTGATGCCAGTAGTGTTGGGCCGTAAGTCACACTCCTGCTAAATTCAAAATACCCCATTGTACTCACACCAAGAGTTCATTTCTCAACATTTCCTTCGTTGTGGGTGAGGTTGTTAGATTCCCTCAAAAAAAAAAAAAAAAAAAAAAGAAAAACAATTGCTGGTGATAATTACTCTCCCTGTCAGCCATTCAGACACAGCTGGACATGCCTGAACATCCTGCAGGTACACAATCTTGGTTTCCGACGGAGAGCCCACTATTGTAGCAACCTCCAGCATTAAAACTAGAATTAAATCTAAATGATTGAATAGTCTGCATATATCCAAGTCTAAGCTGTACTCTGTAGAGAAATGAATAAACGATTATTGAAATCCATTTTACCAAATGGAAGAATTGATATGATCTGATTAAAGCATAGCCGGCTGGACTCCAAAGACCATTTTTTTAAACCAGGCTTTGTGATCTAAGGCAATGATTTGAGTTGATAAATTCTTATAGCTGCCTGTAAGTATTAGCTTCTGTTAACTTTGATTACACATTCTCCAATTCATAGACCCATGTCAATTAGAGTCAGTGAATGTAAAAATCATGAAATTTTATTTATTAAGTAATAGTTTTTTAAGTACCTACAATGTGCCAGGAACTGTGCTAGGTGAGGGCCACCTCTGTCCTCAGTTGTAAATTGACATATGTATAGCTACAATGAAATAGGCTTTGTAGCCTAGAGATCTGCAAAGTGCTTTGAAATCACCCGGACTAAGTGGTAAATTCTTTCTAAAGATATCAGGACAGCCTTCACAAAGGAGGCAATGTTTCTAAGAGGTCCTTAAAATGGGTAAAATCTTGAGATAAAGAGTTGAAAAATATACATTTTCAGGAAAAGGGAATTTTATGGGCAAAAGCACAAACTATGAGTAAGCGTGACAACATCTGGGCTGTAAATAGGTACGCACATTGTTAAGATGATTTCAGGAAAGGAAAGGCATGGAGAGGTGGTGTAAGAATCAATAAAGAACAGAATTGAGATTCTAAAGACACAGGTTTGAATCCTTCTTCTGTCACTTAATCACTACTCATCCGTAGATTATGAATTAATCTACCTTTTTTTTTTAATTAAAGTTTATTGGGGTGACAATTGTTAGTAAAGTTACATAGATTTCAGGTGTACAATTCTGTATTACATCATCTATAAATCACATTGTGTGTTCACCACCCAAAGTGAGTTCTCCTTCTGTCATATATTTGATCCCCTTTACCCTCATTTACCACCCCCCAGAATTAATCTACCTTAACTGCTTCACAAGGTGATCTCTGAACCTGCCCTGGATCCACTAGACACTGATATTCATATCAAAATAAAATGTCATTTTATAAAGGAGATTAAAGTATCAGGCTATTCAATAAGCCATTTAGTCATTTGCCGGATCCACCTGGAGACAATAACAATACAAGTGACTCCAAGAGGACTTTTAGAAAGAAAGGAAGAAGAAACCCCTTTGGGCAGACAGATCTTTGGTCCCTTCCCATCATAGCGTGTTGATAGCTGCCCCACCACGTCACTACCAGTGTTAACCCTGCCCACCCTGAAAATATGACTAACTTCTTGATATAATCTAATTCTCACCATGTGAATTGACACTCACTTAATTTGAACTTAATTTTTTTTTCAGTTCAGGACAAGCAACCTTCTTCAGTACATTTTACTCCTTCCCCTTATTCCTGGTGTTTTGGTAAGTCTTATCACCAATCAAAACCAATAAAAACTAAAAAAAAAAAAAAAAACATAAATTAATATGCCACTTGGCAGGATAACCTACTCAGATTTTTCATTCATTGAAGTCCTCTAAAATTGTTTCAGTTGCAAAATGGAGAAGTTAATTCCTGCCCTCCAAGTTAGGAAGTTATGCATTTTAACTTTCATGTCAAAATGAAAGATAGGCTTAAATGGAATTTCACCTTTCTTATCTTCTCCTCTGATCCAAAATATATTTAGAAAGAATTGAATTGTTAAGTGATTAGGGTTTTTTGCTATAAATATCTTTATTTTTAATTTGATTGTAGTATGATCAAATAACGTACTTCTTATTACATCCATTTTTTAAATAATTTTTATATTTAGTAGACTAATATGTAGTATCTTTTCTTAGTGAGACTTTCTTTATCCATGTATATAAAAATGACTATATATTCTTGGTTCATGGGTACAAAGTTCTCTTTATTAGATCCAGTTTGATAATTACATTATTTAAATTTGCTATATCCTTTTTTACTCTTTATCAATTAATTTTGAGAAAGATGTGATAAATTTTTCTGCAACAATTGTAGGTATGTTCATTTCTTCTTGTATTCTGATATTTTTGCCTTATGTATTTCATAGCTATGAATTTAGATGTGTATAGGCCGTATCTACTTGTTTGGTATAAATTCTCTTTGTCCTCTAAACTATACAACATCTCTTCAAATTTAATTTTCTCATCCCATAAAGATACATTATGGTAATTCATAGAAATGTACTTTTTCTCTGTTAACATTGCCACCATGCTCTTTCACTTTGTTAATATTTTCTTAGTACTTTTTTTTGTCATTTTATTATTTCCAACCTTTCTGTGTGCTGATTTTCTTTCTCTTCAGTGGGTCTTTTGTAAACAGGAAATAAATGGATTTTGTCATGGGGTTTGTTGTTTGTTTTTACTACAAAATACTTTGATAGTATTTCCTATTCCCAAACTTGAGACATATGCCATAACGAGTACATCGTAACAGAAGATATGAGAAGGAGGACTGTTTTTGAAATATGGGGCATATAACTTGTATGTATGTCGTAGTGTTTGTGGCTTTTACTTGAGCAACATGTGACCGCCATCATTTTTAGGATAAGTTAATGCTACCGACTAGAGCATCGTCCTTCACATGTACTTACTCTTTAGTGTATTCTTTAAAATACCCTTTTAGGTATGTACTTTTATAGCATACCTAATCTTTAGCATATACTTTTAGGACACCAGCAGCAGCATAAAGAAGCTCAGATATGATTGTTATTCTGTATAATCTCATTAAATTATCCCACAGGTAAAATTTATGTAAATGAGATATTTCTAACCAAATGCAGATAAAGAATCAGAAGCCTTGGAAACAGTAAGCCAAATAAATCACTTTAGGCAGACATTGTCACAGAGAAGGCCAAGAGGAAAATCCTTTTAAAACATATTTTAATTTCTTAAAGTTTCTCTATAAAAATTCCCTTACTTGTTTATCACTTAAAAGTGTTATTATTTTTCTTTTTTCTAAAAAACTTAGTCCAGAACCAGAATACATATACCCATGGGAATCCATTTTCATTGGAATTCATTATGTTTCACTTCATTGGTGTTAGTTTGTATATATGTTGACCCTTCATTCTTTTTTTTTATTATTGGGAAAGGGGAACAGGACTTTATTGGGGAACCGTGTGTACTTCCAGGACTTTATTTTTTTCCAAGTCAAGTTGTTGTCCTTTCAACATTAGTTGTAGAGGGTGCAGCTCAGCTCCAGGTCCAGTTGCTGTTGCTCCTTGCAGTTGGCGCTGCCCACCATCCCTTGTGGGACTCAAGGAGTTGAACTGGCAGCCTTGTGGTTGAGAGCCCACTGGCCCATGTGGGAATCGATCCGGCAGCCTTCGGAGTTAGGAGCACGGAGCTCCAACTGCCTCAGCCACCGGGACGGCCCGACCCTTCACTCTTTTCCATCCTCTTTTCCCTACACCTTTGTCCCTTTTCTAGTGATCTAAATCAGAGTATTTTCCAGCTCTTCATGGGGTATGTCATGAATAAATCCCAAAGCTCTAGTTCAATGGTTAGTGAAATGTTCCCAAATAGAAGAAAGAAAAGTAGATAAAATCAGCTCCTGCAGAAAAAAAAAAAAAAAAAAAAAAAAGGAGTAAAGAGATGCCAGTCAACTTATT